>NC_072379.2:132795000-133102500 GCF_028885625.2 Pongo pygmaeus
CTGGTGACTCCAGAGATGGCAGTGTGTGAAAGGGAAGAAAGGACTATGGAAACGAAAAAGAAATCTTTCCCCCCCTTACAGCTGCTGTGTGACTTTGGGCAAATATTTTCATATCTACTAGTTTTGATTTATTTTAGAGAAATGTTGTTGAAGAGAATCAAATAGCTAAATATCCCATATAGAGCCAACACACACATAAGTGCTTAATAGATGTTACTTCTTTCTCCTCTTTACTTTGTTTTCAAACATGGGATTAAAATGCTTTAATTTAAACCCATGAAATAATAATAATAATACCCTTTGCAAAGCCCTCTAAAACTTTAAAAGTACTTCCACATACATGCATGATGTCATGATCTACCTAAATCCATTAGTTTGTATGATCTCAACATGTATGTGTTTGTTTCTCTATATATGACTAGAAATAATCCAAGCACTTAAGCCAAACCCAGCTGCTCCCTTTCCCCTCACATTCTGAGAGAATTCTTGCTTTTGCATTCTTACCCCTTCACTTTTCTCTATTGAGAATGCCCTTGCACCCATCCAGAGATAGCCAAATATTGCTGACTCAGCTGCCACCTCCTTAACAAAACAACCTCATCAGCTGAAAGTAACTAAACTGTCCTCAAGTCAAAAAGGGAAGAGAGGCATGTGAAGGGAAGATTCCTTCAACGCTGACCTGTGCTTTAACAGTCAGCGCTAAGTCAGAGAAGAGAACCCCAAGGGTTTTCAGGAAATGAGGAGAAGCTACAATAGGGCCAGAAACAGTGGTTCTTAAATTTGGGTGCATGAGAATTGCCTGCGGACCTTGTTTTAAAATGGAAGAACTACCTATTAGGTACTATGCTAATTGCCTGGGTGGCAAAATAATCTGTACACCAATCCCTGTGACATGCAGTTTACCTACATGACAAACCTGCACATGTGCCCCTGAACCTAGAATAAACATTTAAGAAATAAATACAATTTAAAAATAAAAACAAAAACGGAAACTCCTGGGCACCACTCCACAGATTCTGATTCTCTGCATCTGGAGAGGGGATCAGGAATCCACTTTTTTTTTTTTGCAACAGAGTCTCCCTCTTTCATCCAGGCTGGAATGCGGTGGTATGATCTCTGCTCACTGCAACCTCTGCCTCCTGGGTTCAAGTGATTCTCCTGCCTCAGCCTCCCGAGTAGCTGGGATTAAGGAGCCCGCCACCATGCCTGGCTAATTTTTGTATTTTTAGTAGAGACGGGGTTTCACTATGTTGGCCAGGCTGGTCTCGAACTCCTGAACTCAAGTGATTCACCTGTCTGGGCCTCCCAGAGTGCTGGGATTATAGGTGTGAGCCACGTCGTCTGGCCAGGAATCCCCATTTTTAACAAGCACCCAGGGTGATTCTGTTGAAGGTGTTTCCTGGACATGCTTTGAGAAACACTGGTTTAGAGGACAGGTACCTTTCATATCAAGGTAAGGCATGATACAGAAGGTAAAGTTGGGAATGTCAAAGGGATGCTTTCACAGTTTCATGTGAGATCAAGCCCATTTTTCTCTGATGATTACACATAAAAGTCATGAGACAAGGTACTTGGTCAGCAGTTGTTGTGTACATAGCTTTAGAAGCATTCCCATAAAGCCGTAAGATTTATATCAGCACTGGCTCATATGGTTCATGTCTTTAGCTTGCTTGCTTGCTTGCTTTTCTTTCTTTTTTTTTGATTTTATGTGCTTCATTAAAAAGAGCTTTATTCTAGGTCGGGCGTGGTGGTTCACGCCCTTAATCCCAGCACTTTGGGAGGCCGAGGTGGGTGGATCACACCAGGAGTTTGAGACTAGCCTGGCCAACATGGTGAAACCCCATCTCTACTAAAAATACAAAAAAATTAGCCAAGGTGGTGGCGCACGCCTGTAATCCCAGCTACTCAGGAGGCTGAGGCAGGAGAATCTCTTGAACCCAGGAGGCAGAGATTGCAGTCAGCTGAGATCATACCGTTGCACTCCAGCCTCGGCGACAGAGCAAGACTCCATCTCAGGGGGTGGGGGGAATAAAAAAACAGCCTTATTCCCAGAGGCTTCATTAATTAAGGCACTTTATTTTTGGGTTTGATTGATTGATTGACTGACTAAAGTACTAGCTACAACAGAAAGGATGGCCTTTAGTTAAACGAAATCATTGCTTTCCAGCTGTGAAACTGATGGCTGTTGCTAAGATTTTTAGGATGTCTACAAGAAGTCAAATTTGCTCTTTAAGCTATAGATATATACATGTACATGCATACATATATATTTCTTTTTAAAAGCTGAAGTAGTTATTATGTAGGGAAAACATTTTTCTAAAATTTTTTTGTTATGTTTATATTTGGCAATGTGACAGATTTATGTTAACAGTGAGAAATTATACCAGAGCAAATATATGTGAGTAAAACTATTTGAAAATTAACATCTAAAGCATAGTTATCAGTGTGAGAATCTCTGAATTATCATACGGATCCATTAATCAGAATTATTAGGGTTCATATGTAAGTGTACTATTTGTTAACATGGGTAAAAGCTATAATGATAACTATAAAATAATAAACATTGCTGAAGTTATAATATCTTTGGGTAATTAAATATATTCTTTATCAATGAATATTGAACATACAGATGCCATCATGGGGAGATCCGCACAGTTTTTTTCATTAAAAAGAAATTGGTGGAGCATAATAGAAAATCAAAACCAGACCAACCTCTGGCTATGAACACTGCCATTGCAGGGCTATGGGGAAAGGGTAGTCCTTCCATACTGGTGCTGGATCACCTAGATATGCAAATGAATTTTAAAAATTCAGAAAGATAAAATAGGAGAATATCTTTATGACTTGCAATTAGGCAAAGATACAATGGAATATTATAACAATGAAAAATAATACACTCTGACTAAATGCCACAATGTGGAAAAATCTCATAGACATAATAATAAACCAAAAAAACCAAGACACAGTAACCATATACTGTGGTATTTCATTATATAAAGTTCAAAAACAGGTCAAAGAAATCACAGGGATAGAAGTCAGAGCAGGGATTACCTTTGGGCAGGGGTAGTGACTGGCAGAGTCCAGCGAGAGAGGCTTCTGGAGTGCTGGCAGTGTTCTCTATCTTGATTTAGGTGGTGGTTATATGGGTGATTTCACTTTGTAAAAGTTTATTGTGCTCTATACTTACAATTTATGTACTTTGCACTTTTCTGTTTATATAGCTTCTTTCACTTAAACATATTGCCAAGAAAATCAAGGCTGTATTAGAGGATGCTATCTAGTTTGGAATGGCTTTCTTGCTTAGAAAAACTTCCTGCTTTGCAGCTCTGCACTAGTGACTGACAGTTGTGACATTCAGCAGTTCTATTACGATCTACCGACCAAACAGAGCTTTGAGCAAACAGATTTCACAAAAGGCAGTGGGTGGCCATTGAGTTGTTTGTTTTCTGCTTGTATCTGCTTAGGGTGGTATTAGCAGCAATAATAAGTATATCTTCTGATGTTGATTCTGGAATTTGTTAATTGTTGACTTATTCTCATCATCATCAGTTCTTTTGTTGATTGCTGACCATGTCTCTGCTGTAATCTCTGATGGCTAATTTGCATAAATAACCGTGCTAAAATAAAATAGTAGAGAGCTTTGTGTGTCCACTGTAGTTTTTGTTTACAGGTTCTGAAACTTGATTTGACTAGGCCCACTCGTTTATATGTGGAAATTCATATTAATGAATGTCTGGATAGCATTTTACTTAATGCCTTTGTGTGTATCATGTATACAACAACTCTGTGAGATAGGTTGTTTCTTCTTTTTGGTAGAGAGGGAAACTGTATGACTTAGTTAATATAGCATAGCTAGCAAGTGGTAGCCCAGGATCTAATATCCAGATCTTCTAACTCTGATTTTGTGTTCTTCTCACTCTACTACACCTCCTCTTTTGGATCAGGAAGACTTTAGGGGAGTCTCATTAATTTACAAAAAGCTGGTAAAAATTATTAGATGCTTTCACCAGCCCTCAAACTTTTCCTGTATCTGTTAGTATTTAATAACTTACAAGTTATCATTCCATGGCATATTGGTAAGCAGTACATTGCCAAATCCTTTCCTTCTGACTTTTACGACATTTACATTCAAATTAGGAAAAGCAGGGAGATTTGGTGACTATAGATGATTATGGAACAAGAGTTAGATCTTCTGTCACTAAAACTTTGGATTTTGTGTGTATATGTGTCAGAAAGGGAAACAAGCATTGTCATGTGTGGTTCATCTGGATTTAGCAGTCTTTAATGGTAAGAAGTGAAAAAATACAGGAGTGAGGCCAGATATCAGATTCCTCAGAGCAGGAGTCTCAGGGCAGAAACTCCAGGCATGGACATCTTTGTCCCCATGAGCCCTGATAACACTTGATAAAGTTCATGGGATAGGGATGTTATCTTAACTAATTTTATTTGCCCAATCAGATTTAAGGTGGTTTCTAAGATTTTTAGTTTTACTGATTTTCTTACTTACTAAACTACCTTTAGGAATTATTTAGGAAATCCTTGTCTAAAAAATGAAAATGAGTAGTGAAGGATTATTATACATGTAATTTAAAAGTTATTTACTGTTTTATATTACTTTTTTCTTTTTCTTAAATAAATTTTGTGGGACAGGGATGTTATCTTTCCCTAATTTTATCAGATTTAAGGTGGATTGTAAGATTTTTATTTTACTGGTTTTCTTTTCATTTCCTTAAAAAAAACCCACTGTATATCAGTAGAAATGAAGAATAAGAAATTCATTGGCAGTGCATTGAAACAAACAGATGAATACATAAGTATAGCTTGTTTATAATGAAAACCTCCAGGGTCCTCTCATGTATTTTACCTAGAAATGACATATAAATTCAGCATATGCCAACAGTTCTTTTAAATCATGATAATATTCTGAACATACAGTTGTACTACCTTATTTTCCCATCTCTAGCATTTTCGTGTTTATTTTTATTTATCCCTCTGTATAAACACTTGTATCTTAGTTGCTCTTTTAAGATATCTCTACTAGTAATCAATTGTGTTAGTCTGTTCTCACACTGCTATAAAGGACTACCTAAGACTAGATAATTTGTGAAGAAATGAGGTTTAATTGACTCACAGTTCCATAGGCTGTACAGGAAGCATGGCTGGGAGGCCTCAGGAAACTTACAACCATGACAGAAGGCGAAGGGGAAGCAGGCACATCTTACCGTTGTGGAGCAGGAGAGAGAGAGCAAAGGGGGAAGTGCTACCACTTTTGAACAACCAGATCTTGTGAGAACTCACTATCACGAGAACATCAAGGGCGAAATCCACCTCCATGATCCAATCACCTCTCACCAAGCCGCTCTTCCAACACTGAAGGTCATAATTCAATATGAAATTTGAGTAGGGACACAGAGCCAAATCATACCATCAATCATTGTGAACTTGGAGACATCTATTTTGCTATGCATATTTTCTTAATAAAGATTATAGTCATCAATATTTTCTCAGGGAAATTACCTTCTTTCAACTAATATTTATGAAGGGGGACATACAATAACTCTGGGACTGACAGCTAACATTTATGATGGGAAACTATTAATAACTAACAATTACTAATAGTAGGCACATTACTATTGAGTAACATGCTTTTCATATATATATAATCTCATTTAATCTTTGCAACAATACTATACTACAAATACTTTAAATATGAGATTAAGGGAAATCGAGCGACTTCTCAAGTCACAGAATGAGTCACTGACAGAGGTGGAGGTGCATCCCAGCTCTTCTGTCCCTACTACACACTGCGTGGCTCAGGTACTTGGCTTACTCCGGTACCAGACATTGACTAGATGCTCAGGATGCACTGGGCCTTGTGTGTCTCGAGGCCTAGTTGGTATGAGATGTTTGGGGGCAGGAAACTAAGGAATAGGGGCACAGGTGTGCTCTTCACTACAGCTGTGGAATATGGGGGAGGTAGCAAGAGATAATGTAGCTCGAGAGGCTCTACTGGTGAGGCTGCTGTCCTGTTTTGGATAAGGGGTAGCTAGTCATGTAGGCTGGGCAATGGGATTGGTTAATTTGAGGCATTGCCACTTTCTTCCACTAAATCTCAGCTCTAACAAGTACCTTTTAATTTGTTTATCTACTTTCCTTCTTCCAAAGTAAAACTCATTTTGATTCATCGCTGGATCCGAGAGCCTATGTGCTCTAAAGCTTTGAGTTTTAAAAAAAGTGCCAGCTTTACTGAGATAATAAAAATAAAAATTACTTATATATAAGGTATACAATGTGCCGACTTGATCTATGCATCCATTGTGAAGTGATGCTGACAATCAAGCTAACTAACACTTCCCATTTAAAACCTTATTTGGAGAGCTTTATAAGAGTTGTGCAGCTTTCTCTCCTGAAGAGAGAAATGTTCATGCCCTCTCTCCTGAAATGGATTCCGTCCATCGTCATCTTTGCTGAGAGGATCACTTGCAAGTCCCTTCAGGAGATTTGAAAACTTTTGGCTCTGCTGTGCCCTGTGATCTCTCCACTCATGCCAGTCAAACTCAGCCACTGGAGCCTGTATGGATACTAGCGCTCCTCAGTCCAGGCATTCCCAGGCCAAGGATCTACTATGAGTAAATGAGCCAGTGGGCTCTGCAGCCAGACTGCCAGGGTTCAAGCCCTGGCCCTCCCATTCACTAGCTGTATGGCATTAGGCACATTATTTATCTTTCCTGTGCCTCAGTTTTCTCTTTTGCAAAATGGCAATAATAGTACCTTCTTCACAGGATTGTTGCAAGGACTAAATAAATTAGTATGTAAATTTCTAACTTGCATATTACTATGAACACTTTCAAACACAGTAGTCAGTCAGTACTCAGTAAATGTTCAAGTTTGTTCTCATTACCATTATGGCATCAATCCTTACCAGTGTATAAAACCTCTTACCCCTTCCCATTGAGGGCAGTCTCAGCTTCCTCTCTCAAACACCTGGCTGGTGGATTTTTAGGGGGACATTTCTTGGAGCAAAGGAAGCTGTTAATCCTTTCCTGGGGAACCATTCTTTTCAAGTGAGGGCAGAGAAGGAGAAAAATACCTTTGAGGTGTTTCTCCCCCCACCCCTCACCCCATCCAGTTTCCTGCAGCAGTTAGAACAGAAATTAGTCTCTCAGAAGATTATCCTGCCACATTCACTTAAATGTGATGCATAGTATGACCTGTAGGATAACAGTGGAAAACCCTAATCAGTTACTTAAACCTGCCACAGACTAATTTTTAGAAGTCTCAGAGGTGGGTGTGCATCTTAAAAGAGACCAGGTCCTTTCCATAGAACCCTGAGCAAATGTGTATTGATTAACTTAATTAAAGAAAGATTATGGCTTGTGCACTGCACTGTGTGTTATCTTACTGTATGGTTTAAGGGATCTTTAAAGCATATGTGCTAATGGCCTTCTCTTTTAAACCAGCGTGAATCTGAGGTTGTTTCATTAATGTGGTAAGCAAATAATTGCCAAGAACACAGAAGGTAAAAAGCATTTTCTTCTGTAAATAAATTAAAATACTTTAAGCTGTTTTTTAGTAATAGTTTTATATGGAGTTTGGTTCAAAGAGATCCTTTTTATTTTTCAAATATTAAGGAAAGGAGTTCTTTAGCTTTTATTTATTCTTCTCATCTTACCTCTTGGCTTGAGCTAGGGTCATAGAACCATGAAGATTTGTCTGGGCCATTTATTTGCAAAACCTCCAATGTCAGTATGTTTAGGTCTTTTATCTTAGACCCGACTCCACAGAGAATGATTCTCTAATCTGCTTTCTGGAGATTGAAGGCCTGGCTGCCAGTATGCAGGAAACCAAATGAGAAGAGGGTAGAAGAGAGGTGGGAATTTTTGGCATCCAGTATATGTGAATTCACTTAATATTTCTGTTTTCTTCCACCTTAATCGTTCATGCAGTCTGCCAGTCCAGAAACCCTCTATTTTATTCCTTCCAGAAAATAAACCTTCAGGTTTGTGCTAGGGTGAAGAGACAGTTGCCCAGTGAGGGCCTGAGAGATCTAGGGATCTGACTACTTCTTCAATAGACTTTCAAGTTATTCTTTTATGAACCACTCCCTCCCTTTTGCCCCCACGTCCAGATGTACCTGGGGCTGTCAGGAATTCAAAATAGAGATTAGGTTGTTTCTCAGCCTTCCCTCCTATTCACATAGGATTCCATTTTCTTGAGTCTATTAGAGGAACTGACCTCTCTAATCTGACTTCCAGCTTCCAAAATTATGTTGCTTTTGTTTTCTCCCTCCTGTTCTCCTTGCCCTTGTAGGTTGATGTCTTGGGAAAAAATAATCTCTTTATCATCATTTCAATGGGGTTTCAAGAGGGAGGGAGAATAAATGTGTATTTTGAATCTGCTTTCTTTACCTAGAAGTAAATTCTCCCCTCGATAACATCTCTCCTTCCTGCTCCCTGTGCCCTTACTTAGAAGACCCTGCCCTGCCTCTCCCAGCAGGCACCTGGAGGAATATGGAACACCCGCCCCACTTCTTTTCTTCATATGCATGCATTGCACGTCCAGCCTTTCTGGTTACCCTCCCTGAAGGCCCAACTGAGATTCTAATTTGTCTAGAAAGCCATTCTAGAGCACTCGGGGTCATGATGAACGGCACTCATATATACCTCCTATGAGCAGCTGAATTCCTGTGTATGCATCTTTTCTGTCCTCTTCAAGAAGACTGAAACTAAATCAACTAGATTGCATTTGCTCTCATGCCAACGCCTTGCCTGATAATTCTTGAAATAAGTTGCAATGTGGTATAACAGAAAGAGCAGGCCTTGGGGTAGGACCAGCCTGGGGGCAGCTCTGGGCTCCACCACTTACTAGCTGTGTTCTCTTGAGCAAAGAACTTAACCTTTCTGTAGCTCCCTGTCTTCATCTGTAAAGTGAAGCATGTGAGGACTAAATGAGATGAAGTCTTGTCCCTGCTTAGCATAATCCCTGGCATGGAGGAGGTATTTAATAAAAATTAGTCTCCTGCCCTTTCTGTCCACACATCTCCATAGCGTAGTGCATTCCTTGTAGTAGGTGCTCAAGAAATATTCACTAAATGATTGTTCTGGAAAAAAAATTTGGTAGAGGTTCTTCATGGTTCTTCATTAGACATAGTTACTCTATTTGTATCCAGCTGTACCCCATCAACTATGGCAGGAAAGTAGAATCCCTTCTCTAAACTAGAATCATGTGGCAGGAAGTTCTTACCACTTAAGGGGCACGAGGGAACAGAAACACAGTGTTCAATAAAACTGAAAGGGCCTCAATCTCAGTGCTGGCTTCACCAAAGCCAACCTGAGGCTTTCAGCTGTGCCTCCTCTTTCCAATTATAAGTGAGAACTGTATTAGCTAACTTCCAGTTCAATCCATAGCTTGCCCCTTGGGATCTGGAAGCTAGCTGATTTTTTGACCCAAGGTGCTCTGCTAGGTAGGGTTGCCAGTTGTAATTATATGTTCAAATGTCAATTAGCAGGACAGCCTATTATTTGGCAGTTTGGAGTAATGAGATGGATCTTGTGCTAATCTTTCAATTCAGCAAGCGTTTGATAAGTACTTTATAAGTAAAATTCTATACTGTGCTGTATCCAGTGAAGGTTGCAGGAAGAGCTGGAGGTAAAAGATTGTTAAGTTTGCATCCCTTTATGAGCTCATGAATTTTCAAATATCTTAAGCAATAAAGAAAAAGGCAGCGGGTTTTCCATTAAAGACATTTTTTTCTCACACACATCTCCCTACCTCCATTTGTACTCAAGTGACAAAAATTTTTAAAATAGTTACCTCATGGAACAGATATGGAAATCCATTTAGTGGAAAATTCTTCCTGAGTATGATTGTACTAGACTCTGTGCTTGATTCTGTGGAAAACTTGAGTGAGACAGATTGTTGCCCTCCAAAGATTTCTAGTTGCCTTTGATATTTGACTTTTTCTTCTCTACCAGAGCTGTCTGTGCAAATTTTTCTCAGTGCTACATCCAGCTTTTTGCGTAATTCATTTTCATTCAACTCTTGAGTTGTATTTTCTTTTTATACAGTTGATTATTGGGGCTCATCTAAAGAGGGTCATTTTATGAAATGTCTCTACTCCTTCTTGACCTCTGTTTCCTGTGAGTACAAATCTCAGCAGAACAGAGAAAGAAGACACAAGACCTTGCTTAGGGAGTTGAGGGTAGGTGGCAAGGTTGTTCTGTTTACCACTCATGGCCTATAGCCTGGTAGATAACACAGACTCAGCCCTTCTCTAGACTTGCCTTCTCAAACTCTTTCACACTTGACCTCTTTCTCCATTCTTCAAGTTAGAGTGGGTATTCTGTTTTTCATAAGCTCTGTCATTTTTGTTTTCCCTCTTTCTGCATTTATTTCCTAGCTATGGTAAATTTGGGATGTTGTGAAGATCAAGTCTCAGTTTACTCTCCATCCACTTACTTGAGAATAGAGGTACTCGGGTAGTCATAGTCACATTCCCTGTGCTCCAGGGAGCTAGTTGTCAAATTTTCTGAAATTTTGTGAGCTGGTTGTTAAATACAGCCATTAAAAAGCAAATTCTATAATATGACAAAGGTAATAAATACCAAGACTCATCACTTCTTAATTATTTTTTAACATTTCAGGATTATCTATGTTCTTCAGGGTATCTGCATGCATCTATTGTTGCTGATAGCAGAGTTATTATACGTTATTACTGTTTGTGTTGCTTTTCATCTCTTCCCAACTCTGAGTTCAGCAACATTTTTAAGTTCAGTGACATCTCGGTGGTAGCTTGAAACCAGCCATGGTGGGACTATTTACACCACAAAAACCACCAAACACCACAAACCAGGACCCCTCCATTTCCCTGGAGAGCTGCTTGTCAAAACATTTACCAGCACACCGCTAGTCATGCTCTTCTGTTCCTGCGAATCGTGAGTGATTGTGAGCCACACCAATTACCATTCATCTTAAAGATGGCAAAACTCTTCCTCCAAGGTGGTTACACCAACCTTACACATTTTTCCCCCACAGCCTTATGAACACCCAGCCCAGATTTTTACTCTGGATCCATGGTTACTCCTAGGCTGCCTCTCCCTCCATCTTTCTCATCCCCAGTGATTCAGTCATTAATTTCTCTCTTTCTCCCTCTGTTTCCACTTCCCATCCTCTTCTCCTTCCTCCTTCTTCACATTCCTCCTCTACCAGTGGTTAAGAGCAAGGGCTCTGGAGACAGACTGACTGGCTTTGAATCTGGGCTTCATGATCTACTGGTTATGTTACCTTGGGATTGTTACTGAACTTTTTGTGCCTCAGTTTTATCATCTGTAAAGTGGAGATAATAACAGTATCCACCTAGCGTAGTTATTATGAGGACCAAATGAGTTAATAATTTTAAAAGCACCTAGAATAATGGGTGGCTTATAGTAAGCAACATGTGCATATTTACTTAATAAAATAAACACTTGCATTTGTCATCCAGCCCTTCCTTATGTGCTAATGTTCAAGGCCAGAAGGAGAACAGCAACAGAACACATGAGAATAAAAGAAGAGGCAAAATGGCCTGGGCTTGTATCACAGCAATGGTGTGACAGTTCTAGGAAACTAGGAAAAGAGTCAATGAAAGGAACTGGAGGAAAGGTGGGAATCAGGAAGGGAGACAAATAAGAAAAAAATTACATTTCAAAATAATCTGCAAAGATTAAAATATATATAATATTAGCTTTTAGTATTTTATTTCAAATATAAACCCCAAGAAAATAAAGGGATATTTTTTATAAATGCATAGAAAGTTCCCATTTTGACGTTAGCAGTTAATTCAATTTTGGTCTTCATCCAAGGCAGAAATGTGGTAGCCACATATTTAAGGTACTTCGGCTTAATCAACTGTGTATTGAACAAGAGCCATGGGGACGGAGTGAGAGATGTGTGTCCGTATCTATCAAAAACGCAAGCCGGGAGCTGAAGTACTCATTTGTCTGACCATCTGGAAATCTCTAGTGGTCTAAGCACTTAATTTTACCCTCATTGCTAGAACAAAAGGGAAACAATAAAAGAAGAAAATGGGCAGCAGGGACATTTTACTTTTCATTTAAAAAAAATCTTAGTGATAAAAGGAGCAGAGAGTTTAAAAGAAAAAAATGAGAAACCATTAAATTGATTTGAATGCTCTGTCTGTGTTTTGCAGTGAGCTCTATTGTTTTCAGTTACATGGGAACTGTGGTAATTTTATGAATCATTAGAATGTTTTTCCAAATTATAACTGCATGTTCTTAAAATCCCTCCTAAGTAACCCATAGTAAGAGGCTGTTGAACAATTTAACACTTCTGAATTTCGTATTAATTTTATATTTTAAAAAATGCATACTTAATAGCCCAAAGATAAAATCATGATAACTGAGTCATTGTATGTTTTCTTTCCTCTGTTTTTTAAAACATATGACCCTATCTCTGTTCTCCTCCACAGTCTAGTGACAGACTTGAGAAAATACAAAGCCTTGTTTTGTAGAATGACTTCTCGTTTTAAAAGCAAAAGCTCAGTTGGGCACAGTGGCTCAAGCCTATGATCCCAGCATTTTGGAGGGCCCAGGTATGAGGATTATTTGAGGCAGGAGTTTGAGATCAGCCTGGGCAACATAGTAAGACCCCATCTCTACAAAAAAATTTAGCCAGTTGTGGTGGTGTGCACCTGATTGTACTACTGTACTCTGGCCTAGGCGGCAGAGCCAGACCCTGTCTCTAAAAGTAAATAAATAAAAATAAAAGCAAAAGTTCCTCTGCCTCACCCAAAGTAGAAAACTATCACAACGCTCAAACGTTGTTTTTCGGCATATGTCTCATCAGGCATAGTCATCTGTGAAATGTGTACTCTGTTAATGATACCTCACACCTCCCTCCTAGAGGATGGTTCACAAAAGCCTGTTCACTTACCTGGGGCAGCGAGTCCAGCCTGTGATCCACAGAAAATGGGGAAAGTGAGGTCAAAGTAGTGGGTAGTGTGGATGTGTGCAAGGCAGGGTAAGTGTGAAGATGTTAAGTTTATTTTCTTAGAAAAGGCTGTCCTTTTTTCTGATATTATTTTCCTCCTGTTTTTGGTGTGAAAACGTTGCCATTATTTTGTGAAAACAGTGGTAATATAGATAATCTCCCTTTGTTTTGTTTTGTTTTAAACATTCTAACTTGATAAAATGAAAAATTGAGCTATATTCATCCATATTTTTTTCCTGGTTGGTGAAATCTAAACTTTGAAAACTATTGTACATTCAAAGTGTTGGCTATTTCCTTCCCAGGGTGTAGGTGTTTCCTGTGTGAAGAGATTGTCTCAGAGGGAAACTTAGCAAAGCTTTGATATTCTGATTTTTAACCACTAACTGTTCTTGGACTTGGGAGAAAAGCTGCTTCCCTGGGCAGTACGTGGGTGGTACTGTTACTGTTCCTTTCATATAAACTTGGGCAGGATGCCACTGAGTTTAGTCAATCAGAATGCATTCTAGTGATTTCCAATATCATATTGGCCTATCTCTTGACAAATTATGTGCTTTGATAACTAAAATCTAGGAAATACAATGACTCATCTCCTAAACTCAGGGAGACAGTTAAGTTAAAGCCTAAGGTTACTTTATGGTGGGAAGGCTGGAGACGTCACCATGGTTCATAAAGAATATCATAATCCTTGCAAATGAAGAAAAGGAGAGCAACTTGTTCAATATCTCAGTCAGTCAATGTTAAAATTATGTTTGGAGCCCACGTCTCCTGTTGGCTAGCTATTTGATTTTTGCCCAGTGGTGCATTTTGTTTTGCTCAGCATGGAAAAGTCATATAAAGCAGTTAAATTTATTTTTGGAATGAGCTAGAATGCTGGGTTAGCAACAACCAGTTTTGTTAAAAACAAGAACTGCTTTGAAAATTCATTAGTTCTTCTCAAGTGTTATTGTCCCTCCCAGTAGGAGGCATATCCAAGTTGAATCTCCACTCCTGAACAAATTTTCCCTTGTGTGTGTACACTGGCACGCTTGCTTGTACACTCTCTCCCTCAGACAGTTCCATATGTTCTATTTTACTGGAAGCCAAGCTCCCTGCTCATTCTCCTCCTTAGAGGGCTCCAGATCTCACCTCTGAGATGCACGTGTAACTGAGGCTAAAACAATTTGTAGGGAAACTTGTCAGCAAAATTGATTATTATATGGTGTGAACCACCAAAGACAGGTGAGCCTGCATATAGCAGAACAAATGTATATGTAGTATGCATCTCCCACTGCATCTAACCGGACTTCCTCCTCTGACATGTTGATTGATATATTTGTAGCTCTTCCCTAATGAATCATGCCCTGTTGTGGGTCATTGGAGCCTCCTGCTGAATAGACCTTACCTTTGCTAGCAAAAGAAATAGTGAAGGTTCTCCTCTGTGAATTTTGGGGGTTATTGGCTCTAAAGGAGTGGCTGAGGACATGTAATCTTTAAAAGGACAAAATAATCACATAAAATATCTAAATAACATTGCTACATTAAGAGGGCCTTCTGTAACTGCAGATGTTTTGCGACATGACAAACTAGTGCTGTGGAATGCGAATCTGAGATACGTGAAGAAATGAAAGCATTTCAGACCACCTCTGGTGGCAGCTTGATATTCTGGAATTCTTTGAAAACCTTTTTCTAGTGTTATGCTTGTTCCTTGAAACGGCTTTAAGTGTTAGACTTGTGATAAAATAGGGATGATAATGACTGCTCTACTTTCTCACAGTCTGTTTGGATATTGATTGAGATATTTGCAAGTACTCTGAGTTCTGAGGAAGAAGAGTGTTAGGAAATGCTATGGTGATGTTTTTAGCAGGGCGTGGAAACCTATGCTAAAATAATTTCAGAAAGATAAGTTTGAAGACAGGTTGGATTATTGGCCTGTACCTGTATGTCCTTCTGGTCTATCCTTTTGTCTTAGGTATCAGTTCTGAGTGAATTTAGAGGTCTGGGTTTGAGGAATGTGGGATGAGAGAAGAGATCTCGCTGGCCTAAAACTGCCCACGAATTGTCTCTTGGCTGCTGGCATTGGAGTGGCCTGTGCTTCCCGAGGCTGGTCACATAGAATGGTCTACTGATGATCAGGAGGGTCCAGTCTTCATTTCCTGTCCTGACGTCATCCTATCCACTTGCTGAGTTACTTCGCACCTTTTTTTTCACTGATGAATGTCTCCAATGACAGTCTCTCTTCCCGCACCACACACTACCTTCACAGCTTCTTGTAAACCTAGTTTTGGTCTCGCCAATCCCACCATTGGAACTGTCATCTGAGGAAGGTCACAATAACCTTCTTCCACAAGCAGTCTTCATTCATCTTTACCATGCTACACCTGGCATCATGGACTACCTGAAAAGATTGAACTTACTGCTTTTTGTTTTTACTGGAAGCAACAAAAAATAGTGGTTAAGATACGGGCTCTGGATTCAGTCTGCCTGGGTTTCAGTCATAACAGTATAAGCTGTTTGCTGTTGTATTGGAGAGCATAGCATAGTAGCAGTGCCTGGCACATAGTAGGTGATCAATAAATATCGGATGGATTCACAGATAGATAGGTAGGCTTATTCTAACATTCACATTTATATTATAATATAAATGCTATTGATATAATTATCTACAGGTATACCCAAAATAAGAGAAAGGAAACAAGAGTACTTGGGTATTTTACCTTGTAGGGGCTAGAATTGGTTATCTTTGAATATATATCTGTTTGCTATAAGCTCATCTATATTTGTGGCTTTTCATGTCTTTTAACTTTTATATGGCTTCTTGCTATTAATATTTTTCCTTTAGTAACTTACATTTTAAAAAATAGCAACTCATATTGCTTAGGTTAAGGAACAGAATGAAGGGGTGTGTGTGTGTGTGTGTGTGTGTGTGTGTAGACTGTAGAGCAGGGAATCATATTGGGCCCTTTGAGCAGGAAAATAATATTTGGAAATATACAACTGGGAAATAAAATTTCAGGGGACATCATTACCTCGAGCGAGTCTTCCCAGGTCATTCTTTCTTCATTGGAGAATGTGAGTAGGTGGTTTGTTTCTTAAAGGTCAAATGTCCATACATGATCCAAGGAACTCTTACTTTTCTTAGCTTAGCTTTTATCACACCTAGTCATCATCTTCTTCTTCATCCTTCATTTTTCTTCTTCTTTCTTTTTTTGATCTATGTTCTACTTCTTTTTTTCTCTGTTGGATCTTCTTTTTTCTCATGGTACCACAGTGCAAGCCGCCCTAGACTACTGCCAGGGCTTTAGTCAGATGCCTTACTGTGAACTCTCACTTCTCCAGGCCACCCTAGTGTGTCTGCCAAGTCTTCATCGAATACCATTTTCCCGGGGAGGGGACACAGTATAGGGTGGTAAAGAGAAAATCAAATTGGGACTCAGAAGGCCTAGATTCTTCTTTTTCCTTTCAAATCTCATTTCTTTCTTTCTTTTTTGTTTTGTTTTGTTTTGTTTTTCTGGCTGTTTTTAAGATGTTTCTACTTATCACTGATTTTCAGCAATTCGATTATTTGTGACTTTCTATAGTTTTTGTTATCTTCCATTTGAGATTTATTGAGCTGCTTGAATCTGTGGGCTTATACTTCAAATCAAATTTGGAAAATTTCCAGCCACTATATCTTTTTATATTTTCTCTGCACCCCCCACCCCCAGTTGCGTGTATATTAAGCTGCCTGATATTGTTTCGCAGTTCGCTGACTGTCCTATTTTTTTTTAATCCTTTTTTCTCTCTGTGTTTTATTTTGGATAGTTTCTATTGCTGTGTCTTCCATTTCTGTTTCTGCCATGTTTATATTTTCCATTCTGTTTTTAGACATAGGACCCTATTCCTAATAGCTGTTTTAACCTCCTTGTCTATTATATGTGTCATCCCTGGGTCTGTTTCTCTTAACTGATTTTACTTCTCTTCATATATTTTCCAACTTATTTCCATATGCCTGGTAATGTTTTTATTGGATGCTAGACATGCGAGACTTTTTTTTACGTTGTTAAGTGCTGGATTTTGTTATAGTTCTTTAAATATTGTTGAACTTTGGGAACACATTTCAGCTATTTAGAATTATTTTCATCGTGTCAACCTTGCTTCTAGGCTTTATCAGACAGATCCAGGGTAGCTTTTACTCTAAGGCTAATTTGGCCCTGCTACTGAGGCAATATTGTTTTGAAGACTACCTGACACCCTGTCTGTTAGGAGGTTCTTCCACTCTAGCTAGTGGGAACATGGACCATTCATCGCCCTGTGTGAACTCTGGGATTATTCTGCCTGCTCCATTGAGGTAGTCCTCTCTGGCCTCAGTAGTGTCCTTCACACAGACCAGTACTTAGCCGAAGGTTCTACACGGAAGATCTACACAGATCTTGTGCTCACACATGCTCCCTTTTGCACACATGTGCTCTCTTTCTCTCCCCACCCTCTTCTCTCTTTGTGAAGCTTCACTCTTCAGTATTTTGCCACAGTAAACTGTAGCTGCCTTGGTCTTCCAAAATTCCAAATTCTGTCTCCTCAACCTAACAAGACTGCCAGGCTCTGTCCAGGTCCCTTCTGCCTGCATCATGGCCCAGAAACTCTTCAGCTGGGGCACTCAGAGGGCTCATGTCATTTGTTTTTCATCTCTGGTGTCTGAAACTATTGTTTCCCATATTTTGTCTGGTTTTCTAATAGCTTAAGGCACAATTTCAAGCTATTTTATATTGAAATACTTTAATTTTACTTCCCTGCAGAGCAAGAGCATTTTCTTCATTATCATTAATGCATTATCAAGATAGCATTATCACTATCACAATTAGAAAAAGTTTCTAATATCTCCATATTTCTAATATGTAGTCAATTTTGCATTTTCCCAGATGCATTGTCCCAGAAATGTCCTTTTCAGCTGGTTTGTTCAAACTAGGATTCCATCTAGGACCATAATTGTTATGTGACTTAAGTCTCTAATCCCTAACAGTCACATTTTTCATGACACTGATACAGTGAACAGAACCAGCCAGCCATGCTGTGGCATGTTCCATCTTCTGTATTTGCCTGATTGCTTCCTCTATTTCTTGTTACTAGAAGTTAGGTCTGAAAGCTTGATTAGATTGAACTTAAATGTTTTTAGTGAGAATATATCATAGATGATGTTATATTCATATTCTGTCTCATCCATAAACCTGTAAGAGCTGGCTTCCTTACATTAATTAGGCCAAGCTCGACCCCTGGATGAGGCTTGTGACCTTCTAATCCCTCCATTGTGTAGTTTGATTTTTGTTGTGGGGAAGTAATTGATGTTCTATAACGTTGACCCTATGTGGATGTTCATTTCTGCAATTTCCTGGTCAACTTTCAGTTTGGTTTTTTGTGTTTGCTTGTTTGTTTGTTTTTGAGACGGAGTCTTGCTGTGTCTCCCAGTCTGGAGTGTAGTGGTGCGATCTTGGCTCACTGCAACCTCCGTCTCCTAGGTTCAAGTGATTCTCCTGTCTCAGCCTCCTGAGTAGCTGGGACTACAGGTGTGCTCCACCATGCCTGACTAATTTTTGTATTTTTAGTAGAGATGGGGTTTCATCATGTTGGCCAGGCTGGTCTCAAACTCCTGACCTCAGGTCATCCACCTGCCTTGGCCTCCCAAAGTGCTGGGATTACAGGGGTGAGCCACTGCGCCTGGCCTCAACTTTCATTTTGTCTTAGTACCAATGGATAACCTTTACCTGAATCAGTTGTTTTATTAGGGGCCACAAAATGTTTTGTTTTTGTTTTTTTTTTGAGACGGAGTCTCGCTCTGTTGCCAGACTTGAGTAGTGGTGCAATCATAGCTTACCTGGAACACCTGGACTCAAGCCATTCTCCCACGTTAGCCTCCAGAGTAGCAGGGGTTACAGGTACACACCACTACGCCCAGATAATTTTTCTCTTTTTTGTAGAGACAGGGTCTTGCCATGTTGCCTAGGCTGGTCTCAAACTCCTGGGCTCAAGCAACCCTCCCGTGTTGGCCTCCCTAAGTGCTGGGATTACGGGTGTGAGCCACCACATCCTGCCTTTTTTTGTAATTATGTTATTTTTTTCTACATTTATTAGCTGGTATTCTTCCTTAAAATAGGACTTTTTGAATTTGGTAATGCTGAAATATAGTTCCTACTGGAAAGATAGCGCAAATGCATAATTTTTCATTTGCCAAATTTCAACGACAATTTTGTTTTAATAGCCACCTTAAATGGTGACAAATGAGTTTTTTCTGACTTTCTCTATTTGTTGATTTTTCATATTTTTCAGTACATGTAATCGCCTGTAATAATTTATTCTTTCTGGTGCGCTAATCATCAGCTTTGGCCAGAGGGACTCACAGAGCTGGATTCTAGATTTTGAAGTATCGTAGACTATCTACATATTTAATATCTTTGACAGGCCCTTTAATATTTGTTATGGTTCTTTTTTAAGCCAGAGAATTAGACTAGATAACAAGGTTTGCTTTCAGCTCTAGAATTAGGATCCTGAGCTCTGCTACCAAATACACTGCCCTGCTTCTGTCCAGCTGCAGAAAACCCTCAGCCTGTCTGTCTTTCAGGCCTTCCACAAGCTGGCCCCCTCATCCATTCAACCCTTTCTCCAGATTCCTTGACAGAAATTCCCTCCAGCCACACTTGTCTCCTAACTGCTACACATGACCAGCCCATCCTTCATCCCCAGCCTTTACTTACACCTTTTCCCTTGCCTGATACCTTGCCTCTGCCTCTCTAAGTATCCAAACCTCCCTGTCCTCCAGATCCCAGTTCAGCCTCCCCCACCTTTTTATTCCTGTTCCCTTACCTTGTCTTTTATACTCATTTCCCTCTTCTCTTGGAATATCACTGTTTCCTGTTCTAATTGATGTTTTCCCAAGTAGATTACCATCACCCCTGAAAAGAAAAGCCCATGCTTTTTACCAGGAACATTGCTAGGCCCAATAGTACAGTATCTGCTAATGTCATTGTTATATTTCTATGTCTTTTCTAACATGTAGCACCTTCTATTTAGCTGAATAACAGCCTTAAGGTGCTTTTGAAGTGTGCATGGGTGTGTGGGGTGGTGGGGGGGGGAAGGAGGGTGTTGGGGATATTTCTTATAAATGCTAATGCTTTCCTATTCATTGATCTATTTCTACCCATATGTAATGGGTTCCATTACATATCAAGAGGTATTGACAACTTAGCCGTAGAGTTGCATTGATTCAAAATACATAAGTCAACAATTACTGCCTTATTATGTAATATTAGCTGGGGAAAGAAAGATGGCCCCTGGGATCATACAGTCTAATTAAGCACAACCGTTATAGACTTTTTCTCCCTTTCCTGCTGTTATGTTTTGTTTTGTTGTGAATATGAAATCACAAACCCCCAAATAAGCCTCATAAAGAGACAGCTGTGCTTATAAGATTATGTTTGTCACAGATTTTTTTCAACCATAAATTATTTATACCCAAAATGTTAAAAATATATATTATTGATAATTTATATCATATACATTTTCCATGTTTTTATTGGCAAATAAATTTAACAATAACTTATGTGATTCTAAAGTCTTATAGTTTTTTTGATTGTCTAAAATTTGGCCTCATATTTTTTGTTTAAGCCTGTTTTATTCTGCCTAACTCTTTAGCCTGACAAACAGAGCTTCAGAGTTTGTTTGTTATGTAAGTATATTCATCTTTTCTGAACAATGAAACTTTTTGAAATTATCTTCTATACTTGAAGTGGATCATCTAGTGATTAGTGACATCAGATTGAATTAATTCTTTATATTTTCTTGCTGGAAATGGGTGATATTCCAAATGTTCAGGTACTCTGTGTGTGTATGTATGTATGTCATAAAGGGACATTCATGACTTGACTTCTGACTGCTTCACTGAGCCCTCCCACCTGATCACGCATACATACCCCCCCAACCCCCACTCCCCCACACACCCCCTTCACCCCAGCCATGAACAACCACTCGCAGTTCCTTGAATCCCATACTGTTTCATGTTCATACTGCTCCATCTACTTGAAGTGCTCTTTTTCCATCTTTGTTCTTTCTACAAATTGCAATTATTTATCTTGCAGGACTCAATTCAGTTGTACATTCTTCCTTCTCACCTCTGTCTCTCTGCCTTTCACCCCAGTCCAATTAACTCTTTCTTCCTCTGTGCCTCTACTGTACAATATGCAGATGCCCATCATAGCACCTAGGACATTTTATTGTCCCTATTCGTTAACTTATTTTCTTACCCTGCTAGTATCTAAGATTTTTGGAGGGCAAGAATCGTATCTGGCTTTGTATCTCCTGCAGTTAGGCTAGTGTTTGGCATAGAGAAGGTACTTACTTATTTATCTATTTAATCAATTAGCTAAGTTCCCTGCTGTTTCCCCAAACAACTTCCCATCCTCTCCAGAACAGTTTTCATCTGGTAGTCAGTAGTAGTATTGCCAACAATACTGCTATGTCTTCACATTTTAAAAATAGATCACAAGTAAAAACCGTTGTATCAGAATACCAATATACCTAAAGATTGTATTCTCAAAGGTTTTCAAAGAGGTGCCTATTTGTAATAATGGTTGGAAATAAATTGTTTAAAATTGAGGCTTAACATATATTCATGTAACCACCAACCAGATGCCTTTCCCAGTCAATATCCTCCCCACACTTCTCTAAAAAAAAAAAACCACTCTTCTGATTTGTCTCACCGCATATTAGCTGTGCCTGATCTTGACCTTCACATAAGTGAGATCAAACAGTATATATCTTTTTGTGACTGGCTACTTTCATTCGGCATTATGTCTGTGATATTTTTCCATGTGAATTCTCATGTTAACTACTAGTTTGCTCTTTTTCATTGCTCTGTAGTATCTCATTGTATGAATATGTCACAGTTTTATTTATCTACTCTACTGTTGATGGACATTTGGGTTATTTCTAGACTTGGCCTTGAACATAAAGTTTTGTTTGAGAACCAAACTACAGAGCATAGCATTACACCCGCTTTTTGTCCTTTCTCTGCCTGCTAATAGGTGATGAATTGATCTTAATATAGGGTGTACTTAACTTTACTCATTCAGTTAAGAAATATTTATTGAGTATCTGTTATGTTCCAGGTCCTGAATAATTGTCCCTCCCTTCTGGAATCTCACAGACCACTGGGGAAGGCAGACCCTAAACGAGCAATTATAAATATGCTAAATGTTGTAACAGAGCAATAAAAGATGTTCTAGGTATTTATAACAGGAAGACCTAATCTGGTACGAGGGTTAGGGAGAATCTTCCCACAGAAAGGATATGCTAGCTACGACCCGAAAGAGAAACAAAAGTACTGTCGGGAAGGAAGACAAGAAACAGCATTGCAGGAAGGTACAAGGTCCTGAAATGGTAATGAAGATTGAAAGAAGCCCCATGTAGCTGAATCATAGAGAGGGAAGTAGAAAATGGTAGGAGATGGGGCTGGAAGGGTAGACAGAAGCCATGTCATGAAGGGCCTTATGAGTTATCTGAGCAATGTGAGTCTTCATCCATTAAAGAGTTTTAATCCCACGAACGGACATAACTTTAAATTTTTTTCTTTTGATGTTAACCTTACAAATTCTGAAGTGCACAAATCTTAAGCACAAAGAATTTTTCCATACATTTTTACTAACACGACAGCTATTCCATCAGTAAAATTCCAGCACCTAGAACGTCCTCTCCTTCCCAATCAAGACCCTCTCTAAGGGTAGCCACTATTCTGACTTCTATCACCAGAGGTTACTTTTCCCTGATTTTGAACTACAATAATAACAAAATTATCCAGTTGTGCACCTGTGGGTCAGACTACTTTGACTCAGCCTAAGATCTGCACAGTTCATCCATATGTTGCATGTAGCAGTAGCTTGTCTTTTTTTATTACTCTGCAGTCTTCCATTGTATGAGTATACCACAATTTCTTTGCCCACTTTGCCCACTTTATTGATTGACATGAGAATTGCTTTTTTTTTTTTTTTTTTGGCTGTTATAAATAAAATGATTAGGCCAGGCACAGTGGCTCATGTCTGTAATACCAGCATTTTGGGAGGCTGGGGTGGGAGGATCATTTGAGGCCAGGAGTTTAAGACCAGGCGGGGCAACATAGCAAGACTCCATCTCTACTAAAAAAAAAAAAAATTAGCCTGGTATTGTGGCCTCTGCCTGTAGTCCGAGCTACTGGAGAGTCTGAGGTGGGAGGATCGCTTGAGCCCAGGAGTTTGAGATTGCAATAAGCTATGATCACACTACTGCACTCCAGTCTGACCCCATCTCAAGAAAAAAAAAAATTAAGCTAGAACTGCAATAAATAAATAAAACTGTTGTGAAGATTTGTGTTCATGTCTTTTGATTGACATGAACACTCATTTCTGTGGGAGGTAGAATTTTTGAAAAGATTACTCTGCATTCAGGGTGGAGGCTGATTTGGAAGAGAGCAGAGGTGGCAGTTCCTGAGGCACCAGTTCTTGGATATATAGCCTTTTGCAAGTCATCTTAGTAAAGAGAGGACACATTCAGAACAGTTTAAACATCACACAAATCAAAGCGTAGATTAAAAAATGGAAAGCATATTTCCTTTTGGCTTCTATCATTACTGTCGTTTTCATAGTTATTAATCATTGTTTACAGCCAGCTACAGCTTAGAGTTGATAGTAACTGGAAAGACAATATGATATGACAAGTTTTACTAACTTGTCATTGAATATGCCCCAATAAAGAAAACCATTATTGTCATGAAACATTTGTGAAGCCCCGTTTTCACGATTGCTTCTTGTTGTGCCAAACCCTTGTTAACCTCAATAGGAAAGGCACCAGGTTCCAGAGGTCAAAGAAGAGACCCAGAGCCATCAGAGGAGACATGAGGTTTTATTATGGGCTTACATACAGGGGAGAGAGTCCAGTGTGGGCGGGCTGGGCAGGAAAACCGCAACCACCTACAAACATCATGCAGTTTATAGAGCATTTCCACTTACCACCCTCACACCAACGACCTCCACCTGGCAACCTTAATGTAACCCAAAACTCGGGGCCTCAATCCCCCATATGGCTGGTGTTCCTTGAAATTGGCCAAGGGCCTCAGATGTTTATCCTAGATAAGGAAGGAATCTCCAGGTTAGCCACTCCCAAATTACCTAGCTCAGAACACACATTCAGGTGCATCAGCCACACAGGTTCATTCTAAGGAGATGCTTAAATTATTGCTCTCAGGTGTGCTTGCCCTATGCTCTGTGTGTGTGTGTGTGTGTGTGTGTGTGTGTGCACGCGCGCGCACGCGTGATGGTGCTGGAGATGTGTGTCTGAAGTCATAGACATATTTCTTTGACCATATAGAACCTTAGATTCTTAGCAGCATCTCTGAACTGTCGTCTCAGGAGCTAAAACAGTACGGATACAAAGACTCCATTCGGCAATCTAAAGTTGTTTTGCTTTTGGTTTTGTTTCTGAATTGTGAATTTATTTATGTCTTAAAACTTTAAAATCAGCAGATTTTGAATTGGGAATTTATGTCTTAAAATGTTAAAATGAGCACATTCAGTTAATGAATTGCCATTATAGAAAATAATACAATCAGGTGAAGTTAAGAGTACTGTTGTAGAAATACCCAAGACCTTCAGCCACAATAAATGTTCAGTCCTTAGAACCGTGGGAATTAAGATACAGCGTAGTGGCCGGGTGCAGTGGCTCACGCCTATAATCCCAGCACTTTGGGAGGCCGAGGCAGGCGGATCATGAGGTCAGGAGATCGAGACCAGGCTGACTAACATGGTGAAACCCCATCTCTAGTAAAAATACAAAAATTAGCCAGGTGTGGTGGCATGCGCCTGTAGTCCCAGCTACTCGGGAGGCTGAGGCAGGAGAATCACTTGAACCCTGGAGGCAGAGGTTTCAGTGAGCCAAGATCGTGCTGCTGCACTCCAACCTGGTGACAGAGTGAGACTCGGTCTCAAAAAAAAAAAAAAAAAAGAAAGAAAAGATACAGTGTAGTAATAAAGAGGTAGTGGTCTGATTTCACCTTACCAAATCAGGCTCTTATCCACTACTACAATTATACTCTCTCTCTTTTCACCCTATTCTGAATGTGTTGTGCATGTGCATTAACTTAATAAATATTTATTGAGCACCTGCAATATGCCAGATACTTTGCAAGGTGTTAGAGATATGAAGGTACAGTCACTGATCAACAGGAATTAGCAGCCTAGTGGAAGAGATAGTCAATTGAACCAGTGATTACCACACTCCAGTTAGAGCGTGGGCCAAAATGCCAGGGTCCTCTGGTGGCACAGAAGGGGCATTTAAATCAGAGCAGGTAACCCTTGAGCTGATTCTTCAAAGATGACAGTCATGAGCTAGGAATAGTGTTCCAGACACTAAGATGAGGAGGCGCAAAGGCACAGAGGCAGAAATTAGCCTGGTGCAGGCAAGGAGTCACTCGTAATTTAGTGTGGTTGGAGCAAGAGATGGGCATGTTCAGAGGAACTGGAGAGAAGCATAGAGGAAAATAATAATAATTTTAATACAGAAAAAAACTTTTAAAAAGAGAGAGAGAAGCCTAGAGGGGTAGGCAGGAGGCAGAACTGAAGAGGCTTGGTGTTCAGGAAAGGGCTAAGAAGGAAGGATCGAGAAGAGGCCTGTTCAAGCTCACCCTGTTCACAGTGGTGCTCCTCATGTATCCTTAAGCATGTCATTGGGCCTCATTAGTATAACCAGAGAACTAGGGAAAGTTCCCAAACCATGAAACACTGTTCCAGTAGATGTGAAAAGATGGGCTATGAACAATGGTTTCATTACTTTGATAGTTAAGGGAAGACTGAATACTGCATTGGCCTCTTTAAGACTCATCAAGACTCTAGCATATTAAAGGTTTCTGAAGTCCTCCAGTAAAAACACCACTTCAGTTTTCTTTGATTCAGTATTTTCCAAATTATGTGGACTGGGAGACGATTTTCTGTAACAGAATATTAGTATCATGAGGCAGAGCCCCATTCTGGCAAACAGTGGACTAGTTCTCAAAGGTACAATCATCTTTATTCATTCACTGATTAAATTTTTTTAAGTGCAGAACCGAACAACTGGTTCACTTTATGCTTTAGATTACCAGCATATCCCTGTAATAAACTTTAGGTGTTTATTTTCCACAGCAGTATTTTTTTATTACATCATCTGTCCTGGGATTTATTTTTTCTTTTCTCATTTTTCATGTCATGCACAGACTTTATTACCTGGTAATAAGCTCCAAAAAATGTGAATTGAGTTGTTTCTAAGCAAATATCAATCATTTGTGATTTGTTTAATAGAAATTATAATGAAGAAAATCAGGGTTTTGCTTATTATGAAGTCATTATAGTCAACATTAGCAAATCTCAAAATTAATAATGTGTCAGTAAATCATTTGCATTGCTAAAGAGATCAAATAAATAAGAACAGGATTGACCTTGTTAGAAATTTGATATTTTCAACATTTATCTGTCAGAGCCACTGATTTGGAAATTGTTATAAATTCTTGAAAAATGGAAACTTTTTTCCCTGTAAAAATACCCATCATTTGGCAAACTACAGTGTCATTTTTCTTGAAGAGAATGTAGTGATTGATTATCCAGAGTGCTACCATGACAAGGTAAACCAACCAAATAGCTGGAAAATTGTATGTAATCATATAGCATCACAGAGGCTCTGTGTTGAGCACAACCATTAGAATTAAACCATGGCATTCTAATCATTCCCTGCTGGTACTTCCTGTTCATCCCCAAAACCTTGACCTCCAGTGGATATGCAGAGGTGTTCGCAGTCATCCCTTCCCCTTCAAATGCTATCAGCACAGTTCTCATCAGCTGAAAGCTCTGCAATAAATCCAACCAAACCCAAACCACCCAAGGAGATTTCAAAATGCAAGGTGTCTGTGTCTAAAATCCCTCATATATATGACATTCGGAGATTTATTCTGTGTATTAACATTATTAATCTAGTTTCTTTTATTAATAGTATTGTCCTGAAAATCCTGAGAGATTATAAACAACTGAGGGAAGGGAAGGATGGGAGATGGACAAAAAGAAAAGAGGAATGCTGATCCCTCTTGAGAGGCTGATAATCTATTCAGAAAGACGAAATACACCTGAGATGACTTGAGAGCAGTTACACAGTATTCGCCCAGTGTGAAAGTACCAGTACACAAATTGAATGCATGAGTCATGGGGGCCAACAGAGTAAAGGAGCAATCCAGTTATCCTTGGTTATTGGAGAACTAAGGAAGGGGCTACCCAAACCTACCCCAGAGATGGTTATCAATAGCATACTTGGGAATAGAACAAGGCCCTTTCTCCCAATAATCAGAGGAATCTCCTCATGCTCGTCTTCCCTGCAATGTTTTAGATTTTAAACAGGCTTTGTTAGGATGGCTGAACTCCAGTCGCCTTTATTAATTGCTGCCCACATGTTGTAGGATATCCTGTGTTCTGAATCAGGATGAGGATTTTAAATTCTTAGCGTAGGGACGTGTAGCCAGGCAGAATCAATTCCTGTCACTCACACACAAATACAGAGGAATGGGATTATGGATCAGGGTGCAGCTGCAGTGCTTTAATCTTAAAATCAATACAGAAAAGGAAGTTGAACTTGTGGGGATTCTATAGAGACTGTAATTTGGCTTCCTATGAGGTTTGCCTTATAGAATATAGCTGCTCCTTCCTTTTCACCTTCTGATTATTTTACTGGGGTGGGAAAAATAAGGGGAAGGGGAAAGATGACAAGAAACTTCTGCCACCAAATCTTCTTGAAGAAGCATGCAAGTGTAACTCGTAATTCAAGCTAATCCCCCATTGTGTTGAGAAGAGCTATACACCTTTGTTTATTCTTTTAGAAAATAATTAGCCAAAACCCTGTACCCCATAATCTGTATTTAAGCATAATAAAAATGCCTTTGATTTCTTCATAGTTCACTGTCAAGACTGGAAAAGTATTTTTTTAAGCATACTTGTATGGCTAAGCTTACCATAGCCTATGTAATTTTATATAAATGCAAAATCAACAAACCAGTTATTGACCGAAGGATTCCAAGCTGCTCAGCATGTGATTAATATTTACCCCAGTGTAATTCTGCTTCTTTTGAAAGAGGCATGAACTAGTGGTTTAAACAACTCAGTCTTTTCTTAATCAAAGATTCAGAATTTGTTGACTATGCGTCTTTTTCAGATATAACACTGATTTGCTGCACAATGCTGTCGGTGTCTAGCTTTAAGATGGGCTTATTTTTCCTTTCAGATAGTTTTTTTAATTCAGTTTTAAAATATGTCTGAGTGTGTTTGGACCCTGCGCCTACAGTGGTGACAGCAATATGAAGCACTGTAATCTCGTGAGAAAATGCACTGTGGGCAGCAGAACTCCGGTCTGGCTTTGAGGTAGAATGGTATAGTTAGAAGAGCAAAGCCTGGAGCTCCTTCTTTGTTTATTTCATCTTTCTAAGCTTGTTTCCTCATCTTTAAACTGGGGATGGTTATAGGATACACCTGATAGGGGTGTTGAGAGTATTAAACGAAATAAAATATACAAAGTACTTATCATTGTACTTTGCACTTGTAAGAACCCTATAAATGTTCATGATTATCATGATTATTATGTGAGTCTCAAGTGAGATAACATCTGCTGTGTATGTGAAAACATTCTACAAGCTTTAAAACACAATACAAATGTTAGTTGTTATTCTGAATAGATTGATGGTTTTGAAACTTTTAAAATAAATCATGGAAGGTTTTTTCTTTGTGCTGCCTGTCATAGGTCCCTAATCTCAAAAAGCCTTGGAGTGATAAATCAGGCTCCAACTGAATATGCATTTTCTGTCTTAAAAGCCAGAGTTATCTTGTATCAAGAATTCCATGATAGCGACTTGAAAATCCCTATTCTGTGTCCTTGCAGAGAAAACACTTGCTCAGGTCTTGGGAAGACCAGCACTGTGTAAGATACTTATTTGGTTGTTGTTTTGAGTTCATATTTCAAAATGTCACATTCTTCCAGGAGAGCTCAGGTACCTTAAATTATGACATACTTGGAGTTGTCCTTCCTTGTCCTACACGTTACTTGACTACAGAAATCTCATATCCTCTCTTTGTTGTTCATTTCCAGAGCACAATCATTGTGGAGAAGACGGTGCAAGATCTCCTGAACCTGATGCATGACTTGAGTGCATATTCAGATCAATTCCTCAACATGGTGTGCGTGAAGCTCCAGGAGTACAAGGACACCTGCACTGCAGCTTACAGGTAGAGCTTCTGTTAGGGGCTAAGCAAAGTAATGTTTGAGCCTGATGGTGGTTCCAATTGCTGAAATTGCCTCAATAGCCTAATTTCCAAAAGGATCATCTCTGAGTTTGTCAAGAGGTGAGAACATGCATCATGGAAATAGTCTCCTAGACCTTTGTGTAGTCAGACCAACAGAGAGAATAAAAGTGATGAAGGGACACAGCCACTAGGACTGCCAATGAGTGGCTCAGATTATGTGTTAGCCTTGATGTTCATGAAAACCTAGAATGATAAGATCATGTTCCTCAAGGAAATCCCAGATCTTGGTTAGTCTATCTTGCGGTTAAAAAGATCCTTAAAGTAGAGCAATTTTAAACTCTTAATAATCTTTAATAGTGTTTCTTTTTAATTAAAAAAAATATATATATATATTCTTCCTGATGTTTACTTTGTAGCGTTCCTACTGTCACAAAAGAACAGTTACCCCTGTTTTCGGCATCGGTAGCAATGAAAAACCATTGTTATGAACTTGAAAACCATTAGTTATCCCTCTGATTTCCTTCCCTAGGCTCAAAAAAATCTCTCTGGGCTTGTGGAAAAGATCATAGCAATTCTCTAAGAAAGCTAATAATGGGAACAAATTATGGTCTGGTTCCCAAGACATGAAACAATTAGGGAAGAAAAGAATGTATAATAAAATACTAAATTATATGTGATATATAATGAAGGATAGATAGGTAAAGTGCAGTACATAATCAGGTGCTACTTGTACAGTATAGACTGTGAGGGCAGAAGGAACAAAACACAAGAAAGACAAAGGGTTGTAGTCAGGAATGGTTTTGCAGGTGAGGTATGTACTGGACTGATGAAATTTACGGAGGTGGAGAGAATACATAAAGGCAGGGATGGAAGAAGCAATAAGACAGTTGCCCCTTATTTTATTTTATTTATTTTATTTATTTTATTTATTTATTTATTCATTTATTTTTTGAGAAGGAGTCTCACTCTGTTGCCAGGCTGGAGTGCAATGGCGCAATCTCAGCTCACTGCAACTTCCGCCTCCTGGGTTCAAGCGATTCTCCTGCCTCATCCCCCCGAGTAGCTGGGACTATAGACACGCGCCACCATGTCTGGCTATTTTTGTATCTTTAGTAGAGATGGGGTTTCACCATGTTGGCCAGGCTGGTCTCAAACTCCTAACCTCATGATCCGTCCACCTTGGCCTCCCAAAGTGCTGGGATTACAGGCGTGAGCCACCACACCCGGCCGAGTTGCCCACTATTTAAAGGGGACAATGAGGAGGTAGTTTGACTGGAACAGAGTTCCTAGGAGAATCTAGTAGCAGATAATGTTGAATAGGAAGATTCAGACCAACTAAAAAGGGATCATAAAAAAATAAGATTCTGAAAATATAGATGTTGGATAGCAGATATAAGTGAGCAAGGAAGCAGTGTTTACAGAAGATTAATTTGGCAGAGGAATACAACATAGATTAATGCTTAACCTTCCTCATTCCAGCAACAAGAATTATCCACAGTTACATGGACAAATTAAACAACAACCGTCTCATTGAGATGCAGTCCCAATAACCTTTTATGTTCAATAATTATTTATCAAAACTTATATTTAGGTTAAAATCATACATATAATTAACAATTATGTCAATTGGTTGTGTACTAAATAATAATTATAATGGCAATTCAAACAAAAGAAAGTTAAAATTTAGCCTTGTGGTAACAGAAAATTTAAAGTTTTTGGATTTGAATTTATACAGATAGTCTTTTGTAAAAAGCTACAGTGGAATAATAAAATAATTTCAAGCATAAAAATATATTTCATTAGGATAAATTCCAGTGAGGAAATGAAATAGAAATAATAATTCAAAGAGAAAAAGGAAAAGCAAAAAATATCCAGCTGTTAAAGAAGAGCTTGTTCATATGTGTTTTAAATGTATAATGGAGGGTATCAAATCCCTATGGCATTGAGATTCCATTGGATACTTTTTTAAAATTTTTAATTGACAAATAATATATAATGAGCACAATTGAATGTTCTGATATATGAATACATTATGAAATGATTACATTCAATCTAATTCACATATCCATTACCTCTCATACTTGTCTTTGTGTGTCTTTGTGCTGCAGACATGTAAAATCTACTCTCAGCATTTTGAAATGTATATTACATTATTATTAATTATAGTCACCATGATGTTCAATCAGTCTCAAAATGGCATTCCTTCTAACTGAAACTTTGTATGGTTTGAGCAACATCTCCCCACCTCATCCCACACCCACCCCAATCCCCCAGCCCCCAGCCTCCAGCAACCACTGTTCTACCCTCTACTTCTCTAAGTTCAACTTTTTTAGAGTCCCCATATAAGTGAAATCATGCAATATTTGTCTTTCTGTGCCTGGCCATTGGATACATTTAAAATAGTGATTTTTAACAGTGTCAATCTTTGGGATATGCCAAAATTTATATCTTTTGCATCTATTTAAACGCATGCTAAAAAAAATTAAATGTCAACTTAAAAAGGGAAGGAGAATATAGTTTTTCAAAATTATTTTAAGGGATACACCAATAACAATTGTAAAAGCCACTATTCTAGGTTAATTGCCTGAGATTGGAATTTCTGGGCCATAGAGTCTTGGATTTTCAGTTTTACAAAACCAGACTTCAAAGTGGTAGTACCAACATCTCATCTACCAAAAGAGAATGGAATAAAATATTTTAACTATTAAAACTTAGGCCCGGTGCAGTGGCTTACACCTGTAATCCCAGCACTTTGGGAGGCCAAGGCGGGCGGATCACCTGAGGTCAAGAGTTTGAGACCAGCCTGGCCAACATGGTGAAAGCGCATCTCTGCCAAAAGGACAAAAGTTAGCCAGGTGTGGTGGTGCACGCCTATAATCCCAGCTATTCGGGAGGCTGAGGCAGGAGAATCGCTTGAACCTGGGAGGTGGAGGTTGCAGTGAGTCGAGATCGCACCCCTGCACTCCAGACTGGATGACAGAGTGAGACTCCATCTCAAAAAATAAAAAATAAAAATAAAACTTAAATATTAAAAAGTTTAAAATTTTTAAAATAATTGCATTTTAATAATATTACATTTTAAATTTATGTTTAACCTTCATTAAATTTAAAGCTTTTTTTTTTTAAAGTAGGACATGCCCTCTTTTTCTAGTAAGTTATCTGATTATGGGCACCCAATAACTTTCTCACAAATAATAATGTTGATAAATAGTAATTATAGTGGAGATGTTGCATAACCTGACCACGATAAGGTCAAGTTATCTCTAGAATGTAAATCCCACTGATGGCCGTTTATATTGTATTATTGATGTTGTTGTCTTGAAAGACATGTTTTAAGTTCTTGTAGCTTGGCACCATATTCATCATGGGTGATTTTTTTCCCAATCATTTATGTTCCTGCCTCTCAAGATGTCAAGTGGCTGGAAGCCACTGCATCTGCAAAGCAGACTGATCATTGTTGAATAGTTTTCATCTGGAATTTTTCTCTTAGTTTGAAGTGATACTGTCCTGTCCAATGGACATAGTTCTTTTCTCTGAGTGATAACAAATCAGTTTAATCCTTTTATGGATGCCCTTCAAATATATGAAGATAGCTATCATAGTCCATTTAGTCTTGTTTTCCTTCCTTAAACTAAACATTCCCAGTTTCTGGTATGCCCTGGTCTGTGAACTATCTCAGTCATCTTTCTCCATTACCCATTAGCTTGGCAGTGTCCATCTTAAAAAGGAGTGCCCCAGAGTATACCCAGTGTTCCAGATGTACTCTTTTTTTTTTTTTTGAGACAGTCTTTTGCCCGAGCTGGAGTGCGGTGGCGCAATCTTGGCTCACTGCAGCCTCTGCCTCCCGGGTTCAAGTGATTCTCTTGCCTCAGCCTCCTGAGTAGCTGGGACTACAGGCACAAGCCACCATGCCAACTATCTATTTATTTATTTAGTAGAGATGGAGTTTCACCATGTTGGCCAGGCTGGTCTCGATCGAATTCCTGGCCTCAAGCGATTATCCCACCGCCTCGGCCTCACCAAGTGCCCAGATGCACTCTGGGTGTTGAGCAGCACCATCACTTTCCTTGTTCAGGACCCAGTGCTGGATACAATGCTTCTTAGTGTGTCCTATCATTGCATTTGTCAGGTATTTACTGAGCATTTACCAAGATGCTGTGAGGGTGTGTGGGGGTAAAGAAATTAATCAATCAAGATTCCACCTTTCATGTGCTCATATTCTTGGTGAAGAATAGAAAGGGAAATATGGGACAAAGAAATAGAAAACATATATCCACAGCATTAATTCATGACAGAAAATATGGCAAGATAGGTAAAAATGCTTTGTTGTGGGAGAAAGAAATTACGAAGGAGGACAGGGAAGGCTTAGTGAAGGATATGAACTAGGCTTTGTAAAGAATGAAGAGGAATTAGACAGAGGTTTGAAGAAGAGCACGAACAAATGATAAATGTCTGGGATGTGGAAAGGAAGGCTTGGGTCAGACTGGAGGATCGCAAATGTCAGACTCAAGGAACTGTGCCTTTTTAAATTAGGTAGCAAGGAGCCACTGAGTGGGTGTTAAGCATGGAGTGCCACGTGGACACCTGTGCTTTAGGGAAATTTTTCTGAGTTTTGTGTAAGATGGATTTGAAAAGCAAGAGTGTAGAGATAGAGGGGAGAGAGACATTAAGTGCCTGAATTAGGGGACAGGGAAGGAAAATGGAGAGGAAGGAACAGATTAAGAGATAGTAAAGAGGTAAACTTGATAAGACTTGGCCACTGATTGGCTACAGAAGAAGAAATACTGATTGAAATTAGTATTATCTTTTCTATGCTATATTTGTGGTGATTTTTGTAAAACACAAATTCAGGATCTCACATTTACCCGTTAAATTTAATGTTATTTATTTATTTAGAGAGATTCTCGCTCTGTTGCCCAGGCTGGAGTGCAGTGGCACAATCTCAGCTCACTGCAGCCTCCGCCTCCCAGATTCACACGATTCTCCTGCCTCAGCCTCCCAAATAGCTGGGATTACAGGTGCCCACCAACACACCTGGCTAATTTTTGTAGTTTTAGTACAGATGGGGTTTCACCATGTTGGCCAGGCTGGTCTCAAACTCCTGACCTCAGGTGATCCACCCACCTCGGCCTCCCAAAGTCCTGGGATTACAGGCATGAGCCACCATGCCTGGCCAAATTTAATGTTATTTTTAAGTCACCATTTCAGCCTATTGAGATATTTTTGAATCATCATTCTGTCATCAAAAAATCTTAGCTATTCCTGTAAGTTCCTTGTCTTCCTTGATTACATAAGCAATCTTTTTTTTATGCATGTCATTGAAAAAATGTCCAACAGCATAGGACTAAGTTGAGAATTGGGGAGCTATACCTCCTGACACTTCCTTGTATGTTGACATCTGTATATTACTTAGTGCCTCAGGAGTTCATATGTTTTTCTAACTAGGAACCTGGGCTTTAGCTCAAGAGCAGGCCCTACAGCTTAAGTTTAAATGCCAGCTTTTCTACCTACTACTTATATGACCCTGAAAAGCTCCTCAGCCTCTCTGCCTTGATTTCCTCATCTGCAAAAAGGTAATAATAGTCCTTTCCTCAAAGGGTTGTCTCAAAAAATGTCAATCTTTTATAACTGGTTTTAGCGAAGTGATATGCTCCCCCCAAAATGATTTGCTGCTGTTTTGATAATGATAATAATGGTAATGACAGTGATTGCCTTTACCAGTTCCCATGACAGTATTCCACATATTTCATAATCTGCCCTATAAAAGATTGATCAGATTTCTTGCTGGTGTCTTCCCAGCCTGATTCTTTTAATGCAGCCAACCCTTCCTCATGTCCACCCAAGATGGGCATGCAGGCCTGTTATGGACAATACTAGATATTTGTTCAAGAATCCTCCCATCCCTTTACTGTTACGACCCACTTCTCCCAACTGAACCGTTCCTTAAGAACTCTCTTCTTGGGCAGCTTTCAAATTACCTTTGGAAACAAGATGAAGATAACCAAGAGCCAAATTTACCACCGCCCCCAGTCAGTTAGGAAAGGACCATGTGACCTATTCTTCATGAGATCCTCCTAGCTTCTAGAGAGTACCACTTTGTAATTATTCATGAACTATGTTTTAATTATCTGTTCAGAATTTTGCCTACAATTCCAAATTCACCCCATTTCTGTAATTTACATTCCTTTTCTTTTATGAACATCAGTGCTTTGCTCCCAGGCATTTTTTCCTGTGTGTCAGGATACCTTCAGAATGATCAGCAGTGGTTCTGTGATTCCATGCTTTGAATTATCTTGGCACCACAAGATCCTTCCCTAAATTTGTTGAACCTTTCAGGAATTTTTTTGATCTCAATAACCATTAACAAATACAGTGGATCACTGCATCCTTAAAACAATTCATTCACTTGGTTTCTAGAATTCTGTTTATTCAACAAAAGTTTATTGAGTGCTTGTACAAGAGTTTGTAGATATAACAGTGAACTAAACAGATTAAATATCTGTTTTCATGGGGTTTATGTTCTGTTGTGGATGGGAGAGGGGAGATAGACAATAAATGAATGTAATACATAAACGTAAAGAATTTTAGGGCCTGGCGTGGTGGCTCACGCCTGTAATTCCAGCACTTTGGGAGGCCGAGGCGGGTGGGTCACGAGGTCAAGAGATTGAGACCATCCTGGCCAACATGGTGAAACCCTGTCTCTACTAAACATGCAAAAAAATTAGCTGGGCGTCGTGATGCGCACCTGTAGTCCCAACTACTCAGGAGGCTGAAGCAGGTGAATCGCTTGAACCCAGGAGGCGGAGGTTGCAGTGAGCCAAGATTGTGCCACTGCACTCCAGCCTGGTGACAGAATGAGACTCTGTCTCAAAAAACAGAACAAAACAAAAGAATTTTCAAAGATAGTAAGTACTGTGGAGAAAAGAAATGGAGTAAAGTAGATAGACTCAGGAGTGTGGGAGGAGCAGGTTGTAGTTTTAAATAGGATGCCCCAGGGAGGCTCTGTTGAGTTGAGCTTAGAGGAAAGGCTCCAAGGAGTTGAAAGAGTTTGACCAGCCATCTGGGAAGAGTGCGCTAGCGTAGGGTGAAGGCCAGGAGACAGGACTGTCCGGGACACTTTTAAGGAACAACGGGGAGGCCAGCATTGTTGGAGTAAAGTGAGCGAGAGGAGGAAGGGTATTGGAGTATCACCAAGAGGGAACAGAGGACCTGGTAGGCCACTCTAGGGGTGCTGAGTTCTACTCTGAGTGAAATGGGAAGCCATTACAAGGATTGTGCATAGGAGCGGCATGATCTTACATGTATTTTAAATTTTAAGTATTGAAAATAGGCTTTAGGGAGACAAGGATGGAAGCAGTGAGACCAACTAAAGGCCAGAGTGGTAACCCAGGTGAGAAATGAAGACTCTTTGCACTGTTGGTAGCAGCAGAGATGGAGGGAACTGGGTGAACTCTGAATGTATTTGAAGGACCAGCCAGCTGAATTCCCTGCCAGATTGAAGATAGGGTGTGAGAGAAAGAAAGGTGTCAAAAATAACTCTCAGGATTTTATATTTGAGCAGTGAAAAGATGGATGGAGTTGCCAGCTGTTATGACGGAGGATGCTGCAGGTCTGGGCAGGCAGATCAGGGCTTAGATTTGGAGTATCTATTAGCCATATGGAGGAGGGAGTTGGACATATGCATCAAAACAAGAGAGGTCTGGCCTGGAGATAGCTATTTGGCAGCCATCGACATATAAATAGTATAGCTAAATGGAATTTAAAACTATGGGACTAGATGAAATCTTCACAGGAGGGAGTATACTCATGGCAAAGAAGAGGACCGTGGACTTTATGAAGTTTGCAAGATGGCGAGAAACCATCCAAGGCATTGACAAGCAGCAGCCGGTGAAGGAGGAGGAAAACCTAGAAAACGTAGTGCTGTAGTGTTGCCAGCATTAGAACTCAGCACGGACTGAATGATAAATGTAGCATGGACCGAGTGATAAATGTAAATGTTTTTGTGGAGTAGTAGGGATGAAAACTGGACTGGCGTGGCCTTAAAAAAGAAACTGGGAGTAGAGGAAGGGTAAATAGAGGCAAAACTTTTACACTGAGTTTTGCGGCAAAGGTGAACAGAGAAATGGCATAGTGGCTGGAGAAATGAGGTCACAGGAAGGTTTTTTTGTTTTATGTGTTTTTTAAATAGAAGAAATAAGTACATATTTGTATTTGAAGAAAAGGACTTGGGAAGAAGGGAAACTTGGTGATGTAAGAGAGAAAGGGGGAAATCCCTGAAATTATGTTTTTGGCCGGGGAAGTAGTGCTGGAGGAGGGGTGCGCAACTGGAATGATTGGTTTAGGCAGGAACATGGATAGTTTTGCCCGTGCTGTCTGTCCGTTCTGTAGGAATTCTGTTATTTCTCTGTCATTCATATTTTACCACTTTGTCCAAACAGCAAAACTCTATCTCCCTTGGACTACTACTTCTGGAACATGGCCATTGCTTTTGGTTTTTGACATATTCTGGTTGTCAGGAGCATTTTGATTCCTTCCCATAAGAAACTCTCCTGCTGCGGTATCTCTCCTAGCCACGGTCTCTGAAATGGTGTCCACTTGTTGGTGCCCACTGTCAGATCTCAGGGGATTATCTGGGAGGGATCTACCGTAGTTGCTGAATAATGGACCTAGTTTAAATTTTTCTCAGGATTGGGAAAAGTATTCTTTGAGGCTTTGAAAGGGAATAAATAGAAAATCATCTTTCTGGTTGTTATACAACAATGCACACTCAAAGGCACAACACATGCCCCCACGGTGCTGTTGCTGCTGGTTAATCAGCATATTCAGGTTTCTGGAGAAAGTGTTTTCTTATTGTATGACTCTGAAGATGCAAAGTGTCCTTACTTCCTCTCTTCCCATTTATTGCCCTCCCCCAGATTGGCACCTGCTGAGGAGTAATTAGGGCAGTCCTAATTTGGACGGCCAAATCCTGATTACAGTGAGGGGAAAAACAGGAAATGTTCTAGTTTTGCTGCCAGCAAATGACTGACTTAAATAGAAAGCCATATACAATTCAAATGATCCAAAATGGTATAACACTGGGGAAGGAGGAAGGGAGCAGGAAGACATTGCAATCTGATTTTCTCCCATGTGATCCTCAGCAGATATCCTTCAGAGAAATCATCAAATCTAGAAGCTCACAATGCCCTCTGCTGAGGGTTGGCTTGTTTTCCAAGCTTCCCATGAAAACCTGGGCAGCTCCTGGGAGCTTAGAGATCTGAGGAAAAGTGAAAAACATATCACCTTTCTATGAGTACCTCACTCTAGAGACAGACTGTGCCTCAGGTAGTGTCAGGTTACATGCTTTGGATGAAGAGAGGTTTCCTAAAAAGGGATATGAGGGCTAGAAGTCTTTTCCCTAATTATCCACACCCCTTGGGGCTTAAAGGGAAACTCAGCTGTGAATTCTGTACTGCTCCTCATTAGGAATCAGGCACTTGGCCCATGAGTCGCGTACTTCCAAGCAGAGTGCTTCCCTCCCCTTGCCTGTCCTCTGTCCTGAGATCCAACCAGCAGCTCATGTGTCCCAAAATAATAATTTAAAGATTGGAAATCACAGTTTTTGGAAGTTTCTCTCTCTTCCAATTTACCATCAGTTCATTAATCAATTTTTTTTTTCTTGGAGGTGGGGGATAAGGGGGCTCTCTGCCTTGTGTTGGGCCTGGCAGAGAATACAAATAAAACCTCTTCCCTAGTGTTAGAGGCTCAGTTGGTTTGAGTTGATTTAAGACACAAGCATGTTACTTTTAGCACACCCCTTTCACAACTTCAGAGAGGAGCTAGAATTCATGCTGGACATGAAGAAAGAGTGAGAGGAGGAGAAGCCTGCACTCGCTGATGGCAGACATCGGAGCTGGCACCAGGCTAGGCAGCTTGTTGACCCTTGATATGCTCATTGAGGAAATTTCTGCCAGACTGAACAGGACGAGCAAGCAGTGGAGCAGCATGGACGACCGTGGTGCATGGGAGAAAGGCTGAGAAATCACAGTGACTAGAGTGGACAGTGTGGTTGGGTAGAAATGGGCAGGAAAGGGGAAATTTCCTGTATTAGGTCAAAGAGTGCTATCATAGGTCTTGGTAAGAAGGAGGACATGATCAAAGTGGTGTTTTATGATCTCACTGGCACCACTGTGCTAAATAGCAGAAACTACACACTAGGGGCTCTGGTGGCTTCTGAAGCCCTTCAGGTTTCCTGTGTAGCCAGAGGCCAGGGTCCTATAGGAATGAGACTCTCCTTGAGCTGGCCTTGGAGCTTTTGCCAGCCTAACTTAACTTGGAACCTCAGAGTGAGAGACAGGACTAGCTGGATTTCTTGGCCGACTAAGAATCCCTAAGCCTTGCTGGGAAGGTGACCGCATCCACCTTTAAACACGGGGCTTGCAAGTTAGCTCACACCCAACCAATCAGGTAGTAAAGAGAGCTCACTAAAATGCTAGTTAGGCAAAAACAGGAGGTAAAGAAATAGCCAATCATCTGTCGCCTGAGAGCACAGCAGGAGGGCCAATGATCAGGATATAAACCCAGGCATTCGAGCCGGCAACGGCTACCCTCTTTGAGTCCCCTCCCTTCGTATGGGAGCTCTGTTTTCACTCTATTAAATCTTGCAACTGCACTCTTCTGCTCTGTGTTTGTTACTGTTAGAGCTGAGCTGAGCTTGCCGTCCACTACTGCTGTTTGCCGCCATCGCAGACCCGCCGCTGATTTCCATCCCTCCAGATCCGGCAGGGTATCCGCTGTGCTCCTGATCCACCAAGGCGCCCATTGCCACCCCTGATCGGGCTAAAGGCTTGCCATTGTTCCTGCATGGCTAAGTGTCCGGATTTGTCCTAATTGAGCTGAACACTAGTCACTGGGTTCCACGGTCTTCTGTGACCCACGGCTTCTAATAGAACTGTAACACTCACCACAGGGCCCAAGATTCCATTCCTTGGTATCTATGAGGCCAAGAACCCCAGGTCAGAGAACATGAGGCTTGCTACCACCTTGGAAGTGGCCAGCCACCATCTTGGGAGCTCTGGGAGCAAGGACCCCTTGGTAACAAGAACAGCCAAGGGCATATACCAGGGAAACCCTCTGCAAGCTCCAGCTTGTGATCTGTCTCTTGAAGCTATGTTGTCTCCTAACACTGATATATATTCATTTCTATTAAACATTAAATAAGTACCAAAAACATTATAAAATATACACAATATCTGTTTCATAGAGGGCATTCAGCAAATGAGCTTTTATTGTGTGCTCCTGTAATTTATTATGCATAACTTTATGCTGGTATTTATTCCACTGTATTGTAATTTAGACTTTTAAAATATATTATTTCGTTAGTTATTGGTTTAACTGTCTTTCTTTAAAAAAAAATATTGTTTTTCAATTGTAGCTTCACATCAAGGTTATTTGGGGAAACTTCAAAACACACATCATGGGTTTTCCATACTAGGTCCACTGAGAGTTGGGCCTGGGCAAGTTTAGTTTTAAAAATAGCCTCAAAGTGATTCTCATGTGTTGGTGGTTAGAAATCATTGGTCTGGGCCAGGCAGGCACGGTGGCTCACACCTGTAATCTCAGCACTTTGGGTGGCTGAGGTGGGTGGATCACCTGAGGTCAGGAGTTCGAGACCATCCTGGCCAACATGGTAAAACCTCGTCTCTACTAAATATACAAAAATTAGCTGGGCATGGTGGCAGGTGCCTGTAATCCCATCTACTCAGGAGGCTGAGGCAGGAGAATCGCTTGAACCTGGGAGGCAGAGGTTGCAGTGAGGACTCGGTCTGGAAAGAAAGAGAGAGAGAGAGAGAGAGAGAAGGAGGAGGAGGAGGAGGAAGAGGAGGAGGAGGAGGAGAAGGAGAGAGAAAGAAGGAAGGGAAGGAGGGAGGGAGGGAGAAATCACTGCTCTGAACTCTTAGCTTCCAGAAGTTATTATGTCATTTTCCACACACCTGTCTGCAGTATCTTGTATGGTGTCTCTGTATAGGCCTTGCACTCTTGTTTTTTGATCAAGTGAATCCCTTCACTCATCCTTTCCGGTACATATCAGTTGCCCTTCTGGCCAAATACACCTAACCAGTTGTCCTACAGATTCTATAGCAAGCAGCCAGTCCTCATTTCTCCTACCCAACTCACTCTACCATAATCAGATAGGAGTCTGTTGCAGTGACCTTGACACAAAGTAACAAGGACCTAGACTGGAAAGAAAATAAATACTCAGTAAAGTATTAATACATAGTCTCTGTGCAAGGGACTTTATAGTCATAGCTCATCTAGTCAGTCACAACAGTTCTGTTAAATTAGATTCTCTCTGCCTTTCAGATGAGGAAACAGAGGTTCAGAAAAGTTAATAACGTGGCAAAGGCCACAGAGCATAAAGTGGTAGTGCACGTGTGAAAAGCACTAGCTCTATCTCAGTCTTCAGCCCAAAGGAGAGGCAATGGAATTAAAGAGGAAATAGGAAACCTGAAAAATGCTTCACATGCTTTAGAGAGACAGTGTAATAACTAGGAAAATAGACTGCAGAACAGCGGGTCTGGATTCATTTCAGGTTCTACCTTGCTAGTTGGCTGACCACCATCAAGTTCCCAGCCTTCTGTGCCTCTGTATTTCTCCTATCAAATGGAAGTAATAATAGTACCTGCCACACAGGGTGGTTGTGAGGATTAAAAGTTAATATAGGCCAAATGCTCAGAAGAATGCATAGCTCATGGAAAAGGCTAAATTGTCAGCCAGTACAATTATCTATTGTTGCTGCAATTGGTGTTTTGTATTATTGACTTTTAAATTAATTCATTGATGATATTATTGATATTCAATAATAAGACAGTACAAGAAAGTTTTTTAAATTTTTTTATTATCATACTTTAAGTTCTGGGCTACATGTTCAGAACATGCAAGTTTGTTACATCGGTATACACGTGCCGTGGTGGTTTGCTGCACCCATCATCCTGTCATCTACATTAGGTATTTCCCCTAATGCTATCCCTCCCCTAGCCCCCCAGCCCCCGACAGGCCCCGGCGTGTGATGTTCCCCTCCATGTGTCCATGTGTTCTCATTGTTCAACTCCTACTTTTGAGTGAGAACATGCTGTGTGTGGTTCAGAAAGATATTTTTATGTCGTTTGTTATTTTCCTGGTGTTTTGTGCTTCAGTTATATCATTCATTCCTTCAATCTGTTACTCATTCAAAAATCATTTATTAAGCACTTCTAGGAGCCAACGTTATTCTAGGGCTAAAGGTGAAGAAGTGAATTGACTAGGTAAGGTCCTTGCTTTCATGGATTTTACACCTTAATGGAGGGAGCTAGATAATAATCAAGTGGAAATAAACAATAAACTTCTGATTAATAAGGATGATGTGATTGAAAAAAACAACAGGTTCAAGTGAGGAGAGTAGGTTCAGGGAAGACGTCGCAGAGGATGTGGCGTTTGAGCTCAGTTCTGAAGGATGAGAAGGAGCCACGTGGAAATGTGGGAAAGAGCGCTCCAGGTGGAGAAAGGAGCAAGTCCAAAGATGGGAACTAGCTTGTATTCAGGTTAGTGAGCAAAGAGAATGAATACTGAGTGACCTTAGACAGGTAGAGGGGTCAGATCATTTGGGTCATTTCTGGCTGCACATGAGAATCACATGGGAGCTTAAAACATATCCAGACTGAGCCCCACTTCAGACTGTGAAATTGATGTATTTTTAAAATGCTTCCCAGGTGTTTTCATGTGCAGTCAGGATTAATAACCATTGATAAAGGATCTTGAGGCTAGAGAATTTGAATTTTATTCTCAGTTCAATGGGAAGACATGCAAGGTTTAAATAGGGAGTCATCTGATCTGAGATCTGCTTATAAAGATCTTAATGATATAAAAACACAGACTATATTTAAATTTGCTTTATTATAAGAAAAATCTGAACATTGATGGTTGAGACAGATTTTTTTTTTTTTTTTTTTTTTTTTTTTTTTTTTTTTTTTTTTTTTTTTGAGGAGTTTTGCTCTTGTTGCCCAGGCTGGAATGCAATGGCGTGACCTTGGCTCTCTGCAACCTCTGCCTCCCAGGTTCAAGCAATTCTCCTGCCTCAACCTCCCAAGTAACTGGGATCACAGGCATGTGCCACCACACTCAGCTAATTTTGTATTTTTAGTAGAGACAGGGTTTCACCACGTTGGCCAGGCTGATCTCAAACTCCTCACCTCAGGTGATCCACCCATCTTGGCCTCCCAAAGTGCTGGGATTACAGACGTGAACCACTGTGCCCAGCTGAGACAGATTTTATATGAATTCTTGGTCCACTACCTGTGTTACAGTATAATTTTTTTCTTCTTGATCCTTTAGGTATCAAACAGTTATGATCCTTCATATGAGAACTTGTCTATTTAACGGTTGTTACTAAATTATCCCCAAGAGTTACCTTCTGTAAACTGTCATTCCAAAGCCTTTTTCCCTTGGTCCTCTTGGATGGTTTCTGTTTTCTATGGGCCTTCTCCAGAGTTATCAGAAGTTGTCATTCTCAGGTAGACATATACACTATCATAAAGCTCTCTGACCAGCATTGAGTATGGTGTCAAAGATGTTCTGATGTTTCTTTCCTCTTTTCCTATGTATCTTGCTCCATCTTAACTGACTTTTTGGTTTTGGTTTTGTGTTTGTTTTGTTTTATTTGGCAGCATAATACTATTATCTTTGCATCCCTAATTGTCATTATCACTTGTGTTGCTGGACATTTCACTGTGATTTCGTCTGCTGCAGGTCCAGTCATTCACAGTCTAAATTGGACGACGGCACTTTAATTTGGACCAGCCTTGTCCAAGGTTCATTGGTTGAGCTTGGCTCCTAGTTTTTGAAGTATCTTGAAAGATTCAGTCTGGGAAAGTAAACATCATGCCCTGGCTGTCACCAAACAGTTGAATCCAATTAGCCCCACCTGCCCCTGGTTGTTTACCTAATGAAAGACTCAGCACCCCAGCTGTGTCCAGGGACCATGCACACTCACACTTCTCAACTGTTCCAGAGAGGAAGTGGTACACATCAGAGCCAGGCGACACCAGCAGATGTTTTCTGAATGAAATTCACTCAGCCGTATCTCGAGGGTGGACCTTTCTCTTGACAGCCTCATCACCTGTACCAAAAGGTACACCTATTTTCCTCTTCCTCTTGGGAACAGATACAAATAGTTACACAGATGGCTCTGTCTGTGGCCCATTGAGCTGTGAATTGAGTACATTATGGTTCTGGTAGGGATGATTAACCTTGCTTCTCCTATGGAATAATTTTTGGAGATGTAGCTCTCCTTTTTTGAGGCTATTTGGATATGTCCTGGAATTCTGTAACCCACATGATCTGGTTTATCAGAAAATCAAAAACAAATAAATGCAATTAGTCAGGGTGCACTTGCCACTTGAGTAAAAAATTTTCTTTAGGGTAATTGTTTATTGCTGATCAATGCCAGTATTTCAAATTAGAATATTTGGGATTACTTTTGGGATTGGTGTTCATTCCAATATGTACTAACATATTTATTGTTGAGGGCAGTATGTTAGTAGCATTTTCATTCATTTGGATGACTGGTTTTTAATAAAATGGGATCGATGCATATTAGAGATAATGTAATCTTGAATTACTGAATTAATCCAGTCCTTTAAAAATATGTAAGTAAATAATGTGGGTACCTTTAATGTCATCCAACCTAACCTAATTTTTTTATTTCAGCTAATGCTAAAATGGAAAATTCTAGCCCTTCAAAATGTACGATACCATCTCACACCTACAGATCCAACTATTTCCTGAACCTCAGGGCAGATATGGGCCAGCGTGGATGGGCTCAAAGATGTAGATGCTGACAAAATGAGTTAGGCTTGGGCTTCTCACTCTGTGGAACAGAATTTGACCTATAGTGTGGGTCTAAGAGGAATTGAGTCACACAGCCAAGATTCTTTCTAGATATGAATGGTGAAATCTCCCACAGCCAAGATTCTTTCTAGATGTGAATGGTGAAATTGAAATTTTATGTAATTTCCACATGTCACAAAATATTGTTCTTTTAGTTTTTTAAAAACCATTTTAAAATGTCAACACCATTGTTAGCTTACAGGACATACAAAGACAGCTGATGGGTAGATTTGGCCCACAGGTCATGGTTTGCCCACCCCATTGTATCAGACAGAGTGCTAATTGGGAAGTTATGGATAAGTGTAAAAGGAGGGGTTTTGTTTGGTTTCCAAAGGGAGAGATCATTGTAGGCTGACATAGTCAACAGATTCTTCACAGAGAAAGTGAGTTTTTGAAGAGACTTTCCAATAATAGGCCACCTAGGAATAAGTAGCGTAGAAGGGAAAGGCTTGTCAATAATCTCTCTTTGGTTCATTTGTTTTATGAGTCAGGACTATTTTACGTTGGGGTTTTTCAAAGAGGGACACACCTGTATTCATTACCTGATTTGTATTGAATCCAGAGAGGCATGGTGAAGGGCATGGCACAGAGTGATCTTTGATTTGGTTAAATACCAAATGACTTGACAGCTCATCAAAGTTGTTTAGAGTGGAGAAGAAAACGGAAACCATTAAGATGCTTTTAGTGTAATAAGTTATCTCGACTTTTGAAATTGAAGAGGGCTTCTTTTTATCTCTACTTCAGTTCTTAGATGCCTTCCAAATACCAGGTATTGTGCTAGGCACTAGAGACACAAAAACTAAGAAGTAGTCAACTCTGCCCTCACAGAACTCATCATCCAGTATGGGATTCCAGCTTACAAAAAAGTGCAGTAGGACCGGTTAAAATAGAGGTTGGCAAACGCAAAGGTTGTGGCCCTTGAGTGCACATTTAAATCACATGGGAAACTCCAAAAATTTCTGTTGCTTGGGTCCCACAGCCCAGAGATTATGATTTACTTGGTCTTGGGTATGGCTTGGGCATCTGGTTTTTAAAATAGCTTCCCCAGGTGATTCTAATGTTTAGTCAAGGTTGGAAACCTCTGGTATAGGGGTGATGAGGCACAAAAAAAGAGGACTCAGATGTACCAAGGGAGGAGCTGGGGCAATGCTTGACAAGTAGAGGCAAACAAGGAGGATGAGAAAAAGGCTTTCTAGGCTGAAATGACACACAGAAGCAGGAAATAATAGATCCCATTTGGAAAACTTTGGAATACTCATCATGGGTAGTGTGTTCAACCAGCATGGGCAAGAGATTGGCTAGGAATAGTGAACAGACACAAAGGAGAAAAGGAATAGCAGGAGATAAAGCTGAAAAGGTAGATGTTCATGCCTTGCTAAGTCTACACTTGGTCTTACCTGGAATTAGAAGTCACTGAAGACTTGTAGGAAGGGTTATAACATGATTGGATTTGTAGTTTAGAAAAATGACTCTTCTGACTGATGTGGTGAGTTGAACTGATGGTCTTGTAGCTGCAGGCGAGAAGCCCAGTTACAAGGTTATTGCCAAGTCCAGATGAAAAAAGATGAGGATTTAAATATAGGTTAATAGCAGTGAACCTGGACAGGAAATGACAGATTTATTAAGATATTAAGGAAGTGGAATTGGCAGGATGTGGTGACTGGGTAATTAGGATGACATGACTCTGCGTTCCTGAGTTGAATAACAGGATGGCTTGAATAGGGAACATTAGATGCTCAGTGATAGAGAGAGAGAGAGAGAGAGAGAGTAGTTAGTAAATTGAGTTCCTCTTGACTCATTTTAACTTGAAATGCAGATGGAACTTTCAAGTAGAGTTCTACAGTAAGCCTTTGGATATGCAGACTGGAAACTTAGAAGAGAGGGCTGCCCTAGAGATAATAATTTCAGAGTCATCAGAATATAGATGGTTCAAGTTGGGCAAGAAGATGAGACTGCACAAGTCAGCAATGCAGAATTCTGTGGAACACAGCATTTAAAGTATGGATGGAAAAAAGAGCCATCAGTTTGGCTAAGAAAGGTTAGGATGGTAGGTAAAGAACGTGATGTGGAAAGCAAAAGAGTAGTATTTCAAGAAGAGAGTAATCAAAAGTGTTGAATGCTTTAGAATAGTCAAAGAGTGCAAAGAATAAAATGAAAAGTGCTCTTGGGTTGGTGGAGCAATTTCAGTGGGATAAAGGATCTAGAATCCTGACTGCAGTTGATTTAAGACTGGATTTTGATTTCCTGTCAAAAATTTGGTGCGAATAGATTTATTTATTTATTTTTTTTTTTTTATTTATTTATTTTTTTTTGTACACAAAAAGTTTATTACAGCATTATTCCTAATAGCCAAAAGGTGGAAACAACTGAAATGTTCATCACGTGATGAGTGGACAAACAAAATCTGGCATATCCATACAATAGAGTGTTATTCTTTTTTTTTGGCTTTATAAGAAATCTTTTTTTTTAATTTTATTATTATTATTATTATTATACTTTAGGTTTTATGGTACATGTGGGCAATGTGCAGGTAAGTTACATATGTATACATGTGCCATGCTGGTGCGCTGCACCCACTAACTGGTCATCTAGCATTAGGTATATCTCCCAATGCTATCCCTCCCCCCTCCCCCCACCCCACAACAGTCCCCGAAGTGTGATGTTCCCCTTCCTGTGTCCATGTGTTCTCATTGTTCAATTCCCACCTATGAGTGAGAATATGCGGTGTTTGGTTTTTAGTTCTTGCGATAGTTTACTGAGAATGATGATTTCCAATTTCATCCATGTCCCTACAAAGGACATGAATTCATCATTTTTTATGGCTGCGTAGTATTCTATGGTGTATATGTGCCACATTTTCTTAATCCAGTCTATCATTGTTAGACATTTGGGTTGGTTCCAAGTCTTTGCTATTGTGAATAGTGCTGCAGTAAACATACGTGTGCATGTGTCTTTATAGCAGCATGATTTATAGTCCTTTGGGTATATACCCAGTAATGGGATGGCTGGGTCAAATGGAATTTCTAGTTCTAGATCCCTGAGGAATCGCCACACTGACTTCCACAAGGGTTGAACTAGTTTACAGTCCCACCAACAGTGTAAAAGTGTTCCTATTTCTCCACATCCTCTCCAGCACCTGTTGTTTCCTGACTTTTTAATGATTGCCATTCTAACTGGTGTGAGATGGTATCTCACTGTGGTTTTGATTTGCATTTCTCTGATGGCCAGTGATGGTGAGCATTTCTTCATGTGTTTTTTGGCTGCATAAATGTCTTCTTTTGAGAAGTGTCTGTTCATGTCCTTCACCCACTTTTTGATGGGGTTGTTTTTTTCTTGTAAATTTGTTGGAGTTCATTGTAGATTCTGGATATTAGCCCTTTGTCAGATGAGTAGGTTGCGAAAATTGTCTCCCATTTTGTAGGTTGCCTGTTCACTCTGATGGTAGTTTCCTTTGCTGTGCAGAAGCTCTTGAGTTTAATTAGATCCCATTTGTCAATCTTGGCTTTTGTTGCCATTGCTTTTGGTGTTTTAGACATGAAGTCCTTGCCCATGCCTATGTCCTGAATGGTAATGCCTAGGTTTTCTTCTAGGGTTTTTATGGTTTTAGGTCTAACATTTAAGTCTTTAATCCATCTTGAATTGATTTTTGTATAAGGTGTAAGGAAGGGATCCAGTTTCAGCTTTCTACATATGGCTAGCCAGTTTTCCCAGCACCATTTATTAAATAGGGAATCCTTTCCCCATTTCTTGTTTTTGTCAGGTTTGTCAAAGATCAGATAGTTGTAGATATGTGGCATTATTTCTGACAGCTCTGTTCTGTTCCATTGATCTATATCTCTGTTTTGGTACCAGTACCATGCTGTTTTGGTTACTGTAGCCTTGTAGTATAGTTTGAAGTCAGGTAGTGTGATGCCTCCAGCTTTGTTCTTTTGGCTTAGGATTGACTTGGCGATGCGGGCTCTTTTTTGGTTCCATATGAACTTTAAAGTAGTTTTTTCCAATTCTGTGAAGAAAGTCATTGGTAGCTTGATGGGGATGGCATTGAATCTGTAAATTACCTTGGGAAGGATGGCCATTTTCACGATATTGATTCTTCCTTACCCATAAGCATGGAATGTTCTTCCATTTGTTTGTATCCTCTTTTATTTCCTTGAGCAGTGGTTTGTAGTTCTCCTTGAAGAGGTCCTTCACATCCCTTGTAAGTTGGATTCCTAGGTATTTTATTCTCTTTGAAGCAATTGTGAATCGGAGTTCACTCATGATTTGGCTCTCTGTTTGTCTGTTATTGATGTATAAGAAAGCTTGTGATTTTTGTACATTGATTTTGTATCCTGAGACTTTGCTGAAGTTGCTTATCAGCTTAAGGAGATTTTGGGCTGAGACAGTGGGGTTTTCTAGATATACAATCATGTCATCTGCAAACAGGGACAATTTGACTTCCTCTTTTCCTAATTGAATACCCTTGATTTCCTTCTCCTGCCTAATTGCCCTGGCCAGAACTTCCAACACTATGTTGAATAGAAGTGGTGAGAGAGGGCATCCCTGTCTTGTGCCAGTTTTCAAAGGGAATGCTTCCAGTTTTTGCCCATTCAGTATGATATTGGCTGTGGGTTTGTCATAAATAGCTCTTATTATTTTGAGATACGACCCATCAATACCTAATTTATTGAGAGCTTTTAGCATGAAGCGTTGTTGAATTTTGTCAAAGGCCTTTTCTGCATCTATTGAGATAATCATGTGGTATTTGTCTTTGGTTCTGTTTATATGCTGGATTACATTTATTGATTTGCGTATATTGAACCAGCCTTGCATCCCAGGGATGAAGCCCACTTGATCATGGTGGATAAGCTTTTTGATGTGCTGCTGGATTCTGTTTGCCAGTATTTTATTGAGGATTTTTGCATCAATGTTCATCAAGGATATTGGTCTAAAATTTTCTTTTTTTGTTGTGTCTCTGCCAGGCTTTGGTATCAGGATGATGCTGGCCTCATAAAATGAGTTAGGGAGGATTCCCTCTTTTTCTGTTGATTGGAATAGTTTCAGAAGGAATGGTACCAGCTCCTCCTTGTACCTCTGGTAGAATTCGGCTGTGAACCCATCTGGTCCTGGACTTTTTTTGGTTGGTAAGCTATTGATTATTGCCACAATTTCAGCTCCTGTTATTGGTCTATTCAGAGATTCAACTTCTTCCTGGTTTAGTCTTGGGAGGGTGTATGTGTCGAGGAATTTATCCATTTCTTCTAGATTTTCTAGTTTATTTGCGTAGAGGTGTTTGTAATATTCTCTGATGGTAGTTTGTATTTCTGTGGGATCGGTGGTGATATCCCCTTTATCATTTTTTATTGCATCTATTTGATTCTTCTCTCTTTTTTTCTTTATTAATCTTGCTAGCGGTCTGTCAATTTTGTTGATCCTTTCAAAAAACTAGCTCCTGGATTCATTAATTTTTTGAAGGGTTTTTTGTGTCTCTATTTCCTTCAGTTCTGCTCTGATTTTAGTTATTTCTTGCCTTCTGCTAGCTTTTGAATGTGTTTGCTCTTGCTTTTCTAGTTCTTTTAATTGTGATGTTAGGGTGTCAATTTTGGATCTTTCCTGCTTTCTCTTGTGGGCATTTAGTGCTATAAATTTCCCTCTACACACTGCTTTGAATGCATCCCAGAGATTCTGGTATGTTGTGTCTTTGTTCTCGTTGGTTTCAAAGAATATCTTTATTTCTGCCTTCATTTCGTTATGTACCCAGTAGTCATTCAGGAGCAGGTTGTTCAGTTTCCATGTAGTTGAGCAGTTTTGAGTGAGATTCTTAATCCTGAGTTCTAGCTTGATTGCACTGTGATTTGAGAGATAGTTTGTTATAATTTCTGTTCTTTTACATTTATTGAGGAGAGCTTTACTTCCAAGTATGTGGTCAATTTTGGAATAGGTGTGGTGTGGTGCTGAAAAAAATGTATATTCTGTTGATTTGGGGTGGAGAGTTCTGTAGATGTCTATTAGGTCCGCTTGGTGCAGAGCTGAGTTCAATTCCTGGGTATCCTTGCTGACTTTCTGTCTCGTTGATCTGTCTAATGTTGACAGTGGGGTGTTAAAGTCTCCCATTATTAATGTGTGGGAGTCTAAATCTCTTTGTAAGTCACTCAGGACTTGCTTTATGAATCTGGGTGCTCCTGTATTGGGTGCATATATATTTAGGATAGTTAACTCTTCTTGTTGAATTAATCCCTTTACCATTATGTAATGGCCTTCTTTGTCTCTTTTGATCTTTGTTGGTTTAAAGTCTGTTTTATCAGAGACTAGGATTGCAACCCCTGCCTTTTTTTGTTTTCCATTTGCTTGGTAGATCTTCCTCCATCCTTTTATTTTGAGCCTATGTGTGTCTCTGCACGTGAGATGGGTTTCCTGAATACAGCACACTGATGGGTCTTGACTCTTTATCCAATTTGCCAGTCTGTGTCTTTTAATTGGAGCATTTAGTCCATTTACATTTAAAGTTAATATTGTTATGTGTGAATTTGGTCCTGTCATTATGATGTTAGCTGGTTATTTTGCTTGTTAGTTGATGCAGTCTCTTCCTAGTCTCGACGGTCTTTACATTTTGGCATGATTTTGCAGTGGCTGGTACCGGTTGTGCCTTTCCATGTTTAGTGCTTCCTTCAGGAGCTCTTTTAGGGCAGGCCTGGTGGTGACAAAATCTCTCAGCATTTGCTTGTCTGTAAAGTATTTTATTTCTCCTTCACTTATGAAGCTTAGTTTGGCTGGATATGAAATTCTGGGTTGAAAATTCTTTTCTTTAAGAGTGTTGAATATTGGCCCCCACTCTCTTCTGGCTTGTAGGGTTTCTGCCGAGAGATCCGCTGTTAGTCTGATGGGCTTCCCTTTGATGGTAACCCGACCTTTCTCTCTGGCTGCCCTTAACATTTTTTCCTTCATTTCAACTTTGGTGAATCTGACAATTATGTGTCTTGGAGTTGCTCTTCTCGAGGAGTATCTTTGTGGCGTTCTCTGTATTTCCTGAATCTGAATGTTGGCCTGCCTTGCTAGATTGGGGAAGTTCTCCTGGATAATATCCTGCAGAGTGTTTTCCAACTTGTTTCCATTCTCCCCGTCACTTTCAGGTACACCAATCAGACGTAGATTTGGTCTTTTCACATAGTCCCACATTTCTTGGAGGCTTTGCTCATTTCTTTTTATTCTTTTTTCTCTAAACTTCCCTTCTCGCTTCATTTCATTCATTTCATCTTCCAGGGCTGACACCCTTTCTTCCATTTGATCGCATCGGCTCCTGAGGCTTCTGCATTCTTCACGTAGTTCTCGAGCCTTGGTTTTCAGCTCCATCAGCTCCTTTAAGCACTTCTCTGTATTGGTTATTCTAGTTATACATTCTTCTAAATTTTTTTCAAAGTTTTCAACTTCTTTGCCTTTGGTTTGAATATCCTCCCGTAGCTCAGAGTAATTTGATCGTCTGAAGCCGCCTTCTCTCAGCTCGTCAAAGTCATTTTCCGTCCAGCTTTGTTCCGTTGCTGGTGAGGAACTGCGTTCCTTTGGAGGAGGAGAGGTACTCTGCTTTTTAGAGTTTCCAGTTTTTCTGCTCTGTTTTTTCCCCATCTTTGTGGTTTTATCTACTTCTGGTCTTTGATGATGGTGATGTACAGATGGGTTTTTGGTGTGGATGTCCTTTCTGTTAGTTTTCCTTCTAACAGACAGGACCCTCAGCTGCAGGTCTGTTGGAGTACCTGGCCGGCCGTGTGAGGTGTCAGTCTGCCCCTGCTGGGGGGTGCCTCCCAGTTAGGCTGCTCGGGGGTCAGGGGTCAGGGACCCACTTGAGGAGGCAGTCAGCCCATTCTCAGATCTCCAGCTGCGTGCTGGGAGAACCACTGCTCTCCTCAAAGCTGTCAGACAGGGACATTTAAGTCTGCAGAGGTTACTGTTGTCTTTTTGTTTGTCTGTGCCCTGCCCCAAGAGGTATAGCCTACAGAGGCAGGCAGGCCTCCTTGAGCTGTGGTGGGCTCCACTCAGTTCGAGCTTCAGGGCTGCTTTGTTTACCTAAGCGAGCCTGGGCAATGGCGGGCGCCCCTCCCCCAGCCTCGCTGCCGACTTGCTGTTTGATCTCAGACTGCTGTGCTAGCAATCAGCGAGACTCCGTGGGCGTAGGACCCTCTGAGCCAGGTGCGGGCTATACTCTCCTGGGGCACCGTTTCCTAAGCCCGTCGGAAAAGCACGGTATTCGGGTGGGAGTGGCCCGATTTTCCAGGTGCCGTCTGTCACCCCTGGAAGGGGAACTCCCTGACCCCTTGAGCTTCCCGAGTGAGGCAATGCCTCGCCCCTGCTTCGGCTGGCGCACGGTGCGCTCACCCACTGACCTGCGCCCACTGTCTGGCACTCCCTAGTGAGATGAACAGGGTACCTCAGATGGAAATGCAGAAATCACCCGTCTTCTGCGTCCCTCACGCTGGGAGCTGTAGACCGGAGCTGTTCCTATTTGGCCATCTTGGCTCCTTCCTCGCGAATAGATTTAAAAAGCCCTTTTCTTGTTTCTAACTTGTAGAAATTCTGGATAAAAAAATTATAACTTTAAAAGTATTTTAAATATGTAACCAAACTCAAAAGGATGAAAGAGAATCCTCCAGATGCCATGAATGAAAGAGGAATTAAAAGCCAGAAACAGACAAATGTGGAAGTTGAGTGGGCTACAGAGGTTTCAGGACCACATACAGAGGTCAAATAGAGGCTAGCATCTTGACATCTTCCAGGCAGGGAGGGAGCTTTATCTGTGCAGAAGTTATGCAAAGAACTGTTTCATTCATATCTCTTAGTTCATTCATGAATGGAACCAAGAAAACTTGGGACTTAAGAAGGAGCTACCCAGCCTGGAGTAGAAAAGTAGCCCCTAAAAGAAATCAGAATCCCACACCTCATGTGATACGTGCAAGTAAGAACCTCAATTTGTACTACCTGCATAGGGAGAAAAAGCCTTAAGCCAAAAATAAAAAATAAAAAAAAAGGAAAACAATTTAAAAACCTATTTGGAACCAGGGAAACTCATAGAACCCAGAAGAGGCAAATGCAGACTACGTAACAGTGATATCTTGAAAATTCTGGGCAAATGCAAGATTCCTACAGAGGATAAGTCCCATTGAAGTAGAGCTTCCAGAACAAAGCAGCAGACCACATGAGGAAATGCACCATCATGAGAAAAGAAGGCAAATGCAACAAACAGGACACTTGACATCTACAAGAACTACCAAAGAATATAAAGCCACTTCATAAAAGGAACTTAAAAGTTGTTGATTTCTAAAACATTCAAGGAGATTAAAGAACAGATTCCATGATACAAGAACAGGACAGTTTGGGAGGCAAAAGCCAGTAGATTTGTAAAAGAGGCAAATAGAAAATCTAGAAATGAAAAATATAATAACTGAAAATTTTTCGAAAAGCAGTAGATGGGTTAAATCATAAAGTAGACCTTGGAGAGAGATTTCATGAATGAGAGGTGAGACAGTGAAGTCACTTAGTGCAGGCTGCTCCTTTGATGATTGCCTTTGAAGGAGAGGGAGCAGCTTTGTTAGAGAGGAATGCAGGGAAGAGATTCATTCATTCATTTTTAAAATAACAGAGGATTAGGGAATATATAGTGGAAAGAGTAAAAATACAGGAAAAAGGGGAGATAGGTCGGGGAGAAAAGATCCCCAAGAGCCTAACTAGAGGAATTACTGGAAATGAATGAGGATGAAACAGATTTGAACATATTTCTGTTGAGGGTAGGAGGTCAAATATTTGAAAGTATGTAATTAGATCCCTTCCTTCTCTGTTAGATAAGAAGGATATGGGGGATAAGCAATGAGGAGATACAGAAAGAGCAAATGATTTTTAAAGAAATAGCTACTAAGATAAATGGGGAGATGAGTCTGATCAGAGACAGGTATAAAGAATGTTAGAGAACATTGAGGGGTACACCTGCAACAGAATCTCTTATCTGAGGTGGTACCGTGCTATAAGATTGCATGTAGCAATGCAAGTATAAGATTGTAAAAGTTAGATTGTTGGATTAGTCCATAAATATTGCAGAAAAGATGCAAGGAAATAACAAAAGAGGGAATAGAAAATAGCAGTAAGAAAGTAATATGAGAGATTGGAGGGAAGAAGTTTCTGTAATCCAATTTTTGTGTCTCTGACCATGGTTACTATGAGAAAGCATTTGCTTATAGTGAATTAGAAGAATTCTAGAATCTGTTTTCCTCCTGCCTCACCTCATTTCCCATGCAAGTGTGCCTTGAGCTCAAAACTTTAGAAGAATAAGAGAGCAAATGAATAGCTTTCTTATTTATTCTGGTTTATTTTAAAAGAACCAGGGTAATATTGCTCCGCACAACAGCGGTCCCCAACCTTTTTGGCACCAGGGACTGGGCTGACATTTGGGGTGAGAAAAAGGGGATGGGATGGTTTTGGGATGTAACTGTTCCACCTCAGATCATAAGACATTAGTTACTTTCTCCTAAGAAGCATGTGATCTAGATCCCTCGCATGCGTGGTTCACAATAGAGTTTGCGTCCCTATGAGACTCTAATGCCACCGCTGATCTGGCAGGAGGTGGAGCTCAGGTAGTAATGCTCACTGGCCCGCTGCTCACCTCCTGCTGTGCCGCCCAGTTCCTAACAGGCCATGGACCAGGACCAGTCCGTGGCCCAGGGGTTGGGGACCCCTGCCCTACAACATGAAACTCTGTTACCTTAAATCAGTCTGTCATGAATCAAGGTTTGTAGGCTTCAACTTTTTGTTTTTGTTTTGTAGAGAGGGTCAATCTGTGTTGCCCAGGCCAGTCTTGAACTCCTGGCCTCAACCAATCCTCCTGCCTCAGCCTGCCAAAGTGCTGCAGTCATAGATGTGAACCACTGCATCTGGCTTAGGCTCCACCTTCTTTTGTCTACAAACATTAATTTTCTGTTGGGTCAAGGAGGTATCATACATACGTGCCATATGTATTGTTTATTTGGAAGTGCATAATGCCCCCCAGAGTGAACCCTGTACCAAAAGAGATTCCTGCCTATGATGGGGGCAATCTCCTGGAGTCTTGGTCAGCCCCAGAGGAGAAGCCAGCTAATTGGCACTCCTTTCATAAATAAATGTCATTTCTGTCACCTAGTATTGCTGACGAGGATATTTAGATCGTTGAAATTAGTTATAGTGACACATGTTGAACCGAAAGAAAAGCTTTTTAATTAAGTCGAAATTAAACATTTAAGATGAATTTACAGGTAACATTCTGGTAAGAGCAGTGTTAATAGCTAACCCATGGGCCCTATTAAAAGATTTGAAGCCAGTCAGCTCTAGGTCACTAGTCAGAGCTCACTGGAGATGGCAGTAATCAAAGGCTTTTTCTGCCTGACAACTGGGGCTGAGGGTTTCTTAATGATGGTAGATTGGCTGTGAAGAAAGTGGTGTCCATAATTCAAGCAATACCCTCAACTAGAACTAATTGATAGTTTAAACCAAGAAGTCAGTACAACCTTTTGTAACACTTCCGTTACCTTTCAGGTACTAGTTATGTTGTCACTTAATAGCATTCTTTTACATGGTTATCCCACTTTTTATTCAACATTTTCTTAAAAGGTCCCCCCCAAAACATACCATACGCTTTTATTTATCCTAAGGGATCAAATATGATAAGAGGAGCTAATTAGTTTTTTTCAACTGTCACGATTACTCAACAACTAAGAAACTAAGAATGAAATCTAGAAATGTTTCCCAGTAATGTGGCCTATTAATGGGTATCACAGACTCCAACTTAAATAATGGATTATGTTCAAAAGAGAGATGAGTGTGATTTCTTTTTTCCTGCAGCAAAGGTAGATGAAAATGCTAACTGAATACCAGGCATCATGCTACAGTGTCTTTTTTCTATTGGCTGTGTTTAGGGGTATTGTCCAGTCAGAAGAAAAACTTGTCATCAGTGCATCCTGGGCAAAAGATGATGATATCAGCAGACTCTTGAAATCTCTACCAAACTGGATGAATATGGCTCAACCCAAACAGCTGAGGCCAAAAAGAGAGGAGGAAGAAGATTTCATAAGGTAAAAGGTCCATTTTCTAAGTTGTCCTAAACATAGGGAGGAAGCACATCTGTTTAGCTAATATTTTCTTACATGAAATTTAGGCCAATTCTAAAAATCAAGCAGCAATTACTTGAACTGAGTAAAATCTGTTTTCCTCCTGCCTCACTTCATTTCCCATGCAAGTGTGCCTTGAGCTCAAAACTTTAGAAGGCAAAAAATTAATGTGTGTCAAATTTGGAACATTGCTAAATTGGGTTAAAGTATCTTTTTTTTTTTTTTTGAGACGGAGTCTCACTCTGTCTCCGAGGCTGGAGTACAGTGGCGCGATCTCGGCTCACTGCAAACTCCGCCTCCCGGGTTCACGCCATTCTCCTGCCTCAGCCTCCCAAGTAGGTGGGACTACAGGTGCCCACCACCACGCCCGGCTAATTTTTTGTATTTTCAGTAGAGACGGGGTTTCACCCTGTTAGCCAGGATGGTCTTGATCTCCTGACCTCATGATCCACCTGCCTCGGCCTCCCAAAGTGCTGGGATTACAGGCGTGAGCCACCGCGCCCGGCCTAAAATATCTTTTAATTTATAGGTTCTTCTTTCCTCTTAGAGGAAAAATAGAATTCATTCATTCATTCATTCAGCAAAGCTGTTTATAGCCCCCATATAGGCCATACCCTTTCAAACATGAGAGTAAGATAAGTTCTGTCCGTACAGAATATGTTTCTGTCCATACGGAATATGTTATGATTGTTCTTGACATGTTCTCCAGTCCGTAGAACTGTTAGTTGGACTTTCTGGAAAATACAAATGTGCTTCCTGTGTGTGTGTTCGCATACATTGTATTATCCGTGATTGTTTTCTATGTTTTAACAAAAGTAGAGTCTTTCTTTTAACTTTATCACTCAACATTTGACTTTGTTCAGTTTAAATTATTTACTTAGCCATGAAAATGTAGCCTAATTTGATGAAGCTACTCATTTCCATATGGCTGGCTTGCCACAGTGAAACATTTTCACCTCTGTCACTTTAGAGCTGTGTAAAGTAGAAGAACAATGGTGGTAATACTTGTCACATCAAAGTTAGGTTTAATATTATTTTCTTTTGCCTAAGTGAATGAATAAGTGGTAAAAATAAAATAAAAGCATTTTAAAGAAACAAAGACTAGAAGAGGAATAAAAGGAGTAATGGCCCATGTTTTAATTCATCACAGAACTGTGTTCTTATCTCTCTCAAATTGTGCAACTGTAGACAAATCTTTACTGCTCACAAAGTTAACCTATAATCATATACTACAGTGCCATATTTTTATGAACTTTTTAGTATGAAAATTTCCTATAGCGTCATGTTAAACTTTCTCAAAACCATGATACTTGAAAGTGCATGTGTAATTTAACCTAAATTCTTTCTGTTTGTGTTTTTCTTCCTTACTATTCACAGTATCTGAAAGAAACTTGTTAGCTAGTTAATTATATAAGAAAACTGTCTCTCTCCCCACCTTTGTTTTTTGAAGGAGCAATTTTAGGTTTGCAGAAAAACTTGAACAGAAAGTACAGAGTTGCCATAGATCCCCTTACACCTCCCCCAACCATTTCCTCTGCTTTTAACATCTTGCATTCATGTGGTATATTTGTTATAATTGATGAGCTAATACTGATACAATATTAATGACTAAAGTCTGTAGTTTACATTAAGGATCACTCTTCATATTCTAAATATATGGGTTTTGACACATGTATAAGGAATATATCCACCATTACAGTATTATGCAGAATAATACTTTTGCTGCCCTAAAAACGTCCTGTGTTCCTCCTATTCATCCCTCCCTCCCTCAACACCCTGAACCCCTGGCAACCACTGATCTTTTTATTGTCTCCATAGTTTTGTCTTTTGCAGAATGTTATATAGTTGAAATCATACAGTATGTTTCCTCTTGAGAATGACTTATTTTGCTTAGCAATGTGCATTTAAGTTTCCTCCATGGTTTTTTTTGTGGTATTATTGCTCATTTCTTTTTATCTCTGAATTATGTTCCATTTCATAGGTGTACCACTTTATTCACTCATCTATTGAAGGATATCTTAGTTGCTTTCAAGTTATGGCAATTATGAACAAAGGTGCTGTAAATAATTTGTGTGCTGGTTTTTATGTGGATGCAAGTTTTTAACTCATTTGAGTAAATACCAAAGAATGTGATTGCTGGATCATAAGGGTAAAATACGTTTAGTTGTATAAGAAACTGCCAAAATGTATTCCAAAGTGGTTGTATCATTTCACATTCCTACCAGCAAGGAACAAGAGCTCCTATTTCTCCGCATCCTTGCCAACATTTGATGCTGTCAGTGTTTTGGATTTTAGCCATTCTTATGAATATGTAGTGATACCTCATTGTATTAATTTGCAATTTCCTAATGACATGTGATGTTGAACATCTTTTCATATGCTATTTGCTGTCTCTATATCTTTGGTGAAGTGTTTATTCCAATCTTTTGCCTACTTTTTAATTGGGTTATGGGTGTTCTTGTTCAGTTTTAAAAGTTATTTGTATATTTTGGGTAGCAGTCCTTTATCTGATAAGTATTTTGCAAAGATTTTCTCCCAGCCAGTGGTTTGCCTTTTCATTCTCTTCATGATGTCTTTTGCAGAGAAGTTTTAATTAAGTCCAACATATTTTTTTATGGATTGTGCTTTTCTGTCTTCTCTTGTTTTAATTATTTTGTATGGTTCCATTTTTTCTTGTCTTTTACCATATTAGTTATACTTCTTTTTTTACTCCTTGCATTCGTAGTATGCATTTATAACTAATCCAAGACTGCTTTCAATAACACTGTACCACTACACAGGCAGTGTAAGTACCTTATAACAGCATATTCCCAATTCCTCCTCCCTATCCTTTGTAGCATTGCTGTCATTGATTTCATTTATCCATAAGCTAGAATCATTGACTACAATGTTATTGTTATTATTTTGAACAAACTGTTGGATCAAGTAAGAATTAGAAAAGGTTTATTTTTACCTTCGTTTATTCCTTCCCTAATGCTCTTCCTTTCTCAGTGTAGATCCACGTTTCTGATCTGTATCATTTTTCTTCTCTCTGAAGAACTTTTGACATTTCTTGCAAGACAGATCTACTGGCAGCAAATTCTTTCAGTTCTTATTTGTCTGAGAAAGTGTTTATTTTTTCTTCACTTAAAGGATAATTTCACTGAGTACAGAAATCTAGACTGATGTATTAGTCAAGGTTTTGCAGAGAAACAGATCTAATAGGATGGAGGGAGGGATAGGCAGATAGATAGATTGACTGATTATAGGAATTGGCTCATTAAATTATGAGGCCAAGAAGTTCCACCATCCACCATTTGCAAGCTGGAGAACAAGGAAAGTCAGTGGTGTAATTTATTCCATGTCCAAAGACCTGAGAACAGGGGTGGAGGATGAGGCTAGTGTAAGTCATGGAGTCTGAAGGTCTGAGAACCAGGAGCTTCAGTGTCTGAGGACAAGAGAAAATGGATGTCCTGCTCTAGCATACAGAGAATGAATTCACCCATCTCCACCTTTCTGTTCTATTCAGGCCCTCAATGGATTGGATAATACCCATCCATGTTGGTGAGGGAGGATCTTCTTTACTAAGTCTACTCATTAAAATGCTAATGTCTTCTGGAAACACCCTCACAGACACACCAGAAATGTTATACCAGTTATCTGAGCATCTCTTAGCCCAGTCAAGCTGACATATAAAATTAAACATCACAATTGAGGGTTGTTTTTTTTTTCTTTTAACGATTAAATATTTCACTCCACTCTCTTCTTGCCTGCATGATTTCTGAAGAGAAATCTGATATAATTCTTATCCTTGTTCCTCTATCAGATTTCTTTTCCTCTGATTTCTTTAAAGATTTTTTTTGTCTTTGATTTTGTATGCTTTGAACGTGATATGCCTAGGTGTAGAATTTATGGTGTGTATCCTGCTTGGTGTTTTCTGAGCCTCCCAGATCTGTAGTTTGGTATCTCTAATTGATTTGGGGTAATTTTCAGTTACTATTGCTTCAAATATTTCTTCTGTTGCTTTTTCTCTTTCTTCTCCTTCTGATATTCCCATTATGCCTATGTTATACCTTTTTAAACTGTCTTATAGTTCTTGGATTATATGTTTTTTAACTATCTCAGAGTTCTTAGATATTCTGTTGTTTTATTCTTCTTTTCTCTTTCTGGTTCAGTTTTGAAAGTTTCTATTGACATTTCTTCAGTGTCTCCAGTTCTTTCCTTGGCCATATCCAGTCTATTTCTGAGCCCATCGGAGGCATTCTTCATTTTTGTTACAGTGTTTTTTATTTCTAACATTTCCTCTTGATTCTTTCTTAGAGTTTTCATCTCTTCTTACATTACCTGTAGTTTTCTTTTTATTGGATGTCTATTATATATATATATACTTTTAATGAAGCATAATAAATATATGAGAATGTACACATATCAAAGCCACAACTGTGCCAAGTTTTACACTTTTCACTTTTGTAACCAATACTCAGATCAAGAAACATAATATTAGCAATAAGAAATAGAACATAGCAATAAAGGGCCTTCTTGTCCTCCTCCTTTCTAGTTACTGCCTGCCTCTTCAAAAGTTACCCTAGTTGACTTGTAACTACTAGACTAGTTTAATCTATTTTTGGACCTTATATAAATGGAATCATTCAGTTATATATATTTTTATTTTTATGACTGGCTTCTTATGTTCCACATTATGTGAGCAAGATTCATCCATATTGTTGTATATAGGTTCTCACTACTCCATAATCTATATTGTATTTCATTATGTTACTAAAACAAGGTTTTTAAAAAATTTATACATGTGTGTTTCTATGTGTGTGTGTGTGTGTATGTATGTATGTACAAGTAATTATGTATTCATACACTCATCATTCTGATGGGCACCTGGAACTATTTCAAATAGTGCTATTGTGAATATCCTGGGTTTTTTTTTTTTTTGATAACCATATATGTGCATTTTGGTTGGGTATATCCTAGGAGTAGAATTTCTGGGTAATAGAGTATGCATATGTTGAGTTTTAGTATACACTGCCAAATAATTTTCCAAAGTGGTGGTAAGAGTTTACACTTTTTTTTTTTTTTTTTGGAGACAGAGTTTCGCCCTTCGCCCAGGCTGTAGTGCAGTGGTGTGATCTCAGCCCACTGCAACTGCCACCTTCTGGTTTCAAGAGATTCTGCTGCCTCAGCCTCCCAAGTAGCTGGAATTACAGGCACCCACCACAACGCCTGGCTGATTTTTGTATTTTTAGTAGAGACAGGTTTTCACCATATTGGCCAGGCTAGTCTCCAACCTTGTGATCCGCCCACCTCGGCCTCCCTTATAGTGTTGTATGAGAGTTCTAGTTGCCCCATATCTCACCAGCACTTATTTTTTTATTTTAGCCAGCCCAGTAGGTTTGTAAGGATATCTCTTTGTCGTTTAATATGCATTTATCTCTTGAACAATGAACTTGAACACTTTTTTATGAGCACTTACATATTTATTGGCCATTTGAATATCCTCTTTTGTAACATATTTGTTCAAATCTATTGCCCATTTTAATTAGCTTGTCTGTCTTTAATGATTTTTAAGAGTTCTTTGCATATCTGGGTGTAACATCTTTGAGATAGATAGATAGACCAACAGATCTTCTCCCACTGTACAGGCTACCTTTTTTACTGTCTTAATGGTGTCTTTTACTAAACAGACTTTTTAAAGTTTTAATAAATTTAATTTGTTATTATTTATGGACAAGACATTTTGAATCCTATTTAAGAAATCTATGATTTACCAAAGTCACAGAGATGTTTTCTTCTAAAACCTTTATTGTGCTGAATATATTTTCCCCCTGCATCTGATATAAATGATAAGCTTTTACATTTTTATTTCCTCTACCTATTCTCTTCCCTTCATTTGCATCATGTTGTCATGACTATAGTGTAGAGAGTAACTTGAGGTATTTTTTTCTATCAAGACAAGTAAAGAATGATTGAGAGATGGATTGGTTAGAGCCCTGAGTAGAAATAATTAAACTGACCTTAGGACAAAGGTCAGGCCACAAGGCTCCACTCTTTCACAGTATTACCATAATATTTTCCCATTGCCAGATTTTGAAGATGCCTGGGTGAACATGTCCCCACTCGTTCTCTGTAAGCATACTCATCTAACTACAGCTGTCAACCTTAATAGTTGTGCTACAAGCAGTTTCTGGAAGAAAAATTATTTTTTCCCAACTTTACAGATTATTTTAAATCACTAAATATCTTTTTCTTCTTGTTCCTCAGCTTATTTTTGTGTAACTCCTTAATTGTATTTTATGCTTGGCAATGGGATTTTCCATCAATCTTATTAGGTATCTTCAATGGCTTAAATTGAAGGGAATGCTTTCTAGCCTCATTCCAGAAAAGAGAATACTGATCCAAAGGAATGAATTTTTACCCTTCATGCTTCTGATTTAGAAAAGCTAGAAGCAAGGTCCTGGCTTTCTTTATTCTTGTTTTGCTCACTGAGTTGTATCACTTTCTATCTTAAATTTGAAGGCAAAACAAATTAAATGTATATTTCTTAATACATGAAGCAAAGTGTAATCTTAAGTGTATAACTAAATGTAATGTTATATCTCATTATATACCATCCCAGATCAAAATATACAATTTTTCTAGTATCCCGAAAAGTCCTGCTCTCAAATAACCACTATTCTGACTTTCATCCCATAGTTTAGATTTACTTGTCTTTGAATTTTATATAAATTTAATTATAGCATCCAATTTATTTTGTTCAACATTATGCCTAAAGGATTTATCCATGTTTTTGCATGTAGACATGGCTTGAAAAACAAACTATATTTGCCTTAACAAAAGAAAAGTAACTTTTAGGTCTATTTGGTATATGATTGACTCTTTCCTTTTAACCTGTCACATTCTCTATCCCAATTAGAAGTTGAAAGCAAAGGTAAGTAGAAGAGGACACTCTTCATTGATATTCCAATGTGGTAGACTTGACAGAGTGCCTTGATTAAGCACTTTAGAGTACCATAGAATATGGCATGAGCCAAAAAGACTGAAAAGTCACAATCTCCCCCTATAATTAGTTTTTAAAGCTCAGAGGGCTGCTTGGCACATAGATGAATATAGAATCCATTGCCCTTTGCATTGAATAAAGGTTATGTTCCCTTCATTACTAAATGAGGCTCTTTTCTATTCTTGTTTTTTAACTAAAAAATAAAATGTATTATTTCTAGGCGTAACTTTGAATGGAGAGAGGAAAAATAGGTCAAGCAAGGGCTTTCATAGAAAAAAGAAAAATAGCAAATATCCTTTTATTCCCAAAGAAGCTGAAAGCAGGCTTTCTAGCCCATTGTCTTTGCACCTGCCATATATATGCATATATTTATCCTTTTGAGATCAATGATTATCTGCTGATAAAAGGCATTCCTGCTTTCTGGAGATGTAATTAACAGAAGGGATAAGGTGTCGGGGGAAGCAAAGGGGACAGGGAAGGAGCTAGGGAGGCCATGTGTATTAGAAAAACAGCCCCCACCCCAAATGATTACCCCCATTTCATTGATACCCTGAATGAAAGAAGAAGAGTCAGTTCTCTAGAGCCGGGTTTGAAAATTCTTAAGTGGATAGGTGTGATTGGTAGGACCTGGAGCAGAATTTTCAGGTGATAAAGGTCAAGCAATATATAAAACCTACAGATTAGTCTTGAAAGATGCACAATAAAGAATTAAGATTGTGCCTGTAATCCCAGTACTTTGTGAAGCCGAGGCGAGTGGATCATGAGGTCAGGCGTTCGAGACCAGCCTGACCAACATGGTGAAACCCCGTCTCTACTAAAGTAGAAAAAAAAATTAGTCGGGCATGGTGATGCGTGCCTGTAATCCCAGCTACTCAGGAGGCTGAGGCAGGAGAATTGCTTGAACCCAGGAGGCGGAAGTTGCAGTGAGCCGAGATTGCGCCACTGCACTCCAGCCTAGGCGACAGAGCAAGACTCCGTCTCAAAAAAAAAAAAAGAAAAGAACTAAGATCGTGCAGTTTATTCCAGCAGTCACAGCAATAAGAGTTGTCAGTGCCTGGCACAGTACAGCAGCAGTACGAATTTTCAGGAATTATTATTCCTACTCAACATATGAGGAAACTGAGGTGCAGAGGAAGTAAATGACTTCCCCAAGTTCACACAGCCACTAAGTGACAGGGATGGAATTTGACTCTAGGTAATCTGACTTCCAGAGCCACCACACTATGATTAACCAGCCTAAAAATGGATCAGGAATTTGTGGATTTTGACATTTGAATTATTCCTTCATTTTCATTGACCATCATAATCTTGACTGATATTTGAGTCATTTTATGCTAACGTCACAGACATTTATCATATAAGCATTTTGACTCTAGATTTTGTTATCATTGGTATTCATTATATTATACCTAATGTATTATATTGTTATAGGTTCTCTCCCTTCCAATAACAGGTTGGTAAACAGAATATCCAGCTATACTTGGAGGAAAAATTATCTATTGAATATAGGTGCTTTAAAACTGCTTGTCTTATTTTCCTCTGATTTATATGTTTGACTAATCAATGCAAAGAAAAAATAATAATCGTTGTTGAAAAGAAGATGGGGGAATGAAATATAAAAATGATATAAAATACATAGATTTTGGGTAGACCGTGATGCAGTCCTGAATAGGGAAGAGAGACCAAAGGACGTTTTGTAGCTATTTTTAGTTATTGAGTTATTTAGAAAATAACTTTTTTATTTTATCTGGGGAATCAAATGAGTGGTATGTTTATTATGACTACCTTTTGTGGTTTTATGAAATTAGGAAGTCAACATGATTAACTGCAGAATATTCATTTCCAGCAAGCAAGGTGGTTGATCTTACGTTATTATTTGGCACAAGTCATATATTAAATGTTCAGTGAAAAAGGAATAAAAGCAGAAAGCAGGTTTGCACTTTTACTTTTCTTCTGTGGAATCCTCTTAGCATAGTTCCTCACACCATAGGTCTTCAGTAAATGTTGCATGAATGAGAAGGATCAGCCACTCCTCAAATGAAAGGAATAAAATGTAAAAAAAAAAAAATGAGGAGGAGGCCTCAGCCTTCAGTGAACTCTCTAAAAGTTACATGCATAGTAAGAAATTCCCTTTGGAAAGCCACTGGCCTACATTCTGGTCCTCAGCACCATCATTAACTAGTTTGTTTTGTTTTTGTCCTTAGTAGGTCTTTATACCTCTTCCATTTTCTCATCCAATTCAGATTAAACAATTCTAAGAGAAGCAGAAATCTAGCAGGGCTAAGAATGTGTTCAGATGTGGAAATTATATGAATAAAGTAGAGCACAAATGATTTTCAGAAAAGTTCCTGTTGGAAATTTGAAAGGTTCTCAACGTAATATAAGCAACAGCTGTTAAAAGGTTCCAGATAACTATAGCTATTGAAGAATCTTCAGATAAGCTTGAAGGAGTAAATGAAAGGGGCGAAGCAGGAAAAAAAAGACTTTAGCTATCTTGAACAAAGTGTTCATATTTATGTTCATAAATTGGAGACATTTATTTCATTATCTCTGGATGCTTAATATAACTTTTAAAATATAATTATAAAAGGAAAGATAAATCAGAAAACATGAATATATTAAATAAGTGCAAGAGTAAAAAATGCTTTACTGAAATATTTTCTTTGCTGCAGTTAAATGAGATGAAGGTCATAGATGGATATAGGATGCTGCCGGGCAAGTCTGGATGAGAAGCTGACTTAAATCTCAAAACTAAACAAAAAAGACAGGTCATTTACTGGAGACTCAGCTGCAAACATATCAATTAATGTTCAAGATGATTGAATTAGGCATTTTGTTATTATATGAAAATGATACTATTCTTGTTAGCATAAGAGTGGCAGTAAATGGAAAAAAACAAAATTTAAAATCTCCCCTATACATCACATTAATGCTAGTGTATTTGGACAATTATTTGAGAATTATAATTATGTTAGTATCATTAAAATGTCACTGATTTGTTTTCTAAATTTCATTTTTTATTTAATTTTAGATATGATTATTTAATTTTTTTCCATTAAGGTGGACATTTAATACCATTCCTCTTTCATTTGAGGCTTAATAAAAGAAAAAAAATGCAATTCTTCCAAAGTAGTCCCACTTAGCCCTTGAGAAAGTCAGGCTGGCAGTGGTCACCTGTGCCATTGTGGTGGTGGGCAGGATGCCTGTGATCAAGCCTGGGTAGGTTGCAGGCAGAAGTGTTTCCGAGACAAGGGCAAGCAGTGAGACGCTCTAGTAGCACTGCCGAAAGCCCGTGCCTGCTGTAAGCTTGGCCCCACTCTGTCTCTGCTGATGCCTGTTCTCTGCTGCAAGCTGAAATTTCCCTGCCAGGGGGTGAAGGACCATTTGCCTCCTCACATCTGTCTTTCTGTCCCTGTTGAATTGTTTCTGCTTCCTAGTCCACCATCCTCTTTCATACTCACCTTTGCCATCAAGATTCAGCTTAGATATCAACTCCTCCAGCATCTCTTCCCAGAAACCCTCCTCCTGCTCCACGCTCCACCCTGCTCCCCTCACTCACAGTCTGTGGGTGAGTCAAACCAGTAAGCAGACCCTTAATAGTGTGGTGAGTGCTACTGCTGGAGGGAAAAATATGGATAAACCTACACAGAAGAGGCCAAAGAACTAAAAAGCCTTAGAAAGAGGAAGGGGATGGAATTGGAGCTCAGGGGAGGGGGTCCTCACCATCCATCAAGCAAGAGGTCAGAAGACAATGTCTAAAATTAACATCAACAAGTAGCTATTTCAACAGATTCTTTAGAGAGATGGTGAAAAATCACTGGAAGAATTTAGAAACAGTAGTAGTACCTTTTTTTTTTTTTTTTTTTTTTGAGACGGAGTCTCCATCTGTCGCCCAGGCTGGAGTGCAGTGGCACGATCTTGGCTCACTGCAACCTCCTCCTCCTGGGTTCAAGCGATTATTCTGCCTCAGTCTCCCAAGTAGCTGGGACTACAGGTGCGTGCCACCATGCCCGGCTAATTTTTGTATTTTTAGTAGAGATGGGGTTTCACCTTATTGGCCAGGCTGGTCTTGAACTCCTGACCTCGTGATCCATCCACCTTGGCCTCCCAACGTGCTGGGATTATAGGCATGAGCCACCACACCTGGTTACAGTAGTACCTTTTTAGACAGTTATATGTGGTTATTTCTGGGGCACAACACTGAGACTGGGGAGTGGTAGGACAGTGGGGTCACAACTGATTAGTGTAGGTTATTTAACCATGGGTAATTATACCTTTGGTTTAGAATTGTTATTTGCTTTAAAAACAATTCTCCACACATCCTCAAACCCTGTGACTGCTCTGATAGTTACCTACTGCTCCCAAATACACTGTTGTTGTAACACTTCTATCCCAGAAAAAAAATGGATCATCTTAAGCCATTTTCACTTTTTTGCCAATTTTACACAAAGCATTTACTCTTTATAGTATCTCTTTTTTTTTACTTTCCAACTTTTATTTTAGATTCAGGGGTATGTATGCAGGTTTGTTACATGGGTAAATTGTATGTCATGGGGATTTAGCATACAGAATATTTTGTCACCCAGTTAAGAAACATAGTACCCGATGGGTAGTGTTTTGATTCTAACCCTCCTCCTACCCTTCACCCTCAAGTAGTCCCATGTCTACTGCTCCCTTGTTTGTGTCAATGTGTATCTCATTTTGCCCCTGCCAAGGTTCACATCTCTCTCTTCCTTCCTCCTAAAACCCCCTCCCCTGCTTATTCCTCATCCCTTCTCTTCTCTGTTCCAAGAGAAGAGAAACCTTACCTGATACCATTGCTTTTGCCTGAGGTCAATTGTTTAATGTCTCTGCTCTGAACAGATTTCGATTCTTCAAGAGGAAATCATATGGCAATTTGAGAAATAACCAGGATAATCAATAAGCTGGTATACTCGGGGGAAGGAGTTCAGTGCTATATAAAGTATGGCTTTTAAACCTATACTCATTCTCAGTAGTGGAAAAACCAGAGTATAATGTGTTCAACTTATAATAAGTGGTTATTGGTTATTTTACTCCTATCACCTGGTAATCTATTTTGAAGTTCAGGAATTCTTTATGGAAAGTTATTGTTATAATTATGCACTGTATCACGCATATTATACAGTGACTCCTGGCAGAAAAACTGCATACCTACAGAAGTCCTAGCACCTAAAGAAAAAACATGAACCTAATCGTTTATACCTAGTGTTGCTTGACAATATCTATGAAGCAAAGTTAGTGGCCAAGCTTATTTGAGTGTCTTAGCTAAAGAAAGATAACATTCTTTTTCCAAACTCATAGAGCATTTCCATGCAATTGTGTTCCAAGTCTACATATCATAACTCTGAGCTGGTGCTGTCAGCATCAAAGTAACATGCTGCTTTGCAGTTAGCTTTTTGCTTAGTTTCTAGTATCAATTTTCATGGAATTTTTTCATTGTCTTTACCCACTGATACATCAGTGTACTCTTCTGCTTGGTACCAAAAACGGGGATACAAAACGTGGAGAAACCCTGAGACTGAGCCTTGGGTTCCTGCCCCCTGTGCCACTAACTCCCCGTGTATCCCCTCCTCCTCTGCACCTCCAGCTCTTCCTCTGTAAACGACAACCTGTGAGTCTCCAACTTATTGGCTGTTTTTTTCCTTAAGTGATGTTTGTGTGTGTGTGTATGTGTTTATGTGTATTTATTTGTTTTAACTAGCTTATTAGGTCTTATTTAACATCCAGTAAAGCTATGTTTTTAAGCCAGATATTTATGCTTCAGAGTAGGTTGGAACCCCTTGTGTAATCACCTAGTGTATTTCTACCCATTTTGTGGAACTTTGAATATAATTGTACTATTTTTAGTTACTACTTCAGGTTCTAGTTTACATTTATGGCATTTTTTTTCAAACGTTCGTCATTTATTTGATGTCTCAGAAACACAACCTTCAATTGTAAAGCTGTTTTAAAAGAAAATTTGGTCAATTATTTGATAATTACTATTTTCCAGTGAGGTTTCCAGAAAAACATTGTCATACAACCAAAAGCTGCCTGTAATTGCTTTTGAAAGGATCAAGTTCTTAAATAAACTCAGGATTCAACACTGATATCAAAGGCGTAAGGTTAATGACCAGAGTGCCTAGCCAGTTTTATTGTTCTAGAATTTAAGTGTTTAATGACAGGCATCAAATGAGTCACCCAATAGTGGCTCAATAAATACTTGTTGAATGAATGTATGTCTGTATTCATGTGCTACTTGATATATAAGTAATGGATTCAAATAAGAGAAAGGATAGTGTAGGAGGAATCTCAGAATATGGAGTAGAAAGACTTAATTGTTTGCCCAAATTCTGAGCTGCAGTTTTATATTGGCAATTGAAAATTACTCAGAAATAAAAAAGTTAACTATTTAATATATAGAATATATTGTTAATAATATAGGCAAAAGAACAAAAGTTAGGCTGCTAGGAAAGAAAAACTGTAACTTAAACTAAAAGTATAATTATAGAGAAATTTTAAAGAATTTCTTCTCATACACACTATATAGAGCTGAGTCAAATAGGAACAGGTGTTTTCAAAACATAATAAATCTCTCATACTAATGCATTTGAACTTATCACACAGCTTGACCTGTGATTAAGATCTTGGCCTCTAATTGGAGAAGCTGTTCGAATCCTGGTGTTTTGCTACCAACCCACCCTCCATAAGGATGATGTGTTTGTGTCTTTCTTTTAGACTGGGAGTCTGCCTGGTGGCAAAGCTGCCTTAGCAGAATGGTGTCTCCAATTTACTCTCTAGACCTTTGCCTCTGCCATAGCCTTGGTAACTCTAACCTTGCTTCTTCTAGAAGAGGCTAAATTATGCATAATAGTTTTTCTGTGCTCAGCCTTAAGAACACAACACATAAACTACTCCAAAATACTTACACAAGGACAGAAAGACTGACAGAAGAAACTATGCATTTATGCGTTCCTGGATTGAACATGTCAAAACGTAACTGACTGTCATTCTAAATTTTCTCTCTCCAGATCTGAAATTAAAATGGCAGAGACAATTTGCAGGGATTCTGATTGCTTTCGTAATATTGCTTAAGTTTGTAATTGGTGCGTTAACTTCTCATCGTACATGTAATATTTTGTATAAAACCTTCATTTCCAGAAACGGCACGCTGGGAAGAAACTTAAAGAGCACTGTCAAGGGATCTATGTAGGATGTGATTCCCAGGAGTTCACCATCTTAGGAACTATTTTGGACAGGAGTAGGAGAGATACTGATTTTGAAAAGCCCAACAAAAAAATTCCTTTTCTCACTTCTTATTTGTTCCCTGAGCTTAACTCTTTGTTGTTATTTTAGAAATTTGAAAAATAATAAACCCACAGAAAAGTTAACAGTGCAGTGAATGCATATGTACCATACACTGACTGAGATCTCCTGACCACTGACATCTTGCTATACTCACTCTATGCTCTCTCCAAATATATACACACACTTCCTTGCCAAACCATTCAAAAGTAGGCCACGGACATTATGGCCTCTATTCTTAAACTCTTTAGCATGCATTTCCCAAGAAGGAAGACATTCTCATATGTACTCATATCATTACCATATGTATTAGTTTTATGTTGCTGCCTTGTAACCAATTACCACTGTTGTCAATAGGCTTGGCCGTTTGAGTCTGTCTTGACCTTTCCCCTGCTCTGTTGTTTATCACAGGGGAACTGACTTTGCAGGCAGCATTTCCTAGACTCTTAGGGCAGTTATCTCAGGTCTGGGCTCAGCAATAGGAAGTGGTGATGAAAGATTTGGGGAACAGGGCCAGGAGAGAGAGAGAGAGAGAGAGAGAGAGTGTGTGTGTGTCTAAATAAAATGTGATCAGATACAGCACAGGTCTGCGGACCAATCCCTGAAACCATTTGTGATGTTTCGTTCATAATTGCATCAGGTCTGCTGAAAGCGCAGATTGTTTTTTCTTTTTTGCTTTCCTTTCAGTAGATAACAGATTCTTTAAAGACTAAATGGAGACGATTTTGAGCATGTTTGGCAAAATTTCCTTAAATGAATTCTTGTCAGATAGACCTTTTTAAAGATTGTAATTGTGTGGTAAAATTAAGTTAAATAGGTTTAACACTCCTGGCAAAATTACCTTAAATGAATTCTTGTCAGATAGAGCTCTTTAAAGATTATAAATAATTGTGTGGTAAAAATTAGGCTTAACAGGTTTAACATTCTTCTTTAGTTTCATAGGCTTCTATGTGAGCCTGTTGGCCAACTGATTTGGAAGGCAAGTCCTCAGATAGGATCCAGTACCCAAAACACTCATGTTTTGAGTTCTGATTTCTACTCCTGGCTGTGTCAGATCATCTTTGAGCAATTGCTGAGTGCCTGTTACCTCTGAGTTTCTGTTACTTCACCTTCTGAAGACAATGTTAGTTTGCTGTCTGTTTCACTCAAAAATACATAGTGTCTTCATTAAATAATGTGTTATCATAATAAGCAGAAGATGAAGGGTACGTAAAAATTCAGGCCTAGAAAGCGGAAATAATACTGTCCAGTTGCCAGGCAGCAGCCATTCTGGCTGTGAGGTCTTCTGCAGGGCACAAGTGACTGTGTCTTCCGCAAGCCTGGAGCCACCAGTCCAGACCAGCTTCAGGCCAGTGCGCCCATTGCGTCCCACCTTGGCACAAGTAACTAATACCCATGTCCTCCAGTTTTATGTGCTGGGATTCCTGGTGTGCCCATTTGAAAGTTCTCTCATATGTGGTGAGATGTTCTTCCATTTTTCTCTTCAGCAAAACGTGAAGTTGTTTTTTGGAGAACATATGGACAGTATAGAAAAGCACAAAGCATGATACATTTCTGCAGTTGACATTTTGCCATATAGATATCCAACCTTTTTTCGGCTCGTATATTTATTTATTTTCTTAATATCATACAGTACCTACAGTTGTATAAGTTTATTTTACACAACTGCATATCATAATGAAAAATAAGCTATACCAAATATTTTTCTATGTTACCAAGTTTTTTATATACATAATTCCTAATGACTTTATGGTTTTCCATAGTATAGATAGATCATAATTTAATTAATCAGAGGGTTTGGAAAAAAATCTGTAGTCAAACAGCTAAAGCCATCCCTTTAAGGTTATTCTAACACATAAAAACCTTCCACCAAGCTCTTTGACACACAAATCCTCGAAGGAATGATTTTTTGTGTGAAATGGTTATAGCTGTCAATCACTTATTCTCTGTGTCATGGTTTCTGTGCTCTTTTCAGGTTGTTAGGGGGTGATTATGGATTCCTGTCAAATGAGATGTCTGCTATGTATTCGACATGAGGCAGTTTGTATTTTCTCAGTCTATTGCTCTCCTGTCTGAGGAGGTTAAGCAAATCTCAGTGAGCCAGAGGGAAATGGGACAGGCATCAAGTGCTGGCAGCACACAGCAAACATGCTCAGGGCCCAAGATCCCCACTCAAGCAGATTAGACTTCTTACATAAATACATTTGTCTTAATTGTCACATTCCACCTAGGGCTACACCTAATATGCATAAAAATGGCTCCAAGCCTGGTTTTCAAAGCCATTTGCCCCCCGCTGTTGCTTTTTCACCACCCAGCTCAGAGGCATTTTTTGTGTTATATCTATCACAGATGATTAAGGGGCTCAAAGAGTTGATATATAAGGGCAGATTAAGAAAACTAAATATTTACAACCTGACTGAGTGACAGCCAAGGGAAATACTATAAATGTCTTCTGGGCTCAAATCACGGAGGAGACATTGTTTTGCTTTTCCTAGTAAGTGGATTTTAGAGCTATTCAAATTCAGAGAAAGTTTTCTTGGGATGACATCTCGTATGCTAATTAGATAAATGAGTCAGCTAGAAATTGCATTTAGCAGCTACTAACAGAAACTTGAAATAGCAGTGGCTTAAACAAGTAGGGTTTCATTTTTCTCTGCTATGACATGAAGCTCAAAAGCATTTTTATTGTCTGGGACTGCACTGTTGCTCCATGATGGCATCAGTGCACCATTGCCCCACTGTCTTTGGGTTCCATTATGCTCAGCACTGGCTTCCATACTCAAGGTCAGCTGATGTTTGAGAAGAGCTACTGCAGCCCCAGTTGCCCTGGCTTCATTCCATTAAGAGAGAAGGCAAAAGAGTCTCTGCCAACTAAGATTGCTTAAGAGAGCTTCCTTGATGCCCATCTACTGATTTCAGTTTACATCTCACTGGCCACCACATCTGCAAGAAGGACAGGAAAATTTGGTGGGGTTTTTTGTTTTGTTTCATCTTAAGTTGGGCACATTGCTGACCCCAACAGCATCAGGGTACTTTTACCAAGAATGCATGGGATAATGGATACTGGGTAGGCAGCTAATGGTTTCTGTCACAATAATTAACATCTTGAAAATTCTGATGAAAGTCTGGGCTGTAAGACACTGTGGTTGGTATTTGTAAAACTAGCCCTTGATATGTAACATATTTCCTCCTGCTCACTCTTACCTAAATTCGTTCATCATCCCACTAAATAAACTAGCCATCTCAACAGACCTAAGATAATAATAACAACAATAGTTTTTACCAAGTAAAAACTGTTTGCACTGTGTTATGCACTTAAAAGCATCCCCTGAATGATTTGCCTTAAAATATTCTAAAGTGGTGATGGGGAGGCATAAATAAGGATAAATGGAATAAGACTTCCATGAGTTGCTAATAGTTGAAGCTGGAAGACAGTTACATGGAGGGTTGTTATACTCTTCTTTCTACTTTCATAATTATTGAAATTTTCCCAATGAAAAGCTTTAAAAATCACATTTAATCCTTACATTGCTTCATATCAGGTCAGTTCTTTTACCTCTAGATAATAATGCTTGGAGTTAAGCAGTGTCACACAACAAGCAAGTGGCAGATTCAGTATTCAAACCTGGGTTTATCTCACTTTGAAGTCTGTGTCCCACCCTTGCCACTCAAGGAAAACACTTTTCAGACAAGCAGCCTGGGCATCACCTGGAAATCAGTTAGAAATGCAGAATTCAGGGCCCCACCCCAAGCCCTTTTCCAAGCCCCTCAGATCAGATTGGTGCACACCCACATTCCATGCACTCGGTTCACTGCTCTTCATTGCCTCAACATCAACTGTGACATTTCCTTTAAAAAAAGATAACCCTCAGCTAAAATAAGGAGGCTAGTCGTGACTCACTACTTGGTAGCATAAACATTTTAGATAACGATTTGATTCACAGCAGTTGCTGTAGTGCTGGGCACCAAACGCCTATGTGTCAATTAAGCATCTTTCTGACTATGTGTCAACAATTTTTATTAATCACTGCATGCTCAAAACTTAATTTGGCTTGTTCTAGTTAAATTAAGCCCTTGCTTCTTCTCACTTAAGGTGTGTTAGATTTTAAAAGCCTTGGGTCTTACAGAAAACTCTCCGGGTGCCTGTTTCAACCTCCTCCAGCATCAGCTCTGCTTACCCACCTGTGTGTAACTTTCTTGATTTTTTTTTCCTAACATTCTCAGTCATCTTTTTTTTTTTTTGGAGACAGAGTCTCATGCTCTGTTGCCCAGGCTGGAGTGCAGTGGCACGATCTCGGCTCACTGCAGCCTCCGCCTCCCGGGTTCAAGCGATTCTCCTGCCTCAGCCTCCCGAGTAGCTGGGGCTGCAGGTGCATGCTGGCGCTAATTTTTTGTATTTTAGTAGAGATGAGGTTTCACTGTTGTTGCCCAGGCTGGTCTCGAACTCCTGAGCTCAGGCAGTCTGCCTGCCTCAGCCTCCCAAAGTGCTAAGATTACAGGCTTGAGCCACCGTGCCCGGCCCTCAGTCATCTTTTCTAATTTTAGCCCTCTTCCTTTTCAAAAGGAAAGAGAGCTGTGGAAATTAGGAAGCCTGAGTCCTAGCTTTGCCACTCATGTGTCATGTAGGCAGAACGGTTAACTGTTGGAGCCTCCAGTTCTTCATCTCTGCAGTGGCTGAGCTATATGATCTCAGGTCCTTTCCAGCTTCATCCTTTGTAACCCCTTGTAACTTGATTTTTCAACCCCACCCTGCCCTCTGCAAAACATTTCGAAGATTTGGGCTCTGCGTGAAACCCAATGTGTTGGATCCTTTTTAGAACAACTAAGTAAATGAATAAATGAAACCTGTCATCCATCTCAGTTGTAACCTCCTCTTTTAAAGAGGCTGGATCTTCTTTGCTTTTGAACATTATTCAATATTTTCTAGGTGCCAGATTAACTTGGTTATTTTATTTTCACTACAATAAACTTTAAACCATGTACATATTTAACACCCTAAGCTGTTTATCAACTTCTATAGCATGAGAAGAGGCAAGGAAAACACCTACAGGAGAGCAGTATAGACACCATCCCCAGGAACCATCACTGTATAAATCAGGCCCATACTGGTCCCTGTTGAAGGCACAATCATTGGAGTCACTTATTTCTTCTTCCAAGAACTTTTTCCCCTATCAGAACCGTGTTAAGCAGGCATGTGATAGTTGTCTCACAAAGTTAAACCTAGGAAAAAGAGCACACTGTAAAATAGTGATCATGTCAGTCCTTGTGCTAGGTGTGCCTAAAACAGTGTTACCCAGTCCTACCTTTTCCATGCTGTATATATGAAGTGTGTTTCCAATTTGCTTTTCAGGGCAGCTTTTGGCAAGGAGTCTGAAGTTCTTATTGGGAACCTGGGTGATAAATTAATCCCTCCACAAGACATCCTTCGTGACGTCAGTGACCTCAAAGCCTTGGCCAACGTGCATGAAAGCCTGGAATGGTTGGCAAGTCGAACAAAGTCAGCTTTCTCCAATCTTTCTACATCCCAGAGTAAGTATCTGGTAGGAAGCTGTTGTGGGGACAACTGAGGAACTAGACTGAATGCGTTCATTGAAAGATGAGAGTGTACACTGGTTACCATATGGGGGCGTGTCCCAAGTTGTCAGAAGATCCTGGTTAGAATTCTGCTCGTGTTGCACCTCTCGTACGTTGTGATTCTGGGAAAGGAACTAATCTTGGTTTCCCTGTGTGGAAAGTGGGAATCCAGGAAAGGCCCATGTTAACGTAGCTTGATATTAACATAGCCTTAGAAACATAAATTCATCTAGGATTGAGCCACTGTGTCTCAAGAACAGAAAGCAATACCTTTTTTCCTCCTTACAACAACTTCTCAAGGGCAGAAACTGTCTCAGAGCTCAGGGCTGTATGCACGGCTGACATTCTCATTTTACTTGACATAAAGCTAATCTTTTTATTAGTCATAGAAGTGATTAAGGTGCTAGAAAATAGAGTCAATGAAGACAACAATTATTCTGGAAAAAAGATGGCTAAGAGATAACAATTACAGATTTCAAGGAAATTAAGGAACAGAACATGAAATTGGGGGAACCTCTTTTTCTATGAAGGACCAATGACTTAGAGAAAAATAATTTGAAAACTTTAGGGCACATAAACTTTAATAACTATAAAATTATATTTAAAGCATTACTTCAGGAGTATGTATAACACAGTTAAAATAGAGACAAAGAAAACATGATATGAAGAAGGCATAAAGGGAAAGGCAGATTTATTCTTTATTTGTTGAGGCAGTCTCACTCTGCTGCCCAGGCTGGAGTGCAGTGGCACAATCTCAGCTCACAGCAATCTTTGCCTCCTGGGTTAAAGCGATTCTCATGCTTCAGCCTCCCGAATAGCTGGGATTACAAGTGTGCACCACCACACCTGGTCTCAAACTCCTGGGCTCAAGTGATCCACCTGCCTCAGCCTCCCAAAGTGCTGGGATTACAGGCGTGAGCAACCACGTCCAGCCCAAAAGACAGATTTAGATGTGTGAATGGAGAGATAGAAACAGGATAGAAAAAGCAAAAAAAACAGCTGGGAGAAGAAGGAAGCAAAATCACCTCTGAATTTAATATTAGGGCTATTAGACAGTTATTAGAAAGAAAACACATTATTTGGACTGTGCACATCAGAGTGAGCTTTTTTTTAATCACCGTCATTTGAGAAGGTATTATTACTTGATTAACCACGTTTCCAGCCTAGAGATGGAAAGGTGTGGATTAAATTCACAGAGTAAATTATTCCCTTATCCTCTAAGAGTCTAAGGAGCCCCTTGAATGCTCACTACTTGTATGGCCTCATGCTGATTCTCTGCCTGTCCCAAGGGCCAATGTGGGGTGGGAAGAAGGGACTGAAGCAGTGGGCTTCGGAGGGAGATCATAGAATCTGCACCAGAAATCTCCTTAAAATATTCCTGTATATTTATACCTTTATTCTTAAGTCTTTTATTGAAAATACTAGTTATTTTTGAGATTAGTCTTGCTGTATTACCCAGGCTAGTCTTGAACTTCTGGCTTTAGGTGGTCCTCCCATTTCAGCCTCCCAAGTAGCTGGGACTACAAGCATGTACCACCATGCCCAGCTCTAAAAGACTGCTTTTTATCTGATGATGAAATTATACAAGTTTATTCTCAGAAATCTATAAGAATAGAAAATGTGTCTACCAATTAAGGATAGTTTGCCCACAGTATTACTTTTGAGCAGATTTTATATAAGGAGGTATCCGTAAAGGCCCCTTTAACTTCATAATCCCATAATATCAGGCAGTTCTGTTACAAGCAGCAGTTTAAATTATCCATTTTATCTCCCAAACCCACTCTGCTCCCTTCTCCCCTCTAGAAAAAGTCAGAAAGAACTAATTTTTTCTTTGCTAATTGCAAAATGAGCAGCTGCAAAAAAGGGGCCACTTGCCTCTTTTCCTAGTTTTCTTTGACTTGCAAATGCAGAGCTGCTTAGGTAGTTTATTTAGTAATGTTTGGAAGGGGTGCTCTCATTTAGTATGTCATTAGCATCTAATATTTAATGCTACAATCTCTTATTTCTAATGACATAGCATTCTAGACTTCTATTCTGCCCATTCTAAAAGGGCTTCACAAAGCAAGATAGTACATAACCTCTGTAGCAAGCCACTGAGTGATTCACACAGGCTAACCTGGCATCAACTGTTTTCAAAAGGAGAAAGATGCATTCTGAGTTATGCTTAACTTTGTAATTGCACAATTTAGCTGTTGTGTTCATGTCACTGAAAGTACCCAGTAAAGTTGATGTCTAATTCATGCCTATAATCATCTCTGTTATTCTGACAAAGATCTCATCTACCACGCCTGTTAATCCTTTGCCTCATGTGCTCAGTTCCATTTTATAATATAAGCTGTACCCTCTCAGTTCCTTGCAGGGTGATTATTCCACCCAGTGAGTGATTTAAGTAACTGTCAGCATTTTGAGGATCAGTGCAAAACCCAAGTGAACTGTAATCACTACTTATGGTGTCTTTGCTAAAACAAAGCATCAAGCAAGCCTGGTTTATCCTACTAACAGCAAGCCTGGCTCACCCTCACTCATGTGCTCTTTGAATTCCCAGGAGAGATGCCCATTGATGTTTATAATTTGAACAAAGCAGGGGATTCTCTGATAATGGCTTACTCTGATTGCCCTATGTCAGTGTGACTCTAGAAAGGGAACAAGGGACAGCTTTTTATTATTGTTTTTTTTATTTTTGAAAAGTGAACCAAATGATTACTGCAACGAAAGTGTTTCCAAGTCTGGAGACTAGCGAACATGAGGAAAATGCTCAGCAGGATGGGAAGAACTCAAGATAAGAAGATCTTCAGTTTATTTCTTGTTCCACATTCTGTTAACTATTTGGTATGGTAAAGGCCATGTTTTATTAAGCTTAAGAAGCTATTGCTGTGATAGGGTGGAAAAAGTTTGCAGAAAATTATTTTCTTTCTTTTTTTCTTTTTTTTTTTTGAGATGGATTCATGCAGTGGCGCGATCTCGGCTCACTGCAACCTCTGCCTCCTGGGTTCAAGCCTCAGCCTCCCTAGTAGCTAGGATTACAGGCGCCCACCACCACGCCTGGGTAATATTTTGTATTTTTAGGAGAGGCGGGGTTTCACTACATTGGCCAGGCTGGTCTCGAACTCCTGATCTTGTGATCTGCCCACCTCGGCCTCCCAAAGTGCTGGGATTACAGGCATGAGCCACCGCGCCTGGCCGAAAATTATTTTCATAGTAGAATATCTCTTCAGATAGGACAGTAGGATTCTCATCCACCTGAACATTTCATGTCAGGTATTACATTTAGAAGAAAGTAGGGAAAAAAGTTCTACATTTTAGTGGCAGAGCATGGCTGGCTATACATTGTTCAGGAGGTTAAAACTGATTATTTTTTTTCCTAAGGTAATTTTTTCATCTCTTTTAGTATTTGCCTAAATGTTTCTCTATCTCCTTTAGACATAAAAGGGTCTCCTGGTTGTATCTAGCTCCTGACCACACCAAAGATACCACTCTTGCATTTGCCCTACCACACAGTACACAGTTCCCTGTTCCTTCTCCTCTGGTATTCTCCCCTCAGTCTTTCTGACACTGTTTCTACTTAAGATTCTTTCAGTTGAAAGTCACAGACTTAATTGAAGGAAAAAGAATGCGTTGACTCATATAACTGATAAATCAAAGGACTTCAAGAGTGGCTGGATCCAGAGGTTCCCAAAATATCGTCAGGTCCCAGGCATGCTTACACACCTGCTCTCTCTCTCTCTCTCTCTCTCTCTCTCTCTCTCTTTCCCCCACACCCCACCCCGGTCTCAGCCTCCCATCCCTATCCCTAGAAGACCCTTACATTCAGGACCTGCTTTAACAGATGTGCTTTCAGTGCAAGGTAGGTGAGCAGGAGCATATTTAGCCTTGGGCATTCAGGATCTAAGTTTCTACATGTTTTCCTGCATTAATCACAATTTCAACCTTGTAATAAAGGCACGAATAATGCTGGCTCTTTGTAATGCCTGCTGTTTGTAAGATCCCTAAATAAAGACTCCAAAATTGTTATCATTAAGAAAATTCTCAGAACAAAATATGACCTACATAAAAATTGTTGGACTATTTTTCGGTTTAACATTAGTGATTTTCTTTTGCATCTTATCCTTTTGTTTTAAAGATGGATTGTTTTTAAAAATAGACTACACAGAATTTGAAGGAGGCTCAAGGGCTTATTTTGTATCCATTGCTTCCTTAGGGAGGCCCTTCTCTCTATCTTGGATTCTGTAAAAATCTCTGGGATTAGAGATTCTACAACCTCCTTGATTATATATTCTACTCCATACCATCTAGGAAGTCATTTTTTTTTAAGTGAAGCCCCTGTGCTTCAGTCTAAACTTTATTCTGCTTTTGTTCTCTCTTCAGAAATTAAGTAATTACTATTAATGACTATTTTCTCTATAAAATATTGTAATGCATCAAAAAATATTTCCATGGCCTTGTACTTCCCTATCTCTGGATTTTAAAGATTTTTGGGCCTGTGACAGTTCCAGTCTGTGAGTCAAGGACACACAAACCTTGTAGGATTAGGAGCCCCGATCAGGCATAAGTTCACTCTCTTGGACGATGATTTGGCTGTTGGCTTTTGTGAATGTGGGGCTTAGGGTAGGATCTTTGACACCAGGCTTACCCACTCCAGCTCTCTGAGTTCCCGTTGCTGAAGTTCTTGCTAAGTCCACATACATGAATAATAAGAGTAAGAAAAACCATGCCCTAGTCTTTTTCAGTCTGAGCAACCACAGAGTTAAACATTCTTCTAATTTTTTGGGCAAATAAATCTCATAATTTTGGTTGCCAGAATTGGTTTGTGAATTGCAGTATTAGTCATACAATTATTTATATACTTATTTCTTACAGGTAAATTATTGTTAGGCATCTTAGAAATCATCTGGTCTAACTCAGTCATTTTGCATATGAGGAAATTAAGGTCTCAGGGTGGTTATATCACCTGTCTGTGCCAAACTAAGATGGAGCAGGTCTTCAGATTCCCGGTTTAATTTTCTTTCTACTACGTCAGTTAGAGCCACTAATTGGACCGTTCATGCCATATTCCTATTAAACCATTCCAGCAGGTTGGGCATATTTTATTTTAATGGAAGCACTTTAATGCTTACAAGCAAGTTGTGATCATTGCTGATCATTTTCTTGTACCTAAACAGAATTTCTACACCTAAATATATGGAATTATTGTACAAACCCCTCTTGAATTTCATCTTAGTTGCAATAAAACATTTCTGTAATTTGCCACTCTCTATTTTTGTTTTGCAAGTATTTTCTAAGTTAGAAACTCCATCTGTCTTGTTATCATGCCGTGTAATATATTCTAGATATTGCATTGCCCTATACATTAGCCACTAGCCTTGGGTGGCTATTTAAATTTAAATTAATTAAAGTTAAAAATGTAGTTCCTCTGTCATACTAGCCATGTCTCAAATGCTCAGTGGCTATTATATTGGACAGTATAGGTATAGAACACTTACATCATCACAGAAAGTTCTGTTGGCCAGTGCTGTAGATCATCACTGAGGTCATTAATAAAGGTTAAAAATAATGCCAGTCCATGTACTTAGCCTTTGAAAGATACTTGAAATGCCTACCTAGTTCTATCAAAACATGGTGAACTACTTTAATTGTCCAGCCTCAGATCACATGTACCCTCCTGACGAAAGTTGATGTTTTTGGCTCTGCATTATCAAAATTTCTCCTATTGATGTTAACTAATGCTAAAGGGAAAAGGTTTTGTGATCAAATAGATTTGGAAAATATTAAAGTACATTAAATATAATTCAGTACCAGAAAACCTCTAAAATCTTTGCTATATTAACCAGATAATTACAGCAGTGGAATGTTTCTTAAACTTACTTTTCAGTGAAATTCTGTTGTCCCAGCGTATCTCACAGGGCTTTTTGTCCGTGAAACAACTTCTGGGCGACACTGCCCAACGCTATATTTATGTAATTTGTTTAGAATATTTTATTTCTCCCAGCACCATCACGCTCAGGGCAAATGTTCCACTATTGTGGGAACTTAATTTCATATTATTGGCAGATTTGCATACCATCAGATGACTTATTTTGCAATTTGGTTATTTGATTATTTGATTCATTGAGTGATTTTTAGAAATGTTCAAGTCAACCAATATAAAATAACCATGGTTTCCCTTTCTGCCTATTTCAGGCTTGCCTACTGCTATACTGACCCTTTTCCAGTCATTGTGCTTTTCTCACAATTCTCAAAGATTCCAGCTTCAATTTTATAACACACCCCAATTCATGGAATAATGTCAATATATCCATGGTGGGGCTCCTGGGATTGATTTATGATAAAAATTTTGTTGTATAATATTTTTAGATTTACTGTAAAGTTGCAGAGATATTACAGATAATCTCCTTATCTATCTCATCCAGTTTCCCCTATTGTTAATATATTAGTATGATACATACGTTACAAGTAATGAATCAATATTGATACATTATTATTAGTGAAAGTCTATACTTAGTTCAGATTTTCTTAGTTTTTCCCTGATCTTCTTTTTCTGTTCTAGGATCTCATCCAAGATGTATCACATTTATACTGCAGTTTTCCCGTATCACAGTTATCACATAGTGATGTCTCCTTAGGCTCATTTAGACTGTGACAGTTTCCTAGACTTTCCTTGTTTTTTATGACCTCGAGAGTTTATAGGAATTCTGGTTGGGTATTTGTAGAATCTTCTTCAATCTGGGTATATCTGGTGTCTTTTCCTGATTAGACTGGGCTTGTGGGTTTTCAAAAGGAAAACTACAGAGGTGAGGTACCATTCTCATGAAATCACATCAAGGGTGCATATCATCAATGTAACTTATTACTGATGATGTCTGGGATTGATTTTATGCCTCCAATTTGTGTAGTCCTCTCTAGGCAGTTCCTTCCAAATTTTGGATTGGCTCTCCACTTTCTGACTACAGATTGCTTATCTTTCTAGTGGCTATTTATTTAACATGATAGAAGCATCTTATTATAAGCCCAGTGTTTGGATGAGTTGAATACTTGCTAAGAAAAATGGTTGTCTACCTTAAACAATTATGCAGTTGATAATGAATTATCATCTTGTGGGTCTGAAAGACTCTGTGGGAGGATCTGTTTTTTAATACCTTGAGCCACTTGACTAAGGCCTGTAGCCACTTTTTGGTTGCTACATGTGCTAAACATCCCTTAATAAATGTATACAGCCATATTAATTTCAAACAAAACCATGCTGACATTAAAAGAGTTTAACTACATTTCTTCACTAAAAATAAAGTCTTATTTTAACCCATTTTAATTAAACTGTAATGTGCAATGTTGACTCAAAACCCATTCACAAGTGGAACTCGCTTCCTGAGATAAGTCCTTTTAGAGTAGGGTACCTCATACCGAGCTGCACGTCAGTTATAATCAGTTAGAGAGCTGTAAAAATACTGATGCAGAGATTTTGATGTAATTGTTCCTAGGTATGACATGGGCAACAGGCTACACCCCAGACCAATCAAATCAGAGGCAGAGAACCTATGTTGTAAAGGAGTGGTTTTCAGCCTCATTGCTTTAGAAATGCCTATGCTTTTTAACATATCCCCAGGCAGTTTTAACAAAGAGCCAAGGTTGAGAACCACTCATTTCGAGCCCCTAAAAATTTCTTCTTCAATTTCTGTCACTCTCTATATTTGGGAAATGCTTTGTAATTATTTTGCCAGTTCTTCTATCCTCTGGAGCTTGAGATTAACATGATTTCCCATTTTATAGATAAGAACTGTAGGCATGGAGATACGGTACTTCGTGTCCATGCCAGAGTCGGGACCACAGCCTTGCTTAGCAGTTGTTAGCTAAACTGTCACCCAAATATGATTAACAACAAAAATGTTCCTCTTACAGTTTTCAAGCCAGCTAAATGAGAAGGGCACAAGGAATCTGTGTCTCTCAACACAAAAGGCTGCAATTGCCAAATCAATGGAATGAATGTAGATATGTCATTGAAAATAAATGGAAAAGGCCTAGGTGTCGGTCCACCCTCATCCCCCAACTGCACAGTTGCGCAATATTCCAGCATGTTTTTTATGCATTCCCGATGGTGATTTAATATTTTCTATGAGATGTAATGTGAATATTCTCATGCTAGAGCTCACTATCATGGACTCTTCATGCCTTAATAGTAAATGAAAAATAAAATGCAAATCCTCCAGCTGTTTGTTTTTCTGCCTTGGCACAAATGAAAATAAAAATTTCCCTACCCAAGATCTCATGGGAATCTGTCATGTTTCAGGTTTGCTTTTGTCAGACCATTAAGCCGGAGTTTTCCTTGTCATAATTTCATCTGATTCTTTTTAATTAGAACTCTATGCGTGGTAATTCCTCTCCCGCTTCAGTATTTACAAGTTTCAAATATTTGTTGACTGTTATCAGACAGCTCCTCCTCAGCCTACCTTACATGTTTAGTTTCTCTAATCACCTTTCTGTGGTTAGACTTTCCATGCCCTTCATCGTTTTTCATTCTTAGTAGTTGTCATTTTCCTAAGCAGACTCTCATATTGTGGCTTCATTTCTGTCGTTCTTCTTTTGTTGATGATACCTTCCAAATTCATTGCCATTGGTTGATTTCATGATCATGCTATTGACTAAGAAAATTAATTTACCATTGGTATTGTATTTTGTTCATGAGCTTCCCACCCCCTGCCTGACTCTAAATATATTTTGGCCTTATCTAATTAACATTACTTGTACTTCTGTTGAGCCTTTCTCTCTTTTAAAAATAATGTCCAAATATATTTCCATGTTGTGCTCAATGTCTCAACTAATGTTTTGTAGGAACAAAAGCACCAACTGATAATTGTATGATGATCCAGTTTTGTTCATTTTCAGTCTTAAATGTACTCTGCTTATATTTACAAACTCGTTGAAACTTATCATAATGAACAAAGAATTGTGTGGAAAGCTGCTATGCTTAGCGTGTTCACCTGATTATTCTTAGCTCTCTTCTGAAATCCACGTTGTTACTACGAATGGAGATGCTGCTTATTCTTTTATTTTCTAAGGAATACCATCTAGACCTCTCTGTCTCCTTCTGTTTATCGTGCAAGCTTCAGACTGACCCCAGTGGGGTTCCCCGTGTTCCTTGATTTTGAGCACATTTTAAATTGCTGTTAACACAAGAGTTACCCCCTTTTTAAAACATATCTACTCTCGTTTTCCCTTTCTTGTCATTGAGTGTCCTCCCTTGGCTCCCCAATCATGGTTACTTTTGACTCTCCTCACATAGCCTTGTTTTCCTATTAATTCATAGAATCTTTGTCATTCTTCTCCCTTAGTCTAGGAGACATGTAGCACATATTTGACTTTGAAGTCTGACGAACTTAAGGACAAATCAGGCAAGTTAGTGTATAACCAGGGGGAAACTATTTGGCCTGTCCAAGCTAAATAGGTCTTCTCACCTGTTAAATAGAAATAATGATGCATACTCATTGGGTTGCTCTAACTATTAAATGATCTGATGAACTTGAAGTTCTTAGCAGTGTGTGATACACAGTGGGGCTCACTATGGGGTTACTGGGCTTCCTACCATGAATCTTATCCCTGGAGCTCTCATTCATTGTACTGGGTCTTCCCCTTCCTCCTGCCCCTTCAGGCTTCTCTTTTATCTCAAGTTGTGTAGTTGCTTTCAAAACTGTTAATATGTGTGCTCCTAAATCATTTCCAGTAAATCATGGCTCTCACTCACCAGAGCTCCCAAAATGTTTCTGAGGTCATGGAAGTGTGTCTGAGAATGGGCCTGCATCTGAGGGCCTACAGGTGCTCATCTGAGAAGCCACGGTTGAATTTGAAAAAGGCACCTTTTGCTCTTCAAAACTATGAAAACAAAGCTCAGCTATTATTGAAAAACATGCCAAATCCAACCACAATTCCCTCTGTCAATCAGCTGGTTGTTAGTAGAGTTCATTGTCCTGTGCTGATTAGAAAGCAGTACCCCACCCCCCTCCGTAAGGAGGTGATTATCAACTGTGGAGCTACAGAAGGCTAGTGCTGTGGGCATTTCAATGTAATTATGGAGTTCTAAGTACTTGCCCATAAAAAATTATGTGGCTGTTTCTTTGGAAATGCCAACATTTGTACCCATAAGGGAAATATTTTATTAAAATATGATAATATCATGTATGCTTAAGTGTGGTGGCTGGAAGCTGCCAGCTGAATGATTGTATCTTCAAGCAAAACTATAAAATGGAAACAACAAGAAGAAACATAAATGAAAAAATCTCTGGGAAAGAGGAGAGACAGAGGAGTTAGAAAGCAAGAGAAGGCTCTAAAATGGCATGCTGAAATTGCAAAGCCAGACAGAGAAGATGGTGGAAATGCAGAATCACCAGAGCCTGAGCCGACACCCAGCACAGCAGAGAGGAGGAGCGGCTGCTGCAGCAGAGTGACTTGAACAAGACATCTGAGTGGACTGATTTGATAGCCACGCAGAACCAGGCGTTCCAATGAGGAGCAGTGAAAGATTGTACCTGAAGGCGCTGATTGTGCTATTCAATCTGGCCTCTTATCTAGAAAAACCCTTAGATACTTGGGTGCTTTAAAACCTGGGATAAGCCCAGGAACCAGTGTGAAATCATGACTTAAAGAACTCCTCACCAGAGAAAGAGTGTGTCTTTCCATTCTTCACCCTTGAAACTAAGTTTAGATCTACAAAATGCAGTGGGTGAGGGAGACAAATCCTGACAGGGAAATCCGAAAGAAGATGGAGGGCTGGCCAAAGTGACATGGAAGGACTCTCCGTTACTTGGTGGGATTGATTTTAGAAAAATGGTCTAAATGTAAACTGGATGTGCTTTTTTTCAAACAGCTTCCTTATTAATCAATAGTGCATAAAGACTTTTTCCAGACAGCCAGGAAAATGTAGCAAAGGGGCGAGATGTGTGAATCGTATGTGTATAACAGCCCCCAAAGGATACTACAGTAACGATAATGGACTCAACATTCAGATTACATTTCAGACTTTCAAGAACCTTTATAACCTCTCATTCTTAATTTCTTATTCCTGCCTCAAGCTGTAGTTGACAAATCAGCCTTTATATTCTCAGTTTTACAAGGCATGATCATGAAATGCAAAAGTTTGGCAGTTGCCCAAGGTCAAAATCAGTCAATGACAAAAATCTAGACTGCATCTGTCTGTTCTCAGAGTGCAGACCAGAGTGTCTGGAAAAACAACATAATCACCTATTACGAGTTACGAGTGACAGAGTTACAAGCACACCAAACCGGCGTGCCTTTGTTTCCCCACGGAGGCAATGCTGTTGTTCAGCCATCTCCCAAAGCTACAGCAGCAAGGCGAATGCAATGCTGTGTGCCTAGTATAAATGGTATTGAATAATACACTTTAAAAGGAGGAGTGGGGAAAAGTGAGCTTAACATTATTTTACTCTGTTTCAGAAGCTGAGATGTAAAAGCTGCACCTCTTGCCCCCAAAGGACCTATTTTGGAACCAAATTTGGTAGTCATGCATTCAGTGAGAGGTTCTCTTATTATCTTAAATTCAATACTGTGGATTTATATTAAATATTGTAAATTATACAATAAAAGATTTCCTTCTTCATATGGGTACAGAGATAGATCAGGTATAGGTCTGTAAGGCACAGTGTTCCTTATTAATAGCAGTTAATTCTGTGTACTAACATCTTTGAGCTCTGGTCGTTGACTCCTAGGTGGATTTGACTAGAGTTCTTAACCAACATCTTAATCCAATTTTTATGAAAGGAAGAGTAATGAGGACTTTTCTGTAAGACTGATGAAAAACCTAAGTGTCTTTATAGAAGCCAAGAATATCTGATCAGATTCTTCAAGGAAGCAAAAATCCTGTAAATGTCAGAAAGATGTTATATGCTGGAAAACCCCTTTGGTCAAATTCATCTAAAGAAGGTACTATTTGTAGGTGACTTTTCAGCAAGCCTGTCAAAAGCTTCTTGCTACAGATAAAAATTCAATAACCTTTCACTGTGGATGTGCCACAATTATCACTAATTTAAAAACAGTCCTTCTAATAGAGTATTTTATCATGCTGGACAGTCTCTGCATTGTTCATTATTTAGTGTTTGCTAAGCTGATGGCACTTCCACCACACTTTTCTTATCTCTGCTTCTTCAGAATTGGATTTTATATTTCCAAACCAGCCAGATATGACAAGTCATTTTCTTCTCTCTTGTCTTTTAAGAAACGCAAACTTGATTTCTTTTCTTTTTTTTTTTTTTAACAATCACCACTTAAAAGATTAAAGTTATTGGAAATGTCTGTATTAACTAGCATTGGGATGTGCAGTAAGGCCTATTGCATTTTAATTGCAACTGGGGTCTTCCCTTCTTCTTTTTTATTCTTTTTCTTTTCCAATACATGTGTATTCTCTCTCTTTGGAACCCCCCATTCTGCTAAAACACACAATGTATGGCAAAGATGAGGTATTATGAAGCCTGATGTAGTTAGAAGACAAGGCGAGGAGAGTATTATCAGAATTATTATATTATAGAACCTCAAAAAGGTGGTGATAAATGGTATAAGTAGATCTTTCAGTAAATATAGACTGTCTGTATATGAGAAACTTCCTGAAAGGAAAATGATAAAGTCATTATCCTGACACCTGAGGGATACATGCCACTTCAAACAACATCTCTTTCTATCTATGGCTCATTATTGAAATTTTTAACTATTTTAAGCATGAAAAAATTCTACTGGCTGTGATTCTGAAAGATTTTAAAAGATCTGTGTAGTTTACCCAAGTTTTGAACCACAATAAGACAGCCACACATCTTCTGTCATTGGGAACTCTCTCCTTAGGCCTCAGGGCATCTTCTGTCATTGGGAACTCTCTCCTTAGGCCTCAGGGCCTGCTCCTCTGTCCAAGAGAGTCTCTCTCAATTTTCAGGAAAGTATAGAACTTCATTTAAGAAGTTTGATGATAAGATTTTGACCTTTTATGGATACAGTCTTTCAATAGTGATATCAGAATGCTGAAAAATATTGTATTAGAAAATCTCACCAAAATATTCATTTTAAGATTTATGGATTATTGTTGTAAGCATCAAACAGAAATAGCATTGTAGCCTGTCTTCATACATTAATAATAAGGGCTGCCCTTTAGGATTGGCTTTACGAAGAAAAATATTTGCTCAAACTTTACCCAGAGACAGGAGATGCCTGTCACATCTGCTTCTAAAAGAGGGAGTGTGACTAAAAATCCACCATCGTATTACTTGTTTAATGGTACCACAAGTCCAATTAACGCATTTGTTCAAGCCAACAGCCTTTTAGCTTTTCACAGAAATCCTGGAAGTGTGCTAGAGAAACACCCCCACAAAAGAGTTTTGCATATGCTGCTGTATCTGCCTCTCTCCAGGAAGCAGAGCATGGGTCACTGACTGACAGATGGCTGCCACAAGCGCCACCAGCGGCCGGAAACTCCTCCCACAAGCTCCCATTCCCGCAAAACAAATGGGGAGGGGTGCTTTTCTTGAATGCTGTGCCTGGACTTTCTCTCCCTTGACCCAGCCCTACCCATAGAATACCAAGGCAACCTCAACATCTGTTAAACTCCTGCCTTAATTCTATTCCTCAGCACCAGCATAACTCAATAGAGGAGTATGGGCTTGTCCTTGGACAAGGTACTTGACATTGCTGATGATGTCGTCTGTATTATAAATCCCTCATAGGTTGTTTGGAGGCTCAGGTCAACTAATATATACACAACACCTGGTACAATGCTTGCAAACAGTGATCACGTGATAAATAGTAGTTTCTTCTGCTCCTTCTTTTTTAAGCTCTTTTCCTCATTCTTAGCCTTCCTGAGACTATTTTATTTCTCGCTTTCTCATTTAGCTACCAATATTTGCCCATAGTGGTACTCAATGTGAAATGCCCAAATCTGCCCTATGTTTATTTCCCCCTGCTCCTGTCCTTCCTGTTGATAGCTGGGTCATTCTGCCTGATAGTTTAACTTCATCTCAAAAGATCTTTGCTGTATTGCATTTGAAATTAGATTTTGAACTCTTAAGTTTAACAGCCTTCCAAAATCCACGTGGCTTGGGAACATAGGCATAGGGTAAGGTCGTATTTATTCAGGGCCACAACGAGTGAAACTTAAGGTTAACCTCCAGCTCTCATTAAATGACTTCCTCTGTGAACTTGTATGTCAGCATATCGAGAAATATGGCAATGAAGAAGCTGCTGAATTGGCCGGGCGCAGTGGCTCATGCCTGAATCCTACCACTTTGGGAGGCCAAGGCAGGTGGATCACCTGAGGTCAGGAGTTACTAGCCTGGCCAACATGGTGAAACCCCGTCTCTACTAAAAATACAAAAATTAGTCAAGCGTGGTGGCAGGCACCTGTAATCTCAACTACTCAGGAGGCTGAGGCAGAAGAATTGCTGGAACCCAGGAGGTGGAGGTTGCAGTGAGCCAAGATTGTGCCATTGCACTCCAGCCCGAGCCAACAACAGTGAGACTCTGTCTCAGAAAAAAAAAAAAAAAAAAAGAAGCTGAATTGTGGCTTCAGTAAAAACTATAACAAAAATGGCAGACCAGCTAATTTCAGAGCCCACAGTAGCTCTGGGACTCAGGTCTTTTAACATCAAGGGAATGATTCTGTCTGTATTGAAGTGGGCTTTGGAATAGCTCTAGTTAAGATCTACCCAAGCTTCAGCTGGGCATCCTCCACAGGGGTGACAATGATCTGGTTAGCTGCTTACCCTTCTCTGCTGCCTAATAACACGCTTACAGGAATTCTGGGAGTCTCAGTTCTGCTAGGATCTTAGTGTTAGCTAGGAATGGAAATTTGTGTTCTTTTTTATTATCATTTCAGCCATTTTTAAATGTCCAGTTTGGTGGCATTCAGTACATTCACATTATTGAGTAGCCATCACCATCATCCATCTGCAGAACTTTTTTCATCTTCCCAAACTAAAACTCCATATTCCTTAAACAATAATCCCTCATTTCTCCTTCCCTCCAGCCCTTGGCAACCTCCATTCTACTTCCTATCTCTATGAATTTGACTATTCTAGGTGGCCCGTATAAGTGGAATCATGTAGTATTTGTCGTTTTGTGACTGACTTGTTTTGTTTAGCATGATGTCTTCAAGGTCCATCCGTATTGAAGCATGTGTTAGCACTCCCTTCTTTTTTGAAAGCTGCATGGTATTCTATTGAATGGCTGTACCACACTTTATTTCTCCATTCATCCATCAGTGGATGCTTAGGGTGCTTCCTTCTTTTGCCTATTGTGAGTAATGCTGCTGTAACATGGATGGACAAATATCTGTTCAAGTCCTGGTTTTCAGATCATTTGGGTATATACCCACAAGTGAAATTGTGGAAATTAGTCATTTGAGATTAGATGTACTTCACATGTCTTTCTACTGCTTCTCAACTCTCTGATAGCTTATATAAGTGACGTCTTCTGAAGGGAAGTTAAGCATTTTTCTCAGATATGATAATAATATATGCTAAGATCTTGGCCAGGCACGGTGGCTCACACCTGTAATCCCAGCACTTTGGGAAGCCAAGGTGGGTGGATCACTTGAGGTCAAGAGTTTGCTGCCTTCAAATCAATCATTACTTCTTACCACCTCTTGAAATAGAAAATAAAAAATTTGGCCAGGCGGTCACCAGGCGCAGTGGCTCATGCCTGTAATCTCAGCACTTTGGGAGGCTGAGGTGGGAAGATCTCTTAAGCCCAGGAGTTTGAGACCAGACTGGGCAACATAGGGAGACCTCATCTCTACAAAAAAAAAAAAAAATTAGCCAGGTGTGGCCCCATTTTTTTTTAATTAGCTGGGTATGGTCATGTACACATGTGGTCCCAGCTATTAGGGAGGCTAAGGTGGGAGGATCGCTTGAGCCTGGGATGTCAAGGCTGCGGTGAGGTGTGATTGCACCACTGCACTCCAGCCTGGCAACAGAGAAAGACCCTGTCTCAAAAAGGAAAAGAAAAGAAAAAATGTAAAAGCCCTAGATAGTACCCTCCTTTCACTCCTAGAGAATTCAAAATTTAAAATGGAAATTTAAGCTTACTGTCTTGTTCTCTATATCAGCTGTTTACAATGTTGGCTATATGCCCCCCCAATAATTGTGTAAAACAATACATTGAAGCATGGGAAGGAAACATGAGACCATTTACGTATACTTTTTAAAAGTAAAACAATCAGAAACATTGCAAGTTTTACTAATATTTAACACAAGAGATGACGTGATAGCCCTCATTTGAGCCATATGTGAAGTACTATATGGGAGGAATCCTGCAGGAACCCCAAGGGTTCCTCAGCAGAAAGAGGCTCAATCTTCTGCCATTTTTTAAAATTTTCAACATTTTGTAATATGTTCCAGGTGAAGTAGATTTATGGATTACATTTTCTAGTTTTTAGTAAACTTACCTTCCCCAAATGGATAAGTGACTTAAAAGGGAAACTGTGGATTGGCACTATAAGCAAAAATGAACATGAGGAAATGGCAGAACTGGCATTATCATTGTTCCTGGTGGGGATCTTCATCAGTCACATTATAATTATCTAAGCAGTAATAATCTAATCAGATGACTGGAAACTGGCAAAAGAACTTGTCAAGAATATTATTTGGAATATGGATTTACATCTACAATTATTAACATGATCCTTGCTCTAACTGTATGTGTGCCTTGAAATATTAGCTAATAGATGTTGAAGCTGTAATCATTAGGAAGATGCTTAAGAATATCACTTGTTTCATCTTTAGCTTACTTTTTATTGATTTCTTTTCTGGTTATATTTTTAAACTTATATAATGTATTAGTACCAGTATATATAAATAACTAAATGTACATTTACTATTAATCTGGACACAAATATTTTTCACTGTTGGAATATATATAATCAAAGAGGTTTGGAGATTATTGTGTTACGGGATCCTTGGGGTGTCCCTTCACCAACAGGAAGCCTCTGTGGCCACTGGTGCCTTTGCCCGAGTTTTGCTCAGGACCACTGGGCTCACTTGGCCCAGCAGGCTGTGCTTGGCTTGGCTTGGCTTGTGCTACCAGCCTGGATCCCATGCCTGTCAAGGGCAAGTGGAGCAGCAAGGGGGATGTGAGCAAGTGAGCACGGGCTCCAGCCACTGCTCACAGCCAGATACACTGGCTGTGGTGGGATGGACAACTCCAGGCGCCAGCATGGGCACCGGCTGCCTGCAAGGCTGCAGCTAAACCAGGCATACCACAAGCAGCTTCCACAGCTGGCACCGGGAAACATGGTGGCACACGGAAGCTTGGAGACGCCAGGAACTTCAGAGCCCCAAAGAGGATGTCACAGCCCTGGCTCAGGGAGCTCCTACATCTGGGCTTCCCAAGGGGCCACAGCTCTTCTCTCCTCTCTTCTGTCCTTCTTGTTGCGTGCAACTTGGTGAGCAAGGGGAGTGTCTCAGCCCTGCTTATGTTGTACCTCTTTCAGCCCTGCCATTTGGCAGGTCCTGATTTCTTGTCCTGCATCCAGGAAGAATGGGTTACATATTCAAGTGTTGGGTGAGCAGAGTGAAGAGGAGCTTTACTGAGCAACAAAACAGCTCAGTGGAGACCTGCAGTGGGTAACTCCTTTCTGTAGCAAAGGCATCCCAATGAGTGTTCAGCTCTCAGCATAGAGGAGACCCTGTGGTGGGTAGCTCCTCTCTGCAGCTGGTGGTCCTGTCAAGTGTTCAGCTCTCAGCAGAGAGGAGACCCTGGAGTGGGTAGCTCCTCTCTGCAGGCAGGTCATCCTGTCGAGTGCTTAAGTCTGGCTGAGTCTGGGGCTTTTCTGGGCTTCAGAGGGGAGGAAGTGTGTGTTGATTGGTCCATGGGTGAGCCTGGAAAAAGCAACATAAGTTCCCACTCTGGTCCATGGGATTGGCAGCTTGGCCCCCAGGCTTCAGACCTTTCCTTACTTAAAGGTGGGGCTTCACCGGGCACTTAAAGGTGGAGCTTCACCGGGCACCTGCCCCTGTCTGCTCTGGAGCCTGTCTGCCTCCTGCTGCTGTTCGTGGTGCCCAGGCTGTTTGTGCCAAGGGGCGCCTACAGGCCTGCACCATGCTGCCCTCAGCACCCCATCTGCCTCCCTCCTGACAAGCCAGCACCCAAAGGCTAGAAGGGGCTGGTGTGTCGGCACTGCTCTGAGTGCATGCATATGTGACCACGTTGCAACAGTGCCCAGGCTTAGCCTCAACTTTGCTCTGAGATCGGAGTGGGCACTGGGAGCAGGGAGAAGTCAGGCAGTGAGAGTAGGCCCTTCCAAGCCTTCATGGGCAGTTTGGGGGCTTCCCAGGCCCCTGAGAGTCCAGAGATGCCCAGGTCCACAGCTCCACTTTGGGTGGCAGCAGCTGCACCTGGGAGGGCAGGGCTCCTGCCTGCTCCTGGCCCCCAAGAGCACAGGGAGGCCTGGGTCCGCAGCTGCGGCTGGGGGCCATCAATTGCTTTAGACACTATTGTCTCCAAATGAAGTTGTTATGGGACCACAGGGACAGTAGTACCATTGCTTTTTATGTTCTTTTTTTTCCTTTGTCTTGTTTTTAGATGAACACTGTGAATTGTAGCTGATAATATGACATAATTAGGACTTTAGCAGTCTCCAGACTCTTTCCATATAACTTTAAGTGTTAAAAGATAGAGGTGGCTCAAATAGGATGGGATTTTCTGACAGACAAGCAGACTAAACAGTTCTTCCTCCCTGGAAGCTCTTTTGTCTGTTTTAATCATTGCAAAGTGAAGCATATCATGGCCAATGCTGGAGTGTACAGAAACTTGGCCTTTCAGTTATCTGTACCTAGTACTTAGAACAAACCAGCCCAGATACTTCTCGAAATTCAGTGAGTTGACTGAGCAGCTTTTCTAGCCAGAGCTCCTCAAGTAGCTGTGCTCAGCTGGCAGCTTAGTGGGGGCTGCATCCTGTGGGAGAACTGGGGGCCTCTTTCCATGTGGTCCTTTCATCTGGGCTGCTTCAATGCACACAGGTCTCAGGGCAGCTCCAAGAAGGCAAAGACTGAAGCTGGAATAGCTAAGGCCCAGATTCTGAAACTCACATAACAGAACTTCAGCCATATCCTATCAGTCGGTGTAAGCTATAAAGCCAATCAAAATTTAAGAGGTGAGGAAAAGACTCTACTTCTTAATGGGAAAAGCTGCAAAGAATTGTGATCATACTTATTCCACCACACTGGTAAATTAGGAAGAAACAATACCAAAAAAGATATTTATAATTAATCACTTTGGCTTGTACAGAGAGCATGTTTTCTATGCATTTCCTTATAAAAAGTGTATTTTCCAAGTGATAATACAGTTGATTTTTTTTTGTCAATGTGAGGACTATATAGAGAGGCTAAAATGTTCAGTTGAAATGATGCATCTTTTCAGTGTTCCTCAATGGCATACTCAAAATGATCTTTATATTCATGGCTTAAAATTAACTAAATTAAGTTTTCAATGCAAGTGTTCCCTAAAGTCAAAGTTTTTCTTCGTTTCTTCATTAGAGATTAATTTGTAGCATGTCTTATTGAATGGATTGTTCACAGTGATTGTTTTTCAGTTAGACCTCTTAGAAATAGTTTTATTTTAGAAAGGCAGAATAATTATAGACTGTTAAATGTCTGAGTTACCCTGAATAGGTGTAGGAGGGTGTACAGAATACTGATACTTCCTTAATGCCATATATGCTGGAAATTTTAGAGTAAATGTACATTAATTAAAATATCTACCATAACTTTCAAGCACTTACTTTTGAATAACTATAGTCTTTAGTCTTCAGTAAAATCCTGATGCAAAGTACAATTTAGTCTAAATTAGGATTTTCCTTATAGAGTCTAAGGAGTTCAAGCCACTCTGGTCTTTGGAAAGTCAAGATTCTTAAATGTTAATGTGGCATTTCCTGTGTTCACTATTTGAATAATGGATTACTCCATCATTTCTTTTGTATACCCACCCTTCATAAGGATTATTTCTTAAGGTTTCACATACATCATGAAACAACAAAAGGCTTCATTATCAGGAGCTTCTGTTCGCTTCAGCAGAACCATTTGAAACATCTAAACAGTTGAGAAATGCATCCCAGTAATATACTCAGAAGGCCTAGGAAACAAGAATAGTGAAAATAGCTATTAGCTCAAATTCATTAAGGGTTAATTAGCCATATTGCAGTCCACTTAATTTTCTACTTTCCACAATGAATTAGTCATGTGTATTACTTAACCCAGCCACCATTGCCAGATCAGTTAGCACTACGATTCCTTTTCCTCAGCAATGCTTCATATTGTGACTTAGATCGTAAACCAGAGCACCAGGTAGAAATCACAGCCAATCTGAGTGTGCTGCATGGGGCCTCGTGATACTTCCTGTTAATTTAGTTGTTGACAGGGCCGGTATCAGTAATGAAATTAGTTCAGGGCATAACTCCTTGAACATAGCAGGCACTTAGTAAATGTTTTATCAAATTGAATTAAATTAACAAAATGCTTCCAGTGAGGGCCTGAAATCTTCCACCCTGCTCTTATTTGCCAAATTGGCTACTTAATCAAATGAATCAACCATTTTTCTTATTTTTGCAAGTACTATCATTTCTTTTCCTTTTTTTTCCTCCCTCACATTTCAAAAACTGATAGTAACAATTATTAATGTCTTATAGCACTGGGACATTCCTCTCTAGCCATCCATTTATCTCTGCTAAGAATGTCTCTTAGGATTAAATAGTATGATTATTATTTCCACATATTTCCACAGTATTTTGGTCATTAATTTACATATTTAAAACAATATATTATATGCCTGTTTTATCCCTTGCTAAATGTGGATTTTATTTACTGAAACTGTTCTCTCTGACCTTCTACTTTGACTTCTCTTTCTTTTTCTTAAACAATCTTTCCTATAGTACCTACTCTGACACAAATATCACTCACTGAATAATATATGTGTTATATTCCAGAAGTTCTTTTTTAACCCAAAAGGTGGAGAATTGGCATAGCTACTGACATTGAAAGAGGAAATGAAGATAAGGCTAAAAACAGGAGGAGTTATTAGAAGTCTGTTTAGGAGATATTTGCCCTCAGATTTTTCTCTCTTACTTCATAGGAGCACTGTGCCACTGCTCCTATCAGAATTGCAGCCGAGCACTGGAGGTTTAGTTTCTGAAAATGGTAAAACAGAGATTGCTTGGACTGAGGGACGTAAGTCATAGCTGAGTGTGAGGGCTGTTATTCTGAAATTAGGCAAAGTTTACATTAATGAATGCTGACTCTTCTGTTCTTTTTCCTATTGGCTGGCATCCAGGAATATAACTTCAGACAAAAGACTAGAAAGTCTTTTCTGAAAAATCTGATAAGCACCAGGATGGGGCAGGTGGAGGTGGGAGATAGACACTAACATCAGTGGTTCTCCAATAAAAGAGACCAGCCAGATCACCTGCAAAGATGACTACAATGCATCAGCCTTACCTCCAGACACAAAACTTCAGTCAGCCCCACTTAAATATGAGCAGACAGCCAAGAAGAGTAGATGTTTGAGGAAACCTTATAATAGGAAACAGAGACCAAAACAAACAGGGAAAGCAACTTAGAGGAAACAGGGATTATCCAGAAATTAAGAAAAACTGAAAAAATTAAAGTTAATATCCCTAGAAGAAATAAGAGAAGATATTGTATTCATGAAACAAGAATAGTATACTATATGAAAGGAACTTTCAGAAAACAAGAACTCTTAGAAATAAAAAATAAAATGAAATAAAAATCTCAGAAGATAGAATTGAAGAAATATCCATGAAGGTGGAAGAAAAAGACAAAAAAGAAAAAGGACCCTATGAAACAGCAGGATATTCCATAACTGAATTATAGGTCTACAGAGAAAAAAAGGAGAGAAAATAGAGAGGGCCGTAAAAAAAATTAAGCAAACTTCCCAAAATGGAAAACAGGAATTCTCAAAATGAAAGGACCCAGTGGATGAAAGCAGACCTACATCCTCACTAAGGCAGTCGTCACAAAATTGCAGAACCCTCAAGTTAAAAAGAAAACCCTACAACTGTCAGAAGAAAAAATAATAATAAAAGTTTTTCTAGAAAGTACATCTAGAAAAGAAGCAGAAAAGCAATGATTTGTCAAAAGTGGCAGAGGAAGCTAGATGATAAAAACAAACAAACTATAAGATTCTAAGAAAATTGATTTTCAACCTAGAATTGTGTATCTAACCACACTACCAGTTCCATGTAAGGGAAGAATACGGACATTTTCAGACATACAAGTTCTCAGAAAACTTATCTTCCATGCAGTCTTCCATAGAATCTACCAAACTGAAGGAGTTTACATAAAAATAGGAAAACATGCGCTACAAGAAATGGGGATTCTAGAGTAGTTACAGAAAGAGAAAGATCTCCAGAGTGATCATGACAGGATATGCCAAGACAACAGCTCTGCCACAGGCCTAGGAAGTAGCTAGCCCAGAGAGGAATAGCTGATCTCTCAGGAGAGCTTTGTGGAGGAGGAGGATGTTGATTAGAATACCTAATGTGTTTGGATTTATTGAAAAAAAAATTTGTCCATCATAAGAAAGTTTGGAGTTGAGTACTTTAAACAACGAATAAAACTGTTATAAGGAATTTAGCATCTATGTTCATCAAGGATATTGGTCTGTAGTTTTCTTTTTTGGTTATGTCCTTTCCTGGTTTTGGTATTAGGGTGATAGATACTGGCTTCATAGAATGATTTAGGGAGGGTTCCCTCTTTCTTTATCTTGTGGAATAGTGTCAGTAGGATTAGTACCAATTCTTTGAATGTCTGGCAGAATTCTGTAAATCCGTCTGGTCCTGGACTTTTTCTTGTTGGTAATTTTTAAATTACCATTTCAATTTCACTGCTTGTTATTTAACATACACAAGTCAATAAATGTGATACACCACATAAACAGAATTAAAAACCAAAATCACATGATCATCTCAATAGATGCAGAAAAAGCATTTGACAAAATCCAGCATTCCTTTATGCATCCCTGGTATGAAACCCACTTGATCATGGCGGATTATCTTTTTGGTATGTTATTGGATTTGGTTAGCTTGTATTTTGTTAAGTATTTTAGCATCTGTGTTCTCATCAGGGATATTGCTATACGATTGATTATAAGATCACAGAACTTGCAAGTTTGAGAGAACCTCAGCATCAGCTGCCATGACAAGCACTGCCATTTATTGAGAATTTATGATACACAAGATGCTGTACTGCGGATTTTAGGATATCATCTCTGTTTTCACAACCCTGTGTGAGTACGTTTGGTAGGCAGAATAAATGGCTCCCCAAAGATGTCCACGTCCTAATCCCCAGAACTTACAAAAATGTGAGGCAAATGACGGATTAAGGTTCTCGACTCACCTGAGAATAGGGAGATTATCTTGGGTTATGCAGGTGAGCCCAGTGTAATAAGGGTTCTTTAAAGTGGAAGAGGGAGACAGAAGAGTAGATTAGAGTAATGCAGTGTGAGAAAGACTCAACCCTCATTGCTGGCTTTGAAGATGAGGAAGGAGCCAGGCAGCCTCCCAAAGCTGGAAGAGGGAAGTAAATGGATTCACCCCTAGAGCCTCTGACACTTATTTAAACCATTGAGACTCATGTCAAACTTTTTTTTTTTTTTTTTTTTGAGATGGAGTGTTGCTCTGTTGCCCAGGCTGGAGTGCAGTGGCATGATTTCGGCTCACTGCAACCTCTGCCTCCCAGGTTCAAGCAATTCTCATGCCTCAGCCTCCCGAGTAGCTGGGACTACAGGCGCACACCACTGCACCACTGCACCTGGCTAATTTTTGTATTTTTAGTAGAGAGGGGGTTTTGCCATGTTGGCCAGGCTGGTCTTGAACTCCTGACCTCAGGTGATCCACCACCCGCCTTGGCCTCCCAAAGTGCTGGGATTACAGGCATGAGCCACTGTGCCTAGCCTCATATCCAACTTCTAATCTCCAGAATTGTAAGGTAATAAATGGATGTTGTTTTAAGCCATAAGGTACATGGTAATGTCACAGCAGCACTGGGAAGCTAACACGGTAGGTATTAATGCCTCCATTTTTCTGATGACAAAACTAAGTTTCAAAGATTGAGTAACTTTACAAAAACCAAGGCTAAGTAACTGGCACAGGCAGGACTGGAACCTAGGCCAGTGTAACTCTCAGACCAGACTCTTTCAACAGCAGTAATAGTTGGCATTTATGGAACACCAACCAGGTAGGAAGCAGGCTCTGGTCTATGCACCCTAATGTGGTACCTCATCTAGTCCTTACTGCAGCCTATGGGGAAAGGTGCTGGCTGCCCTCATTTCTCAGAGGAGGAAATTGAGGCCAAGCTTGGTGGAAACAGGATTTAAAGCGGTACAGTCAGCCTCCAGTGCCCCCACACTTAATCTCAACACCTCTTTGCTATGTCCTAGCAGTTTATGAATGAGAAAACTGAGCCAAGATGTCTGACTCTCTCCCGAGGTCACACATCAAGGTGCTGCCACAGCCAGATGTGGAACCCAGGTTAACTCTTGTCTCATCTAGGGCCTTGTCTTCTTGAAGAACATACTTACTGTGGAAATACAGGTGAAAATTCCGCATCAAACAGAGATACCAAATAACAGCTCTAAATAGACAATGATGCATTTGCTCTCTCCTTCTTGTTAGTGTAGTTTAATTTCCTGAGAAGCTTTACATATACCCCTGAGCTTTTCTGTCAGAGCTAATTGTGCAACTCCCAAGTAGTTGTCCTGCCTCTGTTTGTTAGTTGGGCTCATTAACATACCCTTTACCTTAGATGACACTCTCATTAGGTTAAATTAATTAAAAGATGATCATTGTGGCTACATAGCTTCAGCCCGGGCAGAGATGTGCCACCTTCGACCCTCTGGTTCCCTTCGACAGCCTCTGTGGAGATGTACCCCAAGACATTTAAAAGGCTGTGCTCTTATTTTCTGTCACTCTTTATATACTATCTAAATCTTAACCACACAAACAACATTTAGCATGCAAGTTAGACAGATTTAAATTTAAGCAAAATTGAGTGTCACCACATGTGCTTATGCCAGATCCGTATAATTCTTTTGAGGTTTTTGGAAACATGAACCAAGCCATTTACGCTTCATAGGAACAGATTATATCATTTGAAATCCTCAATAAAAATGCAGTCTCATATTCTACAGATGGGTGTCATTTAATTAAAATATGTATTTAAAATGCAAAGGGCTACATTAATTCCACACTGTGGCTGAGATTTTAATTGCACTCAAGCTAGGAAATTCTGAGTTAATGTTCCCCTGGCATCTCTCATTCAGCCTCTTAGAACAGATGTATTGTGATCCAAAGAGGATTTCAATATGTTTTCACATGATGCACGTGTAGGAAGGGCTTTGAGATACAGGGTGGCAGCATGATAAAAACAGTTGATCCCGAGCAAAGGAAGGGAGTACCACAGCCTGTGGCTGCCTTCCCTGTCCCCGCACTTCACCAGGTAGCCGTTGCTAATCACTCACCGAAGTTGTGCCTCGTCCCACTTCCCTAGATCAGGTATCACAGAAAGGTTGTTGAGGTGCTCCCATTTTTGTTTTGGTGGGGCAGAGGGGAGGCATCTATAGTACTCAGAACTGTAAAAATGCTCATAAATTAAAAACTCTGTGAATGCTTTTTAGTTGTAGAGTACATTTTAGGGTATACATTAAGGGTTTAGGGTACACATCAGCCTCGCATAAGTACTGTTGTAATGTAATACGCTAGAAAATCTATTCCACAGTGCAACACACACATTTTGAACCCTCAGGAATTTCTCTTTAGACCAAAGGCAGCCCGGAGACAAAAGAAATGCCAGCACCTGAGGGTGTTTCTGACAAGGCAAGGAGTGAAAGGAAAGTGACAAATAGATGTTGTGGGCCTCAGAACCCCATGAAATAACTGCAGTGTGAAGGATTTGGGGGAAAGACTGGTTTTACGCTTAAATTATTAGAGAGTAATCCATGATATTAAAGTGTCAAAAAGGAAAGAATTGAGAATTCCCATGAAAGCAGAGAAGAACATGAAATTGGCACTGAGCAAGAAAGTATATTGTTTTTTCATTCATTCTGTTACTTCAATCCTTTAAGCCTGCTCTGTGCCCAGGACTGTGTTAGGCATGGGGCATTCAGCGGTGACCATTAGATATGGTGTCACTTTGGGTATTACAACCTAATGGGGCCATTATCTACATAAGTCATGAGTTAAATTAACGCAGAGGCTTCTGTTTTATTTTTAACGTGGTTACCTAGGAAATACAGACAATTATGGAGAAAAGAAGAAAGGAGTAGTTCATCTTGAAAGGATGACTCTTAAGAATGTTAAGTACAGAAATAGGGACTTGTCTTATATATTTTATGAGAATGTTTTTATTATGTATGTATGCCCCTGTGAAATCTTTTTAATTAAAATCTGCAAAGCTAATATGAGGAAATATATGAGAAAGAACTTCCCAAGTTCTTAGAAAAATAGGCAGTATGTAAGTCTTTGGAGAAGAAAGTAAACCCCAAACCTCCTTAGAAAAATCAGCAAAAGAACCAGTCATAGAATTCAGACCTCCTGGCTCCTTGTCCAGTTCGTTATGTCAGAGTCACAATTTTTTATATTACAAAACAAAGCCAGCTAATTTGAAGAACCAACCATATTTTTCTCTTGGGTTTTTTTTTCTTCTTTCTATATACTTTAAGTTCTGGGATACATGTGCAGAATATGCAGGTTTGTTACCTAGGTATACACATGCCATGGTGGTTTGCTGCACCCATCAACTCGTCATCTACATTAGGTATTTCTCCTAATGCTCTCCCTCCCCTAGCCCCCCACCTCCTGACAGGCCCCAGTGTGTGATGATCCCCTCCCTGTGTCCATGTGTTCTCATTGTTCAACTCCCGCTTGTGAGTGAGAATATGTGGTGTTTGGTTTTCTGTTCCTGTGTTAGTTTGCTGAGAGTGATGGTTTCCAGCTTCATCCATGTCCCTGCAAAGGACATGAACTCATCCTTTTTTATGTCTGCATAGTATTCCATGGTGTATATGTGCCACATTTTTCTTTATCTAGTCTATCATTGATGGGCATTTGGGTTGGTTCCAAGCCTTTGCTATTGTGAACAGTGCTGTCATAAACATACATGTGCATGTGTCTTTATAGTAGAATGAGTTATAATCCTTTGGATATCTACCCAGTAATGGGATTGCTGGGTCAAATGGTATTTCTGGTTCTAGATCCGTGAGGAATCGCCATACTGTCTTCCACAATGGTTGAACTAATTTACACTCCCACCAACAGTGTAAAAGCATTCCTATTTCTCCACATCCCCTCCAGCATCTGTTGTTTCCTGACTTTTTAATGATTGCCATTCTAACCGGCATGAGATGGTATCTCATTGTGGTTTTGATTTGCATTTCTCTGATGGCCAGTGATGGTGAGCATTTTTTCATGTGTTTTTTGGCTGCATAAATGTCTTCTTTTGAGAAGTGTCTGTTCATGTCCTTCACCCGCTTTTTGATGGGGTTGTTTGTTTTTTTCTTGTAAATTTGTTGGAGTTCATTGTAGATTCTGGATATTAGCCCTTTGTCAGATGAGTAGGTTGCGAAAATTTTCTCCCATTTTGTAGGCTGCCTGTTCACTCTGATGGTGGTTTCCTTGGCTGTGCAGAAGCTCTTTAGTTTAATTAGATCCCATTTGTCAATTTTGGCTTTTGTTGCCATTGCTTTTGGTGTTTTAGACATGAAGTCCTTGCCCATGCCTATGTCCTGAATGGTAATGCCTAGGTTTTCTTCTAGGGTTTTTATGGTTTTAGGTCTAACATTTAAGTCTTTAATCCATCTTGAATTGATTTTTGTATAAGGTGTAAGGAAGGGATCCAGTTTCAGCTTTCTACATATGGCTAGCCAGTTTTCCCAGCACCATTTATTAAATAGGGAATCCTTTCCCCATTTCTTGTTTTTCTCAGGTTTGTCAAAGATCAGATAGTTGTAGATATGTGGCATTATTTCTGACGGCTCTGTTCTGTTCCATTGATCTATATCTCTGTTTTGGTACCAGTACCATGCTGTTTTGGTTACTGTAGCCTTGTAGTATAGTTTGAAGTCAGGTAGTGTGATGCCTCCAGCTTTGTTCTTTTGGCTTAGGATTGACTTGACGATGCAGGCTCTTTTTTGGTTCCATATGAAATTTAAAGTAGTTTTTTCTAATTCCATGAAGAAAGCCAATGGTAGTTTGATGAGGATAGCATTGAATCTATGAATTACTTTGGGCAGTATGGCCATTTTCACAGTATTGATTCTTCCTATCCATAAGCATGGAATGTTTTTCCATTTGTTTGTGTCCTCTCTTATTTCCTTGAGCAGTGGTTTGTAGTTCTCCTTGAAGAGGTCCTTCACATCCCTTGTAAGTTGGATTCCTAGGTATTTTATTCTCTTTGAAGCAATTGTGAATGGAGGTTCACTCATGATTTGGCTCTCTGTTTGTCATTAATGGTGTATAGGAATGCTTGTGATTTTTGCACATTGATTTTTATATCCTGAGACTTTGCTGAAATTGCTTATCAGCTTAAGGAAATTCTGGGCTTGAGATGATGGGGTTTTCTAAATATACAATCATGTCTTCTGCAAACAGAGATAATTTAACTTCCTGTCTTCCTATTTGAATATGCTTTATTTCTTTCTTTTGCCTGATTGCCCTGGCCAGAACTTCCAATACTATGTTGAGTAGGAGTGGTGAGAGAGGGCATCCTTGTCTTGTGCCGTTTTCAGAGGGAATGCTTCCAGCTTTTGCCTATTCAGTATGATACTGGCTGTGAGTTTATCATAAATAGCTCTTATTATTTTGAGGTATGTTCCATCAATACCTAGTTTATTGAGAGTTTTTAGCATGAAGAGGTGATGAATTTTATTGAAGGCTTTCCTGCATCTATTGAGATAATCATGTGTTTTTGGTCATTGGTTCTGTTTATGTGATGGATTATGTTTATTGATTTGCGTACGTTGAACCAGCCTTGCATCCCAGGGATGAAGCCAACTTGATTATGGTGGATAAACCTTTTGATGTGCTGCTGGATTCAGTTTGCCAGTATTTTATTAAGGATTTTCACATCAGTGTTCATCAGGGATATTGCCCTGAAATTTTGTTGTTGTTGTTGTTTCTCTGTCAGGTTTGTGTATCAGGATGATGCTGGCCTCATAAAATGAGTTAGGGAGGAGTCCCTCTTTTTCTGTTGTTTGGAATAGTTTCATAAGGAATGGCACCAGCTCCTTTTTGTACCTCTGGTAGAATTCGTCTGTGAATTCGTCTGGTCCTTGCTTTTTTTGGTGGTAGGCTATTAATTACTGCCTCAATTTCAGAACCTGTTACAGGTCTATTCAGGGATTTGACTTCTTCCTGGTTTAGTCTTGGGAGGGTGTATGTGTCCGGGAATTTATTCATTTCTTCTAGATTTTCTAGTTTATTTGCATAGAGGTGTTTATAGTATTCTCTGATAGCAATTTGTATTTCTGTGGGAACAGTGGTGATCTCCCCTTTATCATTTTTTATTGCATCTATTTGATTCTTCTCTCGTTTCTTCTTTATTAGTCTGGCTAGCGGTCTATCTATTTTGTTAATCTTCTTAAAAAACCAGCTCCTGGATTCACTGATTTTTTTTTTTTAAGTGTTTTTCGTGTCTCTGTCTCAGTTCTGCTCTGCTCTGATCTTAGTTATTTCTTGTCTTCTGCTAGCTTTTGAATTTGCTTGCTCTTGCTTCTCTAGTTCTTTCAATTGTGATGTTAGGGTCTCAATTTTAGATCTTTCCCACTTTCTCCTGTGGACATTTAGTGCTACAAATTTCCCTCTAAACACTGCTTTAGCTGTGTCTGAGAGATTCTGGTATGTTGTGTCTTTGTTCTCATTGGTTTCAAAGAATGTATTTATTTCTGCCTTCATTTTGTTATTTACCCAGTAGTCATTCAGGAGCAGGTTGTTTAGTTTCCATGAAGTTGTGCGGTTTTGAGTGTGTTTCTTAATCCTGAGTTCTAATTTGATTGCACTGTGGTCTCAGAGATGGTTTGTTATGATTTCCATTCTTTTGCATTTGCTGAGGCATGTTTTACTTCCAATTATGTGGTTAGTTTTTAGAATAAGTGCAATGTGGTGCTGAGAATAATGTATATTCTGTTGACTTGGGATGGAGAGTTCTGTAGATGTCTATTAGGTCCACTTGGTCCAGAGCTGAGTTCAAGTCCTGGATATCCTTGTTAATTTTCTGTCTCGTTGATCTGTCTGATATTGATAGTGGGGTGTTAAAGTCTCCCACTATTATTGTGTGGGAGTCTAAGTCCCTTTGTAGGTCTCTGAGAACTTGCTTTATGAAATCTGGGTGCTCCTGTATTGGGTGCATATATATTTAGGATAGTTAGCCCTTCTTGTTGCATTGATCCCTTTAACCATTATGTAATGTCCTTCTTTGTCTTTCTTGATTTCTGTTGGTTTAAAGTCTGTTTTATCTGAGGCTATGATTGCAACCCCTGCTTTTTATCTCTCTCTTTTTTTTTTTTTTTTTTTTTGCTTTCCATTTGCTTGGTAAATATTCCTCCATCCCTCTATTTTGAGCCTATGTGTGTCTTTGCATGTGAGATGGGTCTCCTGAATACAGCACACAAATGGGTCTTGACTCTATGCAGTTTGCCAGTCTGTGTCTTGTAATTGGGGCATTTAGCCCAGTTACATTTAAGGTTAACATTGTTATGTGTGAATTTGATCCTGTTGTTATGATGCTAGCTGGTCATTTTGCCCATTAGTTGATGCAGTTTCTTCATAGTGTCAATGGTCTTTACAATTCGTTATGTTTTTGCAGTGGCTGATATCAGCTTTTCTTTTCCATATTTAGTACTTCCTTCAGGAGCTCTTGTAAGGCAGGCCTGGTGGTGACAAAATCTCTCAACATTTGCTTGTCTGTAAAGGATTTTATTTCTCCTTCACTTATGAAGCTTAGTTTGGCTGGATATGAAATTCTGGGTTGAAATTTTTTTTCTTTAATAATGTTGAATATTGGTCCCCACTCTCTTCTGGCTTGTAGGGTTTCTGTGGAGAGATCTGCTGTTAATCTGATGGGCTTCCCTTTGTGGTTAACCCGACCTTTCTGGCTACCCTTAACATTTTTTCCTTCATTTCAACCTTGGTGAATCTGACGATTATTTGTCTTGGGGTTGCTCTTCTCGAGGAGTATCTTTATGGTGTTCTCTGTATTTCCTGAATTTGAATGTTGGCATCTCTTGCTAGGCTGGGGAAGTTCTCCTGGATAATATCCTGAAGAGTGTTTTCTAACTTGGTTCCATTCTCCCTGTCACTTTCAGGTACACCAATCAAATGTAGGTTAGGAGTTTTCACATAGTCCCATATGTCTTGGAGGCTTTGATTGTTCCTTTTCATTTTTTTACTCTAATCTTGGCTTCACACTTTATTTCATTAAGTTGATCTTCAGTCTCTGATATCCTTTCTTCCACTTGATTGATTTGGCTATTGATATTTGTGTATTCTTCACGAGGTTCTCATGCTGTATTTTTCAGCTCCATCAGGTCTTTTCTGTTCTTTTCTAAACTGGTTATTCTAGTTAGCAATTCCTCTAACCTTTTTTCAAGGTTCTTAGCTTCCTTGCGTTGGGTTAGAACATGCCCCTTTACCTTGGAGGAGTTTGTTATTACCCACCTTTTGAAGCCTACTTCTGTCAGTTCGTCAAACTCATTCTCCAATCAGGTTTTGTTCCCTTGCTGGCGACGAGTTGCAATCCTTTGGAAGAGAAGAGGCGTTCTTGTTTTTGGAATTTTCAGCCTTTTTGTGATGGTTTTTCCTCATCTTCGTGGATTTATCTACCTTTGGTCTTTGATGTTGGTGACCTTCTGGTGCGGTTTCTGTGTGGATGTCCTTTTGTTGATGTTGATGCTATTCTTTTCTGTTTGTTAGTTTTCCTTCTAACAGGCCCCTCTGCTGTAGGTCTGCTGGAGTTTGCTGGAAGTCCACTCTAGACCCTGTTTGCCTGGATATCACCAGCGGAGGCTGCGGAACAGCAAAGATTGCTGCCTGTTCCTTCTTCTGAAAGTTTTGTCCCAGAGGGGCACCCGCCAGATGCCAGCTTGAGCTCTCCTGTATGAGGTGTCTGTCGACCACTGCTGGGAGGTGTCTCCCAGTCAGGAGACATGGGGGTCAGGGACCCACTTGAGGAGGTAGTCTGACCCTTAGCAGAGCTTGAGTGTTGTGCTGGGAGAGCTGCTACTCTCTTCAGAGCCAGCAGGCAGGAACATTTAAGTCTGCTGAACTTACAATATTCCCACAGCTGCCTCTTCCCCCAGGTGCCCTGTCCCAGGGAGATGAGAGTTTTATCCATAAGCCCCTAACTGGGGCTGCTGCCTTTCTTTTAGAGATGCCCTGCCCAGGGAGGAGGAATCTAGAGAGGCAGTCTAGCTACAGAGGCTTTGGGGTGCTATGGTGGGCTCTACCCAGTTGAAACTTCCCCGTGGCTTTGTTTACACTGTGAGGGGAAAACCACCTACTCAAGCCTCAGAAATGGCAGACGCCCCTCCCCCCACCAAGCTCAAGTGTCCCAGGTCGACTTCAGACTGCTGTGCTGGCAGCGAGAATTTCAAGCTAGTGGATCTTAGCTTGCTGGGCTCCGTGGGGGTGGGATCTGCTGAGCTAGAACACTTGGCTCCCTGGCTTCAGCCCCCTTTCCAGGGGGGTGAATCGTTCTGTCTCACTGGTGTTCCAGGTACCACTGGGGTATGAAAAAAAAAACTCCTGTAGCTAGCTTGGCATCTGCCCAAATGGCTGCCCAGTTTTGTGCTTGAAACCCAGGGCCCTGGTGGTGTAGGCACCAGAGGGAATCTCCTGGTCTGCAGGTTGCAAAGACTGTGGAAAAAGCATAGTATCTGGGCTGGAATTCACCGTACCTCACAGCACAGTCCTTCATGGCTTCCCTTGGCTGGGGAGGGGAGTTCCCTGACCCCTTGTGATTCCTGGGTGAGGTGGTGCCCCACCCTGCTTCTGCTCGCCCTCCATGGGCTGCATCTACTGTCTAACCAGTCCCAATGAGATGAGCTGGTTACCTCAGTTGGAAATGCAGAAATCACCCACCTTCTGCACTGATCTCGCTGGGAGCTACAGACCTGAGCTGTTCCTGTTCGGCCATCTTGCCAGCCACCCTTCTCTTGGGTTTTTAGACTTCACTGCTCCAAGATGGTGAACTATAGAGCCACCAGAAAACTGCAGGTTCCAAATGGCTTTCCCCCGACCTGCCTTCCTTTTCTTCATCTACTGACTTCTCAGCCCTGAAAAATGATTCCCAAATTGCTTCTAAGTCTTTGAGAAATGTCTTCTCACTTAAAAACCCCCAGAGAAGCTGGTTAAAGACTGAAGAGAGGACCTCAGCCCTGACTCTAGTGCCTTCGTGAGATATAGAGGTTATAAACTCCAGAGAAATGAAATACCATTATGTGCATCAGAGGCCTGGGCTTGACTTTCTGATTCTGCAGGGGTACAGAAGGTTTAGAGAACCTTGGCAAATGGAGAAAAACCTAATCATCAGGGTTAATGTGCAGGACTTGATGAGTAAGAGATTGATTTCTCTTTGTTACGAAGACCAGTAGGGCTTCAGAGTTGTTGGTTTTTTAAAAAAAATATTCCTAGCTCCTTGAACCTTGGCTCTTATAAGAAATGTGGGGAAAAAAATATGTATATATATATAAAAGAGAATACATATTCTATGTAAGAATATGTATTGTATATTCTTATGAGAATATGTGAATATATATACACACATATATACATAAGTATATTTTTTCTTATAGAAGATTGTCTTGCCTCCTATTTTTTATTAAATAGATAGATTTTTCTATAAAAAGGTGAATTTTCTTAAGGCAGAATGTTTGCAGAAACTAATGGAAAACAAACCTTTTTTAAAGGAGTAATTGCCTCCTTAAAAGTGCTAATTTCCATGTGAAATTTATGCCTTCTTCCAGAGGCAGTGAGGAGTACCCCAGGCAGTTCGAAGGAGACAATTCATTACTGGTTAGTGTACACACACCATGAAGGACATTAATTCACAAAATGAAAAACTAATAGAGTGTTTAGCTGACTCTTTATCACCAATGGCAGTCTGCACTGTCTCTCCATCATTAGTGTTTACTGAGCTGATGGAGACCGCAGTCAGGCCTGCTTATCACAGCTCATCTTAGATGACTTTACATCACTTTCAGAGCTTCATTGGGCATCCCTCCTCACTTCTTTGAAATGAGGAATCCAGGGGTCTCAAGGAAGCTATGAAGTTATTGTGTCCATTTTTAAATTTTCTTCCCATTCTCTTTGACTTTCTGATACGTCCCAAGCAAAAACTCTCTAGCCCTGTACATTTGTACCTTACACTTTAGTCATCCCACAGCCACTTTCTGATCTAATTAGAAAACCGACATCTTTACTCCCATTTTACAGATGTAAAAACTGAAGTATAAAAGGTATGAACTAACTTTAGCCAGTGAGAGAGCTGGGATATTGACCCGAGAGCTACATTACTTTTTATTAAACTAACAAGAAATTTTACCCTGCTTCTTTTTCTCCTGCGTACATTCATTATTTTCCATTTTTTCAGTACCCCTCACGTAAATGATTAGTCTGTCCACCATATTTATGATTTCTACTTTCTCATGTGACAGAAAAATTTTTACCGATCCGTCATCTGAAGTACAAAGTAAAGGTGCCTTTTCTTCTGAAAATCTGTTTCAGTGATTCTTGGACATACTTTAACTTTCTGGATTAGAAAGTTCTTTACTTATCTTCCGTATCGTTTAAGTTGTCTTCTTAACTAATAAAAATAGGTATAATGACATTTTAACAAACTTGAAATATCAGAATTGCTTTATTAAGTTCAAAGTAAATTTGAAAATATAGTGTGGTAGGAATATGCGAAGAGAGGATCATTTACATGTCTTTATATTGAAATAAAGCAATGCTTAGATAAATATTGCAAATGCAAAAACCCAGGAATTTTCACTGTCTACATTAGAGAATTTTTTGGTAATTTTGTGTGTTGTGGGTTTTTTGAGTTATAGAGCATGAGGAAGTGCTGAAAGTGGTCTCACTTGGGAAAGAAAATTTGGCTTCCCTGTTTTTGCCTTTGATCTCTGACTTCCATATTATATTCCCTGGATCTGTCCCGTGTGTCACTCTCCATCTTCTCCAGGAGGCATCCCCTGCTGAGGGAACAGACAGATACATAGTCAATCAGCTGCATAGCCACAACTGTTACACACATAGACAGGGGTTCATACATCATGTGTTCTGGAGAATTTTTCCAACAGAAATTAAATCAGTGGTGCACTATCTTATGGGGACATTAGAGAAGATATTCATTTATTCAGGAAGTATTTGCAGATCAGTTCAGTTTAACAAATAACACAGTACCAGCTATGTCCCTAGGCTACAGGGACATGGATAAACAAGACCCAGCCTCTGCCTTCAGGGAGTTTAAAAGTCATGGAAAATACAGGCATGAAAGTAATGACCCCATAATATGATTTGGTGACTATGGAAAAAGCACAACATATAATTGGAATATATGATGTATACATCTTAAGGGGAATGTAAGTATCAAGGAAGGCTTTCTGGAGAAGATGGCACCTGATCTGTGTCTTGAAGGGTAAATAGTAATTAGCCAGACAAAGAGGGGTTATTTATTATGTTAAATTGTTATTACATTATAGAAGTCATATTATGGAGGGTAAACTAAGTGAAAGGAAAGAAAAGGCTATGAAGTGGAAGAAAATACGGTGAGTTCAGAGTAATTCACATATTCAGGAGGGCTACATTGCAGGGCTCACTATAGGGGAGCAGCAAGAAGTAACGAAGCTAGAGATGTAGGCAAGGTCAGTTGAGATTTTATATGGAGGACAATGTCAAGCTATTGAAAGATTTTAGACATAAAAGAGACATGATCAGCTGGTGTTTTGGAATTATTTCTCCAGTAAGAATACAGGGTAATGAATTGGAAAAGAATAATTCTTAAGGCAAGAGATTATTTAGAAACCTGATGCGTTAACATGGATGATAGATGGCAAAGGATTTGTCTTAGTCTGTGTTGTGCTGCTATAACATAATACCTGAGGCTGGCTAGTTTATAAAGAATGGAGATTTATTTCTTATAGTTCTGGAGGATGGAAAGTCCCAAATTGAGGGGCCTGCGTCTGGCAAGTGCCTTCCTGTTGCATCACCCCGTGGTGGAAGGTGGAAGGCAGAAGATGAAAAGGCAAGAGAGAAAGGGGCGGGGCTGCAAACTCAGTCTTTTCATAACTAACCCACTCCTGCTCTGATGGCCTTAATCCATTCATGAGGGTAGAACCCTCAGGCCTAGTCACCTCTTTAAGGTCCCACCTCTTAACATTGTTGTATTGGGGATTAAGTTTTCAGCCCGTGCTTTTTGTGGGACACATTTAAACCATAGCAGACTATACCAAGGCAGAGATAGTGGGGTTGGATGCAAGAGATATTAAGAAAGAATGATATAGGGAGTACAGGAAACAGGCATCAAAAGTGTTTCCAAGTTCTTTGTCTGTACAACTAGTCACACTGTGGCTATATTAAGCACTGTGCTAGGATGCAGAATCATCTATGCCAAATAGAACCATATGTTAAAATGACATTTATTAAAATGAAACTTGACCTGCACATCACAGATGTGTATTACAGCTTAATTCTAAATACACACAACTAAAGAAAACTGTCCAAATTATTTAGTTGAACTAGAACTTTATACAGTTTTCCTTAGGATATACTGTTGATTCAGAGAAATCTCTTCCAGTATAAAGATATTTGTAGTAATATTATTTGATCTGTAATACACAAATCTAATCTTAGATATTGTTCTCCAGACATATCTACTAGAAGCAGCAACATGGACTCACTTGAATGGCATTTTGTTCGTGCCCTGTATTTGTCCCATTCGGGAGATAGAGTGAAACAAGAGTTCTGTTTTGGGGTTAACAGGCAGAATTATAAGCAGCTAAACAACCTAAGAGAGTTCAAAATGCAAAGGCAAGGAAGGTAATTCTCATCCTAAGCAATAAGCTTTTGAATGTCCCTAAAGTAACTCAGCTCGTTAGTAGTCCTTGTGAATGATTTAATGAAAGTAAAAGTTGATGGTACTAACTAAAATAAAATTATGGAATTCTGTGTAAGTTTCACTGAGAATTGAATCTATTGATTTTGCAAGTAGTTATCAACATCTTTGCTCTATGTATAATGCTTTCACCCCAAATTATGGCGAAGTACCAGATGACCATTTGCAGCAACCAAGTAAATTCAAGCCCTGTATAAATTCCTATACCTTTTTTTTTTTTGAGTTCTGTATCTCATATGGTGGAAAGCACAAATATTTATCCACCATCCTTGTTTATAAGTACAGTGTGAGAAATATTTTATGGAAATTCACCTCTCTGAGAAGTTAGAAAAAATATTCAAATGAAGATTAAAATAAATGTAGAAGGAAGAAGCAAGTGATATTTTCATAAAAGTATACTATTCACTCAGTGAGATATAGGGTCTGGATCATGCTTTCTTGACATAAATGATGACACTGATATGGGGATAGTAGGGATGGTTTCAATTAGCTTGACATTTCCAGAAGTCAAATTCAGCCAAACTAGAATGCTAGATAAGTTCTTGACTCATCTTTTGGGTGATTTTTCTTCTCCAGAGAGAAACACTTGGAGACCCAACATTTTGTGCATAATTCTGACAAAAAGAAAGAATTCGTGGGAAAGTAAAAATCGATAATCTTTAAAGAATGTTATCATATCATATTGGAATTTACACAGCAAAGAAAGTAAACACTAGGCATAGCTAGATGTTTAGTTTTCAGAAAGTTAAACTTTTAGACATTTGGAGAAAATGTAGGTATGATCTCATGAATAGAAACCTATCAAAGGGAATGTAATTTATGATGAGGGGTGGGAGATTATACAGTATAACATTTGAACTATAAAGTGCTAAGTAATTTTAACAAAAAATAATAGCAAACATTCAATGACAAGGTGTATTCTAAACTGTGTGCACACACACACACACACACACACATACACACTATTCACTTTCACAATAACCCAAGAAGTAGATATCATAATCTTCATTTTTACAAATTGGGAAACTGAGTCACAGATAGAGTAAAATAACTCAAGGACACACAGCTATTAAATGGTGAAGCCAAAATTTGAAACTATTTAGTATGCCTTCACAGCCTGTGCTTTTAACCACCACACTATTGTGTAGCATTCAGAGAACTGTCTGATGAGGTCACACAGAAGAAGATGTATTTTAAAAATGAAAGAAAAGCCCTGCAGTCAATCACAGATGAGTGCATATAGCAAGCACATAAAATGTCCGGGGGGCCTGCAGGTACAGTGTTGGGGACGCTAAAGCCTAGAATGACTTCATGGTCATGAGAGATGCTAAGGACCACAAAATGCAGTGTGTGGCTATGTTTAGGCACAAAGAGAACATGAAACAGATAGGTCCACAGATTGGTGAAGTAGTGAATATAATGTTAAGAAAAAGCAGAACCACTCTAACCTCTCTTTTGTTTCTGTCTTATTTAGAAAGGGGCCTGCTCTTCAAATGTAAGGATAAGACAAGTTGTGATAAGAAACAGCTGTGAGGAAAGTGTCAGCTGGCATCTGGCTTCTTTAGAGTAGAACTTAAATAGATCAAATCCAAGGGTGTTAAGGAAATTTGCTGAATTTGAGAAATTGTGGAGCATGTAAAAGGTGACAGAATACCCAGATTACAGCAGATATTCCTATTCTCAAAACAGAGTGAAGAAGAAATTCTAGAAACTACAGATTAATGTTAGACAATGATCCAATATGATAGTTAGCACATGGAAAAGAATATGATGAGTGCCAGGAGCCAACATGGGTCACAAGAGGGAGAAAAAGTATCATAGGTGCCCAAGAACTACTGAAAGAAAATGGACAGGCCTTACCATGGAAGAAATGGGCACTATGCATATGTCCTTGTAGTTACCAATCAGAGACCAAGTCTTGCCACAGTCTCGAATACCTTTGTTTGGTTTACAAATTGGTATGATATATATTTTTTTAACTTAGCTCTTGTGTCCTAACAAATCAAGGTTTACCAGTATCAGCCCACTGTTTCTCTGAAAATCAAATTTGACTTAATCCAGCAAGAGAACATGTAAAACTTTAAGTTTCACTTTTTAAAAGTGAATGTTCTGATGAATGAGCCTTAGAACAAAGAGAGCTAAGCTTTTCTGCCTTGATAGGTGGTTCCTTCTCAATTTCATACCTTTAACCTAATTGCCAAAGGCTTGCTTGAGGCTTGGTGGTCTAACCTGTGGAGCCCAGAAGTTGTAACACACTGAGTGTGCTCATGGGCATGGGCTTTGTTTGGAAGATACATTCAGTCTTAAGCTGAAGCTTTTACGGAATAATTGAAAGCAGCTCCAAATTGAGTGACCTTGCTAAGAAGTCTGTTTTGATGGGGTCTACGTCTTTAACCTGGGATTCTAGAAAATAGTAGAGAAACCCATGGCATACTTTTGTAAAAAGTTAAAAAGTAAAATAGTCCTGTGAAACATTTTCTGAAAGTAAGGTTGAATCTTCTTTGCAAGGGCATCTTGTGTGTTATTGAGAATAAGAGCAATTCATAATGTGTTCAGTATTCACTAAATCCAAAAAAAAAGATACTAGAGTTAATATAGCAAAAATAATGAAGAGAAAGGAGAAACCAAATCACTTGCTTCTAAATAAATATTATTTATATAGATTTTCCTCCCACTCGTCCTCAGCCTATAGGAATGGTGCCATAATTTAAATGTTTGACTTCTATCCCTGCCTTGGCTCACAGCTAGAGAGTGGAGTGCAGTAGGAACTTGTTTGCTGTGACCAAATCTTTCCTTTTCAAAGATAGTGGTTTGGGAGCAGCTGGTTTTTTGTTTGCTTTGGGTTGGTTTGTTTTGTTGTTGTTGTTTGTTTGTTTTTGTGTGTGTGGTTTTTTGTTTGCTTTGGGTTGGTTTTGTTGTTGTTTGTTTTGTGTCTGTGTGTGTGTGTCTGTGTGTTTGTTTGTTTTAGCAACAGAACCCTTTCTTCCAGCAGAATTTTACTGTAAAATCTGAATTGGGTAACAAATCAAAGTGGAGCTTCTCTGACTAAGGAAGCAGGGAAGGCAAGATGGAGAGAATGGAGATTGAAAAATGTTAAATTGAATTAAGTTTGGCCCAAAGCTGCCTCTGTACATGTTATAAGTTTGACCTAAAGGTTTCTTTGTACATAGTGAACTGTAACCTAACTTGATGTGTAAACAGACTAGAACCTACTCTTGTAACAGGTAGCTGAGTCTCAGCCAGTCACAGCAGCCAAGCTTCAGTCAGTGATAGGCAGCCAACTCTTCAACCCAGGTTCAAATGAGGCAAACACTGAGCTTTAACCAAGTATGCGTCCTTTGTACATCCCTCCCGTTACATGTCACTTCCTTTTCTCTGGCTATAAATATAATCTACACATGTGGTAGAACACAGCATTCTGAACCATTTTTGGTCTGGGCTGCTTCACTATTCTAGAATCACAAATAAAAGCCAGTTAAGATCTACGTTTGTTGTAATTTGGTCTTTTAACAGAGATTAGGAACTCTGCAGGGCACTTTCCAAAAATCCTTGCCTTAGAGCTTGCAGCATTGCATTAAGTGTAGCCCAGAGATCCTTGGTGACCCTTCATTTCACTCCTTCCTGCTCCAGTCTTCTCTGAGATTTAAAGTGCCATAGTTCAAAAGTATCTCAGGAGTAGAAAGTTACATTCATTCATCAAGGCTCAGTTGGGAAAACAGAAACCATTTTAGGTATTTCAAGCAAGAAGGAATTTAATATAGGGAATAAGATGTTTTAGAAATTGCTGAAAGGGCTTAGACAGCCGTTGGAAGGATGCAAAAAGCAAGGAATCTAGCTGCTGCCTTTCAGGATAATCAGGAAATGCAGCTGGGGATTTCACCTTCCTGCTGTGAGGCAGCAGCTGTCTGCAGGAGCTCTTCTGGAAGCTGCTGCAAGCTTCTGATTTGCCAGCTGCCTGAGCATCTTTCTGCCACTATAAGAAGATAATCCTGCCTTGCCTTTCTTTTTGCCTTACACAGCTTTTGGGAGTACATCTCAGTGGCAGAATCCAAACCCAAAACCCCTACTGGCAAGAAGTTGTAAATGTTCCTATGCTTCCAGGAAAGCGGCTAGAGGTGACACTGAGTTGACAACAGACTAAGCACAAGGGTATTTTCCCATTTCACTCTGTACAGTAAATTTAGTCTAGAGTAATAGGAAGGTGAACATATTTCTAGGAAAGCAGATAAAATAACAAGTCTCCTGTGGTAGTAAATATAAAAAGCATCTTTCCAAAATGATCCTGATTCAGCTGTTTTAAGCCTTAGTGGAAAACCTGATTTGTCAGTGTTTTTATGTACATATTAAAATAATTTATAATCCAATTTCTGTCTCTTCGGGTGAATATAACACAATTTCTGTCATTTCAGGTCAAAACTTCGTAGGTATCATAATGGCTGTTTAGATTCAGAATCATTACTGTCGTAACCTTTACCACCAGGAATCACACTCAAGTAATCTTCTTCCCTTCTCATAGTGCCTCTTTGGCAGAAAGGAAATAAACTGTGGTCAGGAAATAAATGCTGATTCCAGGCCCTGTTCGAGTAAGGCAGACATGATCTCTCAATCACATGAACAATTTCAAGGCTTTGGTGAATATTCTTTGAATTCCTAAAATAACCCCTAAGTTGCGGCTGGGTGCAGTGGCTCACGCCTGTAATCCCAGCACTTTGGGAGGCGGAGGCGGGCGGATCACGAGGTCAGGAGATTGAGATCATCCTGGCTAACATGGCGAAACCCTGTCTCTACTAAAAATACAAAAAAATTAGCCGGGCGTGGTGGCGGGTGCCTGTAGTCCCAGCTACTCGGGAGGCTGAGGCAGGAGAATGGCGTGAACCTGGGAGGCGGAGCTTGCAGTGAGCCGAGATCGCACCATTGCACTCCAGCCTGGGCGACAGAGCGAGACTCCGTCTTAAAAAAAAAGAAAAAAAAAACCCGTAAGTTGCCTTCGTTAAAGAACCTAGCTTGGCAGACATCCTTTCCTTGGAAAGGGAGATCCCTGTCATTTCTCAAAATAATGTTAAAAAGACTGCTCTATCTCCTCCCACACTGCTCCTCAACATCATGCCTGGCTTTCCTGCCAATCTACCACCTACCTCATGCTTGAAGGCCATCTCTACCACTGAACTGGCGACTGGAGAAAGGCATTCTCCCCTTTTTATATATGAAAAGATAAAATTTGAACCTGCCCTCTGCCTTAATCCCTTTTCTCTCCTGCGTGTTTTCACTGATTTAAACATTGCCAGAATCCTGTGCTGTTCTCATACTTCTATGATTCCTGATTTTAAGTTCAAAATGGCATGATCTTACCCAGTGTATATGTTTAATGGATGAATGTATCATTTTCTTTCTGGCCATTAGCCCCATGAACAACTAGGCCCACAGCTGTCAGATTTCTTGCAAGGTTTTTCGAGGAGTAAGAGGATGAGTCTAGGAATCTCACTCTTCCAGGATCCTCACCAGGGGGTTCAATAATGATCACTTCAATTTGCTGGGCACTTACTATGTGCCGATTATTGTTCTAAATGTTTTATGTGTTTTATATCATTGAATCCTTAAGATGACCCTTTGAGGCTGAAAATGTAGTCACTTCAATGAACAGGTTTAACTATTACCCCAAGGTTATCCAGTTAGTAAGTTGTTAAATCATAATGTAACTACTACTTTCTGGGCCAATCAAAAAGAAACGGTTGTCAATCCAAAAGAAATGTTGTACGTAGGAATTTGGTTCTTACTTAATAGGAGAATACTCATATCCTTTTACTTAGCGAAAGATATTTAGATTTTGAGGTAATATCCTGAAATTGTATAGTCAACTGATAGAGAGATGATTGCTTCTCCATGTAGCTTACTCTCAACTGGCATAAACACAGATTGATTATTAATCTTTCACTTTTTTAAAAATTTATTCTGGAAGTATCTATATGAACTGTTAATTATTCTAGGGATTATATTGCAAAACTGGAATGGATGTGTGAATAGTATTCATGTGTTACTAATGTATAAAGACAGAAATATAGTCATATATTATTAACCTTCACAAAGCATTAGTCAATATGTGTATCACACCACCTCATCAATCAGCCTGCACAGGGACTGTCTGACACCAGAGAGATTAAAGGGGAAGTACTTAACTATTATCTTCACCACGTGCTGAGAAGTGACCACACTTGTCCTCACTGAGTAGAAATTGTCTTAGCAAGATTTACACCTGCAAAGTCTGTTCCATGTGTCAACGAGTTAATTCTCTATTTTTTACTTCTAACGTGCTTCACAGGAGCCCCCACCAATTACAGAGCTAGTCATGGTGATGATCTGTGTACTTGGTGCAGGGTCAGCTTCTTCTTCCAGATAAATCAGTTGTCCAGATGTTATCCACATGGCAGTCAGAGTGGCCATGGCTTCTAAGATTCTGCCTGTTTTCCTCTGCAGTCTCGATGGCTCTCAGATTTTGCGATCAAATGTGTAAAGCTAGTGTCATTGTTCCAGTGCCCACATAAAACTGTAGATGGAGTGAAAAATTCTGGGTTTTTAATTTACAAGAAAAAACAACCCCATAAAAAAGTGGGCAAAGGACATGAACAGATATTTTTTGAAAGAAGACATACATGCAGGCAACAAGAAAAAAAGCTAAATGTCACTGATCTTTAGAGAAATGCAAATGAAAACCACAATGAGATACCATCTCACACCAGTCAGAATAGCTATTATTAAAAAGTCAAAAAAATAACAAATGCTGGCAAGGTTGTGGAAAAAAGGGAACACTTATACACTCTTGGAGGGAGTGTAAATTAGTTCAACCATTGTGGAAAGCAGGGTGGCAATTCCTCAACGGGCTAAAAACAGAACTACCGTTCTACCCAGCAATCCCATTACTGGGTATATGCCCAAAGGAATATAAATAGTTCTACTATAAAGACGTATATATGCATGCAAATGTTGACTGCAGCACTGTTCACAATAGCAAAGACATGGAATCAACCTAAATGCCCATCAGTGGCAGATTGGATAAAGAAAATGTGGTACATATATACTATGGTAGACCATGCAGCCATAAAGAAGAACAAGATCATGTCTTTTGCGGGAACATGGATGGATCTGGAGGCCATTATCTTTAGCAAAGTAATGCAGGAACAGAAAACCAAATACCACACATTCTTACTTATGAGTGGGAGCTAAATGATGAGACCTCATGGACACAGAAGGGAACAACAGACTCTGGGCCCTACTTGAGGGTGAGAGGAGGGAGAGGATCAGAAAAAATAACTATTGGGTATTAGGCCTATGCCTGGGTGACAAAATAATCTGTACAACAAACCCCCGTGATGCAAATTTACCTGTATAACAAACTTGCACATGTACCCCTCAGCCTAAAATAAAGGTTTAAATTAAAAAGATACGGGCAGGGCGTGGTGGCTCACACCTGTAATCCCAGCACTTTGGGAGGCCGAGGTGGGTGGATCACAAGGTCAGGAGATCGAGACCATCCTGGCTAACACAGTGAAACCCTGTCTCTACTAAAAATACAAAAAATTAGCCAGGCGTGGTGGCAGACGCCTGTAGTCCCAGCTACTCGGGAGGCTGAGGCAGGAGAATGGCATGAACCTGGGAGGCAGAGCTTGCAGTGAGCCGAGATCATGCCACTGCACTCCAGCTTGGGCGACAGAGCAGGACTCTGTCTCAAAAAAAAAAAAAAAAAAAAAAAGATACTGGGTTTTTGTTACTTATTCAACACCTTTATTGAGGAGGAGGAGGAATTGCCATGTATTAGCAATTGTGTGTCAAACACTGTTCTAAGCCTTTATATAGTTTCTCATTTAATCATCAGAATCCTGTGGGTTAGGTAGGATGATCTTCCTTTCACAGGTGGGGAATCTGTTATAGAGAACTTCTTCCAAATAGTATAATATATGAGAAAATCAGAAATATGAACTCAGGTCAGTCTGCCTCCAAAGGACCACCTTCCTGTTCAGTATACTTGGTACTTACCTGCTGGTTTCAGAAAACACATTATGTGTTAGGGGTACAAAGATAAAAGTGAGGTTGCACCTGCTATTGCTTAAGAGGTATGGCAGTCTGTTCTTGCACTTATACTATAAAGAAATACCTGAGACTGAGTAATTTGTAAGAAAACAGGTTTAATTGGCTCATGTTTCTGCAGGCTATACAGAAAGGACACTGCTAGCATCTGCTTCTGGGGAGGCCTCAGGAAGTTTCCAGTCATGGCAGAAGGAAAAGGGGAGCAGGTATCACACGTGGCGGGAGCAAGAGGCGGGATATTCACACGCTTTGAACAACCAGATCTTGCGAGAACTCATTCACTATTGTGAGGATGGCACCAAGCCCTAAGGGATCCTCCCTCATGACCCAAACACCTCCCACTAGGCCCCACCTCCAACATTGGGAATTACATTTCAACATGAGGTTTAGAGAGGACACATATCCAAACTATATCAAGAAAGTAATGAGTATTTCAACTTAGATCCAAATTTATGAGTGATGCAGCTGCCTCAGAAAGAAACCCATGAAATAAAGCAACTGGAAAACGTTAGGTTGAAGAGGAACTCCGTATGGGACTTCCAATTCAACTTCTTTAGTTCTATTTCTGCTTACTTGCTGTGTCATATTGGGACGTGTGCTTTATTTCTGTTTGGTTCAGTTTCACCATTTGTAAATGGTCCTAATGTTTCCAATTTACCCAGTGAATAAGCCATTCCCTGAGGCTCTTTGGAAGATTTACATGTACTTAAGCTAGAAGGATCCTATTTGAACACAGAGACAAATGTTACCTCTCTGCCATGTAATATTTTTGCCTCTAAAATTCTGCAAAGCTTAAATTTCTGTCCCTTGTTCATGGAAAATACCTGGTTAAGTATTGGTTAACACTTTTAGATGTTCTTTGATGCAGGGTTTTACAGAAATACAAAAGGCTTACAAAGTCCATGGAAATCTAATACAGCACCACAATACTGCTTTTCAACTGAAGAACAGGAGCTGTTCATTAGCCTCCACTCTCCTACCCACCTTGTTTCTTTTTCATATCCGGCAGGAGCTGAATTGGCCACACCATACGCCTTTTTAGCAAATGATGAGTTTTTTACCAAGCCTTAGGGAGGATTATTTGGAATAAAGGAAAAATCAATCTTAATGTTTCTCCCCAGGACTGAAAGACACTGAGGTCTGTACTATCAATCACAAGGTATAAAAATCATGTCTATGCTGGTTTGCACTGTATGCAGATAGGACCCCAAAGCTAAACGTCCTGAGGGACCTGGGGCTTGCTCAGACTTGTTACCATCAAGCACTATTTCCTGAGTAACCAGATGCAATTTTCTCTGCAGAGCTGTGCAGTGTGTAGTGTGTAGTCTTGGCTCAGAACTGGCCTCTCATCCTGTGGTAGCCTAAGGGAATGACTATCCATTTCTACTTTGGCTCTTATTTTTGTTTTGCTCATCAGAATGGGCCTTCCATGAATCTCCTTTGTTCTTTCTATATAGTTTGATATTTGGAATAATTCTTCCATTTCAGATGCTCATATCCTTCCTGGAGCTTTAGTTTCTTACCCTGAAACAGAGTAATGTTCCAGGTGAATGAACTATTTGGAAGACATTAAGTTAAAGGCATTGTGAAAATATAATGAAAAAAATGGTTATAAAACTCTTTGATTTGTCCTTAACTTGAAGATAAAATTCAACAAACATTATCAGCAGTCTACTGAGAGTAAGGAAGAGCTATACACTGAGAGATGCCAGGAAGAAGTAGTTATTGTTTTTGTTATCACAGATCTCAATCTACTAGGAATGCTGTGGGCAAATACAGTGCAAGATGAAATGTGCTAAGTCCGTAGGAGAGAGGCAGAGTGTTACCAGGGCTCGAAGGATGGCCCTTAGCTTTGTTGCAGGCACAGTGCAAGGTGCCACATCTCCCATTTGGTCCTCACAACAATTCCCTAAGTTGTATATTTGAGGAAAATGAGACTTAGAGTTGTTAAGAAATTTGTTCTAGAGATAATAAACAGTGGAAGAATAAATTATATTCCTCTGGGAAGCAGCAGGAAAAAGTATGGTTTCATAGAGATGAAAATGTCTCTTAAGCAGCTGAGTTTGGTTTTTACTCTTTTTTGGGAGGCTCATAATAATATATTCTCAAACAAATGTTGAGACATCTAAGACATTAAGCTGGGCAGTGAATGGAACAGGTATATCTTTTCTTCCCCAAAGAGTTACTGTTTGTAGTTAGGGTAATATAAGATATTTTGGAGGAAGCATTCTAAGAAACACTAAGAAGTTATATTGTCCATAGTCTTATGACCAGTGGTTGGGAGAAGGTGTAACACATGATCATTTAAATAACAAATGGTACCACATAAAAGAAAGTAGGTCTCTGCCTCCTATACCCAAATGTAAAACGTCCCCTCTGTGAAAGTTCATTATACAAATTGGGTCATTCTTGTCATCCCCAACTAAATCAAACTCAAGAGGCCAGAGGTAAAATCACTCTGTGTATATTACACCTGCTCCAAGAATTAAATTTTCCAGAAGCCCAGCTGCTGAAATGGCCTGCTGTAACTCTAAGACCAGTTTTACCTAGTAGCTGCTGAAACAACCTGCTGTGACTCTAAGATTGCTTTTATCTACCACCATCACTCCCAGTCAGAGCTTGACAGCTACCAGAAGTTCCTCTAGGGCCAATGAGCTTTCTTTTAAAACGATATATAGCATTTGTCTTTCTCATAAGACTCCTAACCTTCTCTTTGTTCTTTGGACATGTCACAAACCACCCATTCTCTGTGTGTGCCCCAAATTTCAGTTCTTACTTTCCAAATAAAATATTTTAAATTTAGACATTCATCTCTATATTTTGTCTCACTTCAACACCTCCATATTCAGGAAACATTTTTTAAATATAAATATGTTACCAATTATGTGACTAGACCATAGAACAGCACGTATAATTAAGACACCTTCCCCCGATCCTCCAGTTCCCTCATTCTTATCCCTTTTTTCCTTCCTGATGATTTCTTCCACTTTTCTCCATCCCGGTTGTTAATAAATCCCTTTCATCTGCTCTTCTTCTTCTGTAAAAGTGGGCAAAAGAGAGAGAGCAGTGAAAAGGCAGGGAATGATTGCTCCATTATTGAGATGTAAAAGGATTCATTGGTTGGATGTTGTGCCTCGGAGCACAGGCTTTATTTCCACAGCTGGCTATACACATGTGTATGCATGCATAGGACCTAATCTGACTAATGTGCATTATGTCCCCATCCTTTGCAATCAGAAGGAACAATATCAGTGAGCATGGTGGTTTTCAAAATCAATCAGTTTCGCTATTAATAGTTCAAACCTAAAATTTCTGGGGTCCGTGAAAAGAAGTAGTTATTATTTGGAGGCAGAAGAACTATTGTTTCTGAAATAGGAAGCAAAATGAAGAGAGCTCTCCAAACGTGTTTCTTAGATAAGGCCCATCCTTATGTAGAAACATAGCAAAAGAACTTAAAGCTAGAATATAGATGGTTTGGAAGATGGGAAAGAACAAGTAAATACATGAATTGCTAATAGTGGCAGAAGCCAAGTACTGTTGGGAAAAGAATGGTAGCTTTGGAAAATGGGACTCAGGAAAAGAGTGATCAAAATTAGTTACCATGAAATTTTAGTTTGGCATAATGATTTAGTTCAAGAAGAAAGGACATCTCTATTCCAAGAAAGTTCAAATCAAATGTTAATAAGATGGTACTTACTTTAGCATGTGAAGCTCACCCTGTGTTCCAAAAACCAGTAGGCTTCATAAATGAATAATTTATTTCTTAAACACGTACTTAGTGCCTACAGTGTACAAAGCACTGGGGTAAGGAAAGATTAGTTTGTATAGGTTTGCAAATAATTCAAGGCAATAAATAAAATGTAGGGACAGTAGTACAGAGAAATTATGAAGACTGGGGGTAGAATTAGCTTGCATTAAAACTCCAGCTTGGAACTGGAGTATTATGGTGTCTGACACTCAAATGTGACCCCGGTGTTAGGCTTGATAGCAGCATATCCCTTAGGCATTTAAGGAGAGGAAAGAAGTTAGATGGAGGGGCTCCTGTCACTGTCCCCATTGACTTTGTAGGCTTCGTGAATTCTTAATATCACAGACCTAATGAGCATTCCTATTTTTATTTTTTTTTAAGTATTTAGTTTTGTCCAGGCAACAACATCAAAGGATTTCAGAGTTGTCTTAAGACCTAGTAACATATTGCTGTAGGAGTTAGGAAGGTACTATTAATAGTTTTCTAAATAGGAAAACTGAAGATTAAAAATTCAATATTTTGGGGCTGGGCAAGGTTCCTCACGCCTGTAATCCCAGCACTTTGGGAAGCTGAGGTGAGAAAATCATTTGAGTCCAAGAGTTTGAGACCAGCCTAGGCAACGTAGCGAGACCTTTTCTGTACAAAAGAATTAAAAAATTAGCCAGGCATGGTGGTGCTCACCTGGAATCCCAGCTGCTTGGGAGATGAGGTGGGAGGATTGCTGTCTTAGAAAGAAAGAAAAAGAGAAAGAAAAGAAGGAAGGGAGAAAAGAGATGGAAGGAGGGAAGGAATGAAGGAAGGAGAGAAAGAAAGCAGGGAAGCGGGGAGGGAGAGAGGAAGGAAGAAGAAAGGAAAGAACTTATTTTATCCCAAGTTAGAGTAGAAAACTGTGTGGTGTCTTTCACCTCTGTACAAATAGGAAGAGGATTCGGAAATCATTATTATACCAAAATTTGATCTTCTAAAATGTTTTCAATGAGAAAATCTCATGGGATCATTCTTCACTGTCTTTTTCTATCTTCTAGAAAGTTTGAATTCACAGTGTTAACCTTTCCTTTCCTGCCGAGATAACCATCTTTCCCTTTTCAATTTCTTACTTTTCTGACAGCTGATACCAGTCTAAGCTAATATTGTAACAATTTTAGATGATATTGCAGATGCACAAGGACATCCTCATATGAATCAATTAAAGAAGTCACAGTAAGTTGCCATTGAAAGTGTGGCAGCTGCATCCTTGAAAGCAGATGCTCTTCTGGGTCTGAATGAGTCCAATTTTAACTAATTTTAAGACCTAAACAGATTTCAGTCTGGTTAATATTAGGATGTGGAACCACTTGAGACATCCTAATGTCCTAGTCTGATTACTTCTCCATGACAGTTTGTATGTTGGCTTTCCTTGAGAGATGCTGGGTACTTAATGCCAGGCATTTTTATGTCAATCGTGAAGAGAGACCCCAAGTCGTGGCTGCAGCAAAGTGCACTGACAACTCATGAAATTAAAGTGGCTTCTAACAGCAGCATGATTTATAGGGAAAGAACTTGGGGTATAGGGATTCACCAGAATTGCTTTAAACTATATTTCTGTTAGATTCCTGAATCCCCAGAAACCAGCTATAATGAACTACTTCCCCATCCCTACTCTCTAGATTATACTCAGAAAACTAAGGAGAAAGTTAAAGTTGTAAATGGCAAGTTGCTTCTTCTTTTTTCTGATCTTTCTTTAACAATCTGTTATTATGTTCTTTGTCATATTGCATTGGTCAGTTTAATTAAAAAGGCATTGATTGAGCTTCTGTAATGCCTCTAGTTATCTGCTGGCCTTGAATGGGGGAAAATATATATAATACATAATTCTTTCACTGAAGTAATTAATGATCCAGAAGGGAGACATAGTTAATGGAGAATTGAGAGGGGTGAGGGAACATCTAGAAGAGCGACTGACCCTTCCTGGGAAATCAGAAAAGACTTTCTGAGCCAGAGAAGGCATGAATAGTTTTGAAAGAGGAATAAGAGCCATCAAAGGTGTAGAATCATGAGACAGCATGATATGTTTAGGAAATTTGCTTTAAAAGGGTGGTAAATCAAAGGGCCCAGGGTTGGAGAGGGGATACGCTGAAGAGATAAAAGAAAGTGGTAAGAGATGAAGAAAATCTGGAGGGTTGGACAGAAATAAAAAATCTTGGAAAGCCTTACTAAGGAGCTTAGACTTGATCATCTAAGCAGTGGGAAATATTGATGTTATTTATACAAGAAATTAACATAATCAAATTTGTGTTTTGGGTAAATAACTTATCTAACTCATATTTAATTAGATAAAAGGGGGCCAGGTAAGAAGCAGAGATACCAGTCAGGAAACTATTGCAGTAGTCCATGGCAGAGATGGGGTCCAAACCAAGAAAGTAGCAGTAGATACAGAAAAGAAAAAATAAATATTAAGAAAATATTTGTAAATAAAATTGGTACAAATTAGTCTTTGCTAGAGAGAGTCAAAAATTACACTCATGTTGCAGCTTGGATTCCCAGATTGATGTATCACCTATGAAAAGAGAATTCAGGATAGAGAACAGATGCTAAAGAAAGTTAATGAGTTTAGTTTTGAACACATTGCATTTGAGATGCCTATGGGACATACAGGTAGCAATATTTTGCAAGTCATTAATGAAATAAGGTTTAGGAGCCATCATTTCATGGATAGTAGTGTAAACAATGAAAAGGGACGAGCTCACTCAGAACATATTGGCAAGTAAGGAAGACCACTAGAGGAAAAAGTCCCCAGAAACACCAGCATTGTGGATGGACTAAAGGAAGGGGATTCAGTGAAGGAAACCATGGAAGAAATGCCAGAGAGAGAAAACAGCACCCAGAAGAGTATGCCATATAAGCCAAAAGAAGATGATTTCAAGAAGTAAAGGGCCAGTGAATTCAGAGATAGCAGAGAGCCTGCATGAGATGAGGACTGAAGAGCAGCCAGTAGATTTGGCAATTACAGTATCATTGATGGCTATTACCAGAAAAGTTTCTAATAAAAAGGTGAGGGCAGAGTCAGATTGTGGCACACTGAAGAGTTAATAGGAGGTGGGACTGGAGAAAGTCAGTGTTGAGATTCTTTTGAAGTCTTTGTTGAGGACTAATAGGGAGCAGGTAGGACAAAGGGCCTGAGGAGAACAGCGTGAATTTGGAAAAGTTGCTGAGAAAGGGAAGGAGCTAGCCAAGCACCAGGGAAAGGATTGACAAGTGGTACTGAAAGCTTTTTTTGAAATTAAAATCCAGAACATTTTAGTGGCAACAATTTATACATTTTTGTTTTTTTAAATTAATATATTATAGCTGTACATATTTGGGGGGTACATGTGATATTTTGATAAATGTATACAATGGGTAATGATCAAATCAGGGTAACTGGGATATCCGTCACCTCAAACATTTATCTTTTCTTTATATTGAGAACATTACAATTCTCTTCCATCTATTATGAAGTATACAAGAAATTATTGTTAAGTATAATTACCCTATGGTACTATCACATACTAGAACTTATTTCTTCTAAGTGTATTTTTGTGCCCAATAACTAAGGTTCCCCTCCCCCCCACCCCTTTTTATTTCTCAGCCTCTGGTAATCACCATTCAGCCTCCATGAAATTTCCTGTTCAGGTCCCACATTTGAGTGAGAATGTGTGATATTTGTCTTTCTGTGCTAGCTTCTTTCACTTAACCTGATTACCTTCAGTTCCATCCATGTTGCTCGAATGACAGGATTTTATTCTTTTTGTTTGTTTGTTTTCGAGATGGAGTCTCACTCTGTAGCCCAGGCTGGAGTGCAGTGGCGCAATCTCGGCTCACTGTAACCTCTGCCTCCCAGGTCCGGGTTCAAGCAATTCTCCTGCCTTAGCCTCCCGAGTAGCTAGGATTACAGGCACATGCCACCATGCCCAGCTAATTTTTGTATTTTTAGTACAGACAGAGTTTCACCATGTTGGCCAGGCTGGTCTTGAACTCCTGACCTCGTGATCCACCCGCCTTGGCCTCCTGAAGCGCTAGGATTACAGGCATGAGCCACCCTGCCCCACCAGGATTTTATTCTTTTTATGGGTGAATAATATTCCATTGTGTATATCTACCACATTTTCTTCCTCCATTCATTAATTGGTGGATATTTTGGCTGGTTCCCTGTTTTGGCTGTGGTGAATAGTGCTGCAGCAAACATGAGAGTGCAGATATCTCTTTGATATACTGATTTCCTCTCTCTTGGATATACCCAGCAGTGAGATTGCTGGCTCATATAGTAGTACTATTTTTAGTTTTTGAGGAAACTGCATGCTGTTTTCCGTAATGGTTGTACTAATTTACATTCCCACCAACAATGTATGAGCATTCTTCCTTCTCCACATCCTCACCAGCATTTGTTTTGTCTTTTTTATAATAGTCATTCTCACTGGTGTGAGATGATGCCCCATTGTGGTTTTTATTTGCAGTTCCCTAATGATTAGTGATGTTAAGCATTTTTTTCATATACCTGTTGGCCATTTGTATGTCTTCTTTTGAGAAATGTCTATTCAGATCTTTTGCCCATTTTTATAATCAGATTATTTGTTTTTGTTTTTTGTTTTTTGTTTTTGCTATTGAGTTGTTTGAGTCCCTTATATATTCTGGTTATTAATCCCTTGCCAGGTATATAGTTTGAAAATAATTTTGTTTCATTATATACGTTGTCTCTTCACTTTGTTGATTGTTTCCTTTGCTTTATAGAAGCTTTTTTGGCTTGGCGTAATCCCATTTGTTTATTTTTGCTTTTGTTGCCTGTGCTTTTGCGGTCTTACCCAAAAATCTTTGCCCAAATCAATGTCCTGTAGCATTTCCCTAATGCTTTTTTCTAGTAGTTTCATAGTTTTTAGGTCTTACATTTAAATCTTTAATCCATTTTCAGTTGATTTTTTTAATAAGTTAAAAAATGAGCATCTAGTTTCATTCTTCGGCATACAGATAGCCAGTTTTCCCAGTGCCATTTATTAAAGAAACTGTCCTTTCCTCAATGGGTGTTCTTGGTGCCTTTGTCAAAATGAATTGGCCGTTAAGTGTGTGAGTTTATTTCTGGGTTCTCTATTCTGTTCCATTGGTCTATGTGTCTGTTTTTTATGCCAATACCATGCTGTTTGGGTTACCATAGCTTTGTAGTACAATTTGAAATCAAAGTAGTGTGATACCTTCAGCTTTCTTGTTTTTGCTCAGGATTGCTTTAACTATTCTGAGTCATTTGTGTTCCATTTGAATTTTAGGATTCTTTTTTCTATTCTGTGAAGAATGTCATTGGTATTTTGATAGAGATTGCATTGAATCTGTAGGTTGCTTTTGGTACTATAGATATTTCAATAATATTAATTATTATTTCAATCCAGGAGTGTGGATCCAGGAGTGTGGATATCTTTCCATTTTGTGTGTGTGTCTTCAATTTATTTCATCAGTGTTTTATAATTTTCCTTGTAGATTTCTTTTACTTTGATTAAATTTATTCCTAGGTTTTTCTTACTGTAAATTGGATTTTTTTCTTGATTTCTTTGGTGGATTGATTGATGTTAGCATCTAGAAATATTACTGGATTTTTGTTTTGTTTTGTTTTTTTGATACAGGGTCTAGCGCTGTTGCCTAGGCTAGAATGCAGTGATGCAGTCTCGGCTCACTGCAACCTCTGCCTCCCAGGCTCAAGTGATCCTCCCGCCTCAGCCTCCTGAGTAGCTGAGATTACAGGCACTCGTCACCATGCCCGGATAATTTTTGTATTTTTAATAAAGACAGGGTTTCACTATGTTGGCCAGGTTGGTCTCTAACGCCTGGTCTCAAGTGATCTGCCCGCCTTGGTCTCCCAAAGTGCTGGGATTACAGGCATGGGCCACCGTGCCTGGCCTGATTTTTGTATGTGGATTTTGTATCCTGCAACTGTATTAAATTCATTTACCAGTCCTAAGAGTTTTGGGGTGGAGTCTTTAGGATTTTCTAGATATAAGATCATGTCATCTGCAAACAAGGATAATTTGATTTCTTCCTTTCTAGCTTGGATGCCGTTTCTTTCTTTATCTTACCTAATTGCTCTGGCTAGGATTCCAGTACTATGTTGAATAAAAGTGGTGAAAGTGGGCATCCTTGTCTTATTCCAGAACTTAGTGTAAGACTTTCAATTTTTCCCCATTCAGTATATTAGCTATGGACCTGTCATAGATGGCCTTTATCATGTCAAGTTATGTTCCTTCTATACCCAGTTTCTTGAGAGTTTTGATCATGAAGGGATGTTGAATTTTATCAAGAACTTTTTCTGGCATCTATTGAAATGATCATATGATTTTTGTCCTTTATTCTGTTGATGTGATGTATCACATTTATTGATTTACATATGTTGAACCATCTTTTCATCCCTGGGATGAATCCCACTTGATCACAGTGAATGACATTTTTAATGTGTTGTCAAATTCTATTTGCTAGCACTTTGTTGAGGATTTTTGCATTTATATTCATCAGGGATATTGGCCTGTAGTTTTCTTTTTTATTGTTTTGCTTTGTCTAGTTTTGGTATCAGTGAACAATATGTTCTTTTGTTTTCCTGTCAAATGATGAGTTGTAGAATTGACTCAATGTTACATGAGTTTTAGGACAATTATAGTGAAAGAAAAGTATTCAAGGGAGTTGAGGTTTATGGTCAAAGAGTAGCTCAGGGAATCAACCATGCAATCCATGCTGAGGGTCCTAAGAGGGACTTTGTCTACCAAGAGAAAATGAGGGGATTACAGCATTAAAGTTATAATGGAAATGAGGTTGGGAGAGAGTTGAAAGAAGAAAAGTTTTTGATCTGAGAATATGATATTAGAATTTAAAATTTCAGAGGCTGAAAACAGGATTTAACTCGGCAGCAAGTTATTAATATATATTTTTAATTTGCAATGATTTAAAGAGGTGTTTGTTTTTCTAATATAGCAAAAAGTCTGAAGTCAAACAGTTGCTTCTTTTGGCCAATGGTCCAACAATACTTAGTCCAGCACCTCTCTGATTCTTGGTCTTTTCCTCTTAATAGCAAGATGATGCAACTTCAGATACCTCAATCAAATCAGAAAAGGGGGGAAAGTGGGAGCAAGTGGCCCCAGCCTCAATTCTCCTTTTATCAGGAAAAACAAAAGACTTCCCAAAAGCCACAAAAGACTCTACTTAGGGGGTCAGTGGACAGACTATGATACACAGCCACCTCTAGCAACAAATAGGGCTGAGAATACAAATATTTAGCTTTCCAGAGTCTGTAGTGGAGTGAGCAAGGGAGAGAATGGAACTGGAAGTAACTGCTGGTTCACCAAAAAGGCAGTGTCTGCTGCAAAGACCAATGTTCAGCTTCCTTTTATGGAACAATGTTTATGTAGTACAGAAAGCCACAATCATCCTACCACAAACAGCGACTTAAAGATGCATGATTTATGATGTTCCCCTCCTTGTGTCCATGTGTTCTCATTGTTCAACTCCCACTTATGAGTGAGAATATGCAGTGTTTGGTTTTATGTTGCTGTGTTAGTTTGCTGAGGATGATGGTTTCCAGCTTCATCGATGTCCCTGCAGAGGACATGAACTCATTCTTTTTTATGGCTGCATAGTATTCCATGGCGTATATGCACCATGCCTGTCGGGGGAAGGAGGGCAAGGGGAGAGAGAGCATTAAGACAAGTACCTAATGCTTGTGAGGCTTAAAATCTAGATGATGGGTTGATAGGTGCAGCAAACCACAATGGCGCATGAATAACTATGAAACAAACTTGCACATTCAGCACATGTATCCCAGAACTTAAAGTAAGCTAAAATAAAAATAAAAGATGGCATGCTTCATGCAGTGGTCACAGGAGGAACAGAGATACTAAGAATGATCTGATGTCATCCATCCCTAGTATTAGAAAAACAGCTCAAAGTGCATGTCTTCATAAAGCGATGAAGCACTTATATATTTAAAGTCCAATACGCGTGGGCTCTGCTGATATGAAGGGTAATACTATAGATAAATATACAACAATGTAGCCTTTAAAAGGGTATGTACAAGATTGTGTGTGTGTGTGTGTGTGTGTGTTTCTAGTAATCTCATACCTTAACTGTAACCTCCCAAGCAGATTGTGTTAGCATTGCTTTTTTATAGATTTTCATTTGACATTGAAGAGCTAGTTAAGTGCTTTTGTGGTGTCTTAGATTGCCAAGCTTAGTATTTCTTTGCTCAGTATATTCTTTCTTGTTAAGAAAACTTTTTAAGTTTCAGTAAGCCCTGAGGAGTCCACAAACTGACTTTCTAGTAGAGCTCTGGTCGTAATTTTTCATGTTGCTTTAATAAAATGTTATCTTTTTGCCATAGATTATGGTCAAGTGAAATATACAGTGTGCTGTTACCTGAGACTACTTTTTACCTCACTCATTCTAAGTTTTACCTCAGCAGCTAATCTTGCCATAGACTTACTCAACTTAGATTTTTTTTTTAATTTGTAATTTGACAGTGGTCAATTGCCACATGATAAAATAATGTATTTATAAAATAGGAAATGGGAATTTTTTTAAGTTTCTTGGCGGGATTTATCCAGAATGCCTTTGATGGAATTTGGTCTATTAGTATAGCTTTGGACCTCAGACTAGGAGTGAGACTTCAAAGTCCAATTTCTGCCTCTTCTCATTGATACATAGATAACTGTCCATGCTATAGTCACTGTCACCCAATAGAGGAATTGAAGGGCTGAAAAGCCCTAAAATGTTTTGAAATATTATAGTTGTATAGTTGCTTTCCTCTAGCCTGTTCCATGAAAATATTGCAAAAGCAGTGATCTTGTCTTGGCGATCAAACAACATGATTAATGCTAACGTTAGAGAGGAGATGCAATGTCATACATCTAGGCTCCAGCAGATCAAGTTAGTAAACATCTAGGATGATACCAAGGCTGGCAATAATTTAAAATCTACATTGCTACGTTCCCTTCCTCCTCACCCATCAGTTCCCTTGAACAACATTCTTTTTTTTTATGTTTGCCACGTTATTTTAATTTATTAGAGTCTGGTTCCACAGAGGAGAACTTAGCCTTACATGTTAGAAGCCTGGATTGTCTCTCCAAGCCCTTTTCTGGACTTAGCAAAGTTTAAGAGTGGATACAGTGCTGAAAGGTCGTAAGTGTAGACACTACACAATACAGCAAGACGTTGGCTCTCTACCCTATAAGGTGAATGACTTTCTGAGTTAGTGATGCCTCACCAATTCCCATGTTCCCTAAGTCCAGAGAGCGTCTTTCTTCCAAAGGACTCTGAAAAAGAGAAGGATGTTCATACAGAAAAGCAAAACATATCAGAAATTAAATAAAGATGGATGGAATTATTTTGTAAGTATATTGTTGCTGTAATTAAGCTGAAGACCTAACCTGGACAAATCACTTGCTAAAGAATAATAATAATTGCTTACGTTTCTTGCTTATATTAAGTTTTATATGTTGTCATTCTAAGTGTTTTGCCTACTTTAATTCATTTAATCCCATGATATAGATACTATTACCCTCCGTTTACAAAATAAAATAATAAGGCAGAAAAAATTTAACTAACTAGCTCTTGGTCACATAAAGTAAATGTTGGAGGTGGGACTTAAAGCCAAACTTTGAGGCTCTAGAGAGCTAAGAAAACTTTTGAATGAGATTACCAAATTATTGTTGGTTGGTAATCTTTGAGAAATCGTGAGGAAATGCGGATACAATAGAAGTTTAGAGATAAACAAATTAGTTTTTTATTTTTGTTCAGCATTTTTTTGAAGAAAATATCTAAGTGGTGCTAAATATTTTAATAAATTGTTTTGGAAATATATAGAAGGTAGCTTTATCAAATTTTCCAAAAAGACCTTCTTAGGGCTTTTAGTTGGCCATAAGCTATATATGCGTTGAAGTGGAATACAGCACACTACCACTTCCACCTCCCAGAATTTAGGGAGGTGTAAAGCATCATGGCATCTAGAAAAAGGGAATTGATCATTCTCTCTAGACTGGTCAGCCCCTTCTGTAGTATTTATTCTGTTTTGTCCTGAGTTCTACATTTCAAGGGAAATAGAGAAAAATTGGAATGTTTTGGTAGATAAATTTTGAGAATTATAAAATAATTTAATTCAATCATTAGAAGAATGGGTGAAGAACTGTGGACATTCCGCCTAGAAAAGGGAAGACTTCAAGGAAGCCAAAAGAGGTATCTTCAATACTTGTAGTACTGACTCATGTGTGAAGGATTACAAAGTTAGGTAAAATTAGAGCCAATGATTAGAAGTTAATGAAGGCAGATATTGGCTTGATGTAAGATGGTCAAATCTTTCGGAGATGGAACAGGCTGCCTTGAAAGGTATTGAGTTTCCTTTCGCCAGCATTTGTGTAAGTGTACAGCCAGAATGTGGACAGCCACTTGAAGGTGCACAGAAGATGGAGGCACAGACCAGATGGTTGGGCCACATGACAGTGAAGGCCTCTTCCAACTCTGAGGTTCTGTTTCTGTAGGTTGGTGCAAAAGTAATTATGGCTTTTGCCATTGAAAGTAATACTTTTGCACCCACCTAAATATTATTATATGAATTGATTCAAGATAAGCCACTGCACTTCTATGTGTAATCAAATATAGAAATAGTCTATCATGTCTTGGACTTCTAATGCTGCCAACACTAGTGTTAACCAAACTAGTAAAAACAAGATGAACAGCAAAATAATACGTCATTTCAGAAAAATCTGTAGGCATCTAATGAAATGATTGGTGTTTTATCCTTACCTTCCAGTGCTTTCTCCTGCTCAAGACAGCCACACGAACACGGATCTCCCCCCAGTGTCAGAGCAGATCATGCAGACTCTCAGTGAACTTGCCAGATCGTTCCAGGATATGGCTGACCGCTGCTTGCTGGTCTTACATCTGGAAGTGAGGTATGATACAGCCAAGCCCAGGACCTTGCAATTTGAATGCACTGCAGTTCATAAATCACTTGCTTATTTCCAGGGAATATCACCATAATTTCTGGCTCATATTATTGATGTTATCCCTTTTTACACTGAAAGTGATTTTTAGCTATATTCAGTGATTATTTGAGCGCACAGTATATTGTGAGTGTGGTGATTCAGAGCTGGCATGATCTATGAAATCAGGTCACCTAGATTGGAATGTCACTATCAACTGGCTAGGTGATCTTAGGTCAGTTAATTAACTCTACAAACCACAGTTTCCTTATTTTAAAAATGGAAATGGTAGTTTCTAACTTATAGAGATTTTATAAATGAAATAATAATTAGCACAATGTCAGCCACAAAGTAAGTGCTCAAAATATGGTAGCTTTGCTATTGTGGTGACTTTATTGTGATTGATATTTTTACTAAAGTGCTCTGCTAGTCAAGAAGGGAGTCACATTTGAAAAAGTAGAGGGAAACAGGTAAAAGAATTATACTAATATATTTTAGTTAACCCAGTATATCCAAAACAGCATTTCAATAGGCAATCAACGGAAGTGATTAAGGTATTCAGCATTTTCTTTTGCACTGAGCTTTTGAAATCTGCACATTTTATACTTACAGCACATCACAATTTGGACTGGCCACATTTTAAGTGCTTGGTAGCTACATGTGCCCAGTACTAGCATAGTGGGCAGTTGCCAAGAGTGGCTGGGTCTGACTAGGAATGGGATTTTTTTCTTTTAAGATAAAATGGTCAGAAGAAATGTTACAAAGTAACAAGAATGATCGGTCTGTACAAAGACCTGGAGGAAGAGAGTTTCAGACAGAGGGAGGCACACTTACAAAGGTCCTGAGACAAAACCAAGCTTGGCAGTTTTAAGAGCAGAGAGGAGGCTGATATGCTTGTAGGCTGATGAACAAGCTGGGTGGGGAGGTCTGAAAGAGTAAGGCACAGGAGACAAGCTGGAGCCCAATCCTGTGGAGTCATGAAGCCTGACGCATTACAGGGTCTTACAGACCAAGTGAATCATTCAGATGTCATAGAAGCCATGGAAGGGTTTTAAGAAAGGGAGAGATATCAATTAATTAACATTTTTTAAAGGTCACTCTGGCTGTTGTATGGAAAAGGGATTGCAGGGAAAAATACAAATGGAAGCAGGGTGACCAGTTGAAAACAACTCTGAGCATCAAAGTGACAGAGGTGGAGGTATGAGAAGCGTAGGATTTGGGACGTGTGCTGAAGATAGAGCTAATGAAGTTTGTTGATAGATTGTATTGGACACAGGGGCTGGTGCAATGAGAGGAAAGACTCAAGGAAAACCACTAGTTTGGGGCCAGAGCAACTGTGTGCCATTAACTGAGGGGAGAAACACTGAGGGAGGAGAAAGGTTGAGGAGAAGGGTGGAAATCAAGTATGCCATTTGGAGATGTTCAGTTTGAGATGCTTATTGAACAACTAGGTAGCAATGTCAAAACATCAGGATCAGAAAGTGCATGGTGTGGTAATACATTCTATTCTATATTGCTTTGGAACATGATTAACATTGATAGAATATTTTTCTTTTCATTTGAAGTCTTTACTAGATTTAGGTTTTAAAAATGTAAATAGGACTTTGTTTGATAGGTGACCCTTGGGAATATGTTTGGACTCCAGTTAGAACTTGGATTTCTTTCCAGGGTGACTCGTTGTGTGTGCTACTTGCTTTTTATCCTTCGTTACCATATCCCAGTGAGTTACTTCCTTATTGCTTGTGAGAGCCTTGTGAGTGGAACAAGAGAAGTAACATTGCAGATTTAGAATCTGTGTTACGTGGCATTATTCCTGATGTTATTTCTCACATTAAGCTGTCCAGAAATAAAGCTCTCTCTGTATATTTTCTGATTTGTTTTACAATAATTTTCATATTTGGTATCTCTTTATTTACAGGTGGACAGAGAAATAAATCAGGTGTTTTCTATGAATAAATACTTGCAATAGATGGAAGGAAATGAAAAATACCAAGTAATATTCTAATGCCGCTGTTACTGAGTTACAAAGGAAAACAAGGGAATACCAAATTAGTTATTATCACAACTCCTGGAATTTATACTATTGATCGTGTGCTTATACATATTCTACATTCAGAATTGTTTACTTATGTGTAGTTAATTCCAAGTGGGATATTTGCAATACATTTGAATAAGATCTTTTAAATCCTTAACCCCTATTCTGCCCTTTTGATACATCTTGGCAATACTCTTCTTAATACTGAACATGCTTTAGTCATTAATTTACAAGAAACTATACAGTGCTACCAGTTTCCATATCTTCTTCAACATTAGTCTAAAAACAGAAAAATGTCATTTTTAAGAATGAATATCAAAAAAGACTGAATTTTAGAGCCCTGGATGTAGAATTATCTTTCCTTGAATTTAACTCAAAACACGAAACATGGGATTTTTTTAAATTAAATTTCCTCACTTCCTCATATAACATGGTTCCAACGCTCATGTTACTTTCTTATGAGTATGCTCCATTTCGTCTTTGTTCCTTTTAAAGTAAGGTATATACAACTAGCAGAATACACCACATAAGGCTCGGATAGTGAATGTAGACACACTTACTCTATCCTGGTCATGTTAACAAATTTTTTTTCAGTTTGCACAGTGATGATACAAAATGAAAAAGACAGATTTCATGCCACTCTAGTATAATAACGCTAGAATAGAGATGTCTGCTAAGTGCTCTGGGGGCGTGACTGTGGAAGAGACCCCCGAGCAGCTCTTCCAGGTGTGGCTTGTTCATTGTGATGGCTGGCCCTGAAACCTAATATCCTGCTGTATATAAGGTGCTCAGTAAAAATGTGATTAAGAATTAGTTGGTTTGAAACCAAACCCAGATAAAGTAAGTGCTACTTTACAAAACAAAACCTGTTGTCTTTAAAGAAAATGAATTGGTTTGCAGTTTCTGTTTTTACACAGTAGTCCACTGGTAAGTCCACTACATTATCTTAAGAGGTACAGAGGCTGCGTGGTCAACATCATTCTCATCAACTAATGTTTGTTTTGTTCCCATCCTGCTGTAAAAAAAGAATTAGAACGTAGGCCCGGTTGTCCAGGAGCTGGTGTGGTGAAAAAGTGGCTGGTTAGCTCCTGTCTCTGGCACTTTTAGCCAAGAAACCACTGTAATAGTACGGATAGAAGAAAAAAATTCATGGAAAAAAGTAATGGGATATGCTAGCAAAAAGTCCAGAACAACTTCAGATGCCAAAAATTGGTCTTGTTCCCCAACATAGCTTTATATCCATAGCCCATATTTTTCTTTGACATTGTTAAAATTCAAACCAAAAACTGTTCTCAAATCCAGCACAGTCTGTGTTGAAGGATCCATCTAAGGAGTGTTTGACATTTTACCTGTGTCATTGTAGGTCACATTTTAACCACCAAGCAGCCCCTTTCCACAGTTTGAAGCATAAAGCAAATGATACCCCCAAGAGATGAAAGACATGGTGAGCCCATTAAAAACTACTGAGGTTTGTTTTTTCTATTTGAACTTTAGAAGAAGAAAATTAAGTTGCCATTTGAGTCCAAGATGCCAAGAATGTCACCTTTATCAGCTGATTTTTCTCACCATCAGGAGGGCTCTAAGTAGGTTCAACAGCAACTGCCTATCACTGTTGGGATCCTAAGTGTGCACTCTCTGAAAATCATCCACCCCACTGTGTAATCAGCAGTGTTTGCAGAATACATTAATGTCAAAGTCATATTAAGGTCAGCAACAACAGGCCAGAATTTAAATTTAAAAAAATACTTTATTTGAATTTGGCATTCACTGATAACTATTTTAATTTCTTTTTTTTTTTTAATCTCTAATCACTTGGGAAGAAGATAATACCTTAAAGAAAGGTTATATGTCTTCTCTCCCAATAACTTCAAGATCTCATAAGCTCTCACCTCCAATTCATAAGAATTTCCTAACTAGTCACTCTACTTCCAGTTGCTTCCATTCTCTGCTATTAATCCACTTGTGTACTGTGCCAGAGTGATCTTGCCAAAGCTCAGGTCTGATTATATTATTCACCTCTTAAAATCCCCCTAAGGATCCCTGTGGCTTCTAGGATAAAGGCTTGATTCCCTACATGGCCTTCAGAGCCTGGGCTGACCTGGCCTGTGCCCATCTCCCCAAGCTCGTGGCGTGCCTGTAATGTGGGATCTGTGTACAGCAGAAAAGAACTGCTCACCAGTCCTCAGAACATCCTGCATTTATAGTCTCATGCTATTTTACATGGTCTTCTCATTGCCTGAAGTCATAATGTCTGTCATTTACTTTAAAAATACTTTAGCATAGATGCTTTAATTTTATTTTCAACAAAGTGCTACTTCATTTAAATTTCAACCACAGTAGCAATCAGTGCCCTAGTCATGAATCCCATTCCAGAGTTGGTAAACTTTAATTCTGTCAGAAAGATCACATTCCAGAGGAGGATATAACCAGTGCCATTACTGGTATTCTTACCAAATTATACATTTGTGCCAATTAGTACTTGAATATCAAAATGAGTTTTTAATGGTGAAATTAGTCATTAGTTAATTAGCAACTGTTAAGATGAGCATCTATCAGTAAAAATGAGCAGTAGTCAAGATATTTGGATTCTCTTGGATGAACTGCTTATAAGAATATAACACATCCCATATAAAACTTAGCTTAAAATGGATCATTCAACTAAATTTAAAATCTAAAACTCTAAAACTTCTAGAAGAAAACATAGGAAAAAAACTTTATGATCTTTTTTAGGCAAAGACTTCTGAAATATGACACTAAAAGTACCATCCAAAAATAAAAAGTTATAAATTGAACTTCATCAAAATTAAAACCATTTTTGGTAGACGTTGTCAAGATTAAAATACAAGCCAAAGACCAGGAGAAAATATTTGCAAAATGCATATCTGAAAAAGGACTTGTATCCAGAATATATAATGAACTCTCAAAACTTAATAATAAGAAAACAAAAAACCCAATTTTTAAAACTGGGCAAATGATTTGAACAGATATTTCATCAAAGATATATGTGCAGAAAATAAGCACATGAGAATATGCTCAACATCATTAGTCATTAGGAAAATGCAAATTTAAACCACAGTGAGATACTGCTCTACATCTATTAGGATGACCAAAAATTTTTATTTAAAACTGACAACACCAAGTACTGATGAGGATGTGGAACAACTGGAACTTTTGTATACTGCCAGTAAGAAAGCAAAATGGCACAGCCCCTTTGGAAAGCAATTTGGTAATTTCTTACAAAAGTAAACATACACTTACCATATGATCCAGCAATCTCACTTCTAGGTATTTATCCAAGAGAAATAAATGCAAAGTTATACACACACAAAAATGTGTACATGAAGTAGCTTTATCCACAACCACCTAAACCTAAGAATCTAAACGTCAATGGGTGAATAGATAATCTGTGGGATATCCAATTCAGTGGAAGCCTACCCAGCAATAAAAAGTAATGAACAACATAGATGAATCTCAAATGCTTTGTGCTAAGTGAAAAAGCCAAACTCAAAAGCCTACATACCGTATGATTCCATCTATATGGCATCCTGGAAAGACAACTGTAGGGGCAGAAAAATAGATCAGTGGTTGCCAAAGGTTTGGGAGTTGAGTAGGGATTGACTGCAGAGGGACACAGGGAATTTTGGAGATGTTTGTGTTCTATAATTTGGTTCTGATGGTGGTTATACGATTGTACATGTTTGTTAAAACTAATACAACTGTACACTAAAAGGGGGGAGTTATACTGTTTGTAAATTATTTCTCTATAAACCTGACTATAAGTAAAGAAAGATGACAGGCAAAGCGTGGTCACATCATTAGAGATAATAATGCCCAAGGCTTTTGCAGCCATTCATTTAGGAATATTTCTTATTACTTGATGCCAACTGTAAAGGTAACAGAATGTAGACCCTGGATTATGTCATCATTTCTTACCTCCGGTGAACCTTCCATGCAAGGTCAGACAGAGCACCTGAAACGACAGAGTTAGGACTAGACTGGGCTTACGGAACAGCCTGTTTGAACTCTGCCTGCCAAGGGATACTGTTGGTTTGGGATTTTTTTTTTTCTGCTAGGGTGGGGGATTCAAAATAAATACCTGCATGTAGGGCAGAATTTGGACTGAAACACTTTGATTACAACTTTAAAAGGCTGTGGCAGTGTAGCCAATCCATACCCACCTCAGACTTCTTCAGCAGCTACTAATATCTGCCAAAAAGAACCTGAGAATTGTGTGTGACCAGACTGACACAGGCCATTTTCACATAGAAGTGCCCTCCTTCCTCAAGCTGTCAGATATGTTCTGTGAGACTCAAGCATCACCTTCTGTCAGGACCCTTTCCTGATACCCCGTGGCACATTTCCATGGTACGTGGATGGGTGTGCTTGGAGTGAGATGCTGTTCTCTTTTAGTCATTTTTTTCTTAATCTGCCCCACTAGGTTATGGGTCTTTAGGGATACAAACTGTCTTATATTTCCAGGGCTTAGCACAATTTCTTACAAATTCATAGAGGTTCCATACGTAATTTAGTTAGCTAATAAATTATTGTTAGTAAATATAAGACTAGTGATGACAGCCAGTACTTACTATGCACGCCATTTGTGCCAGACACTGCTATACTTAACACTTTATATGTAGTAGTTACTCACAGCACCCTATGAGACAGGTGTTGTTTTCACCCCCATTTCATGGATAAGGAAACTGAGGGATAGAGAGATAAAGTAACTTGCCTAAAGTCATACAGCTGGTGATTGAAGCCAAAGTAGTCTCCTTACACTTTTAAGATCTATAAACTCTGCCTCTCATCTTCATTGCAACAATATCTGTTGAAAATTACAATGCTTTTCACAGTATGCCTACAACCCTGGCATTGAAGAGAATTTTATAGCTCCTTACCAACACTGTATGGGTTAAACAAGCAATGATCATAGCAGCCAGCTTGCCCCAGATCACTCAGTTGTTCTATAGAATAACTAAGATGGCTTTCTGGTTAAAAGAGGGGAGGGTGTTCACATTAAAACGTACAAGGCCACAGCTGCTTCATATTAAGTGTAGAGCATAGTGTCTGGCACAAATAGGGTACACAGTAAGTGTTGGCTCTCATGGCTAGTCTTACATTTATTAATGATAATGTATTAGTTATTTTGGTGCTCTGTCCCAAGATCATTGCCCTCCCTGGAAAGATTTATTATTAACTGCTCTCCCCATCTCTCTCTTTTTCAGGGTTCACTGTTTCCACTATCTCATCCCTCTTGCAAAGGAGGGGAACTATGCCATTGTGGCTAATGTGGAAAGTATGGATTATGACCCCCTGGTGGTCAAGCTCAACAAAGATATCAGCGCCATTGAAGAGGCCATGAGCGCCAGCCTTCAGCAGCACAAGTTCCAGTATATCTTCGAAGGTCAGACCCTGCTTCTGTCTCTCGGAGTTTGGGAGGAAGAAAGGATGAAGGTTTTCCTGATTTTCTGTATTACTGAAGTTCAAGACTTGTAGAAAAGAGTTGTTTGTTTGCTTGTTTGCTTGTTTGAACTAAATCTGCAATACCTAGCCTCTTTGTGTATGACTAGGTAGACAACAATATGGCCGCCATCTGCTCCTGGTTGATAAGGAGATTCAATCCAAGATAAGGCAGATGGCTGCCTCCCTGACATGCCACTCATGAGATTTGAGAGAATGTGCAGACTGGGCCACAAATTAACTCAAGAGGAGCTTATAAAAGAAAAAGAAAACACACATACACAATGAGGAGAGAATCCTGAAAGATCACTCATTGGCTAAAATTATCACTGGAACGGGAAGTTTTCTCACAGAATGTTATAATCATCTGGAAAGAACAGAAGCCTCTGATTAGCAGCAATTTTTAGGAAGGATGTGTCCATAAATGCCTCCAAGGGGCAGGCAAGGAAGGGTGTGAGAGACAGGAAGTGCCATCTAAAGACATTACCCTTCACAATTTTGAAAAAATGTGATGGCACCCAAATAATTTTTCATGGTGAATTTCACCCAGAGGACCCCTGTTAGGACTCCACATTATGTTCCCTTTGTCCATGTTTTGGTTTGTTTGTATGAAAACTTGTATCTGTGTTCTCTCACAGAATATTTAAAACAACTAAGAAGGTACATTGTCCAAAGGATTGTGGCAAACTGACAATACATGGCCAATGTTTGCTTTATGAAAGTTATATTCCAGCAAACTTGGACCCCCCAAAATCCAATCCTTAAATGTATGTGGAGTTATAAAGAGATGTGTTCTGTTGGGGTATGTCTCTCAAAGACCTTAGCCAAAAAGTGTAAGTGATTGAAGGGTTAGCTGTCAGTTAACCCCATGGCACTATGAGTTTGGTGGCATGTGTAATATTCTGCAGCTTTAAGCTGCAGTGCCTACCTGAGAATTCACTTTTCTGTTATTACTCCGAGTTTCCTCTTTGCTCTTGACTGTGGCTCTTCCCAGCCCCTGCATATCAATATTTGTTTTATTCCTATTACAAAATGCATTTGATATATTTATTATATTATTATTTCTTATTCTCTACAAACAGCATACCCCTTCATTGCCCAGACTTGCAGACCATGTTATATTGTGGCAGAAAAAAAAAAAAAAAAAACTGTACCTAAAGTTACGGACTTGAGAGAATGACACCAAAACTTGGCCTGAGGAGATTTTTCATATAAATAAGTTGTCTAGCTTTAAATGTAGAATCTGCGGTTGTGTTTTTCCTTGAATAAAAACTTTTCTTCACATTCAAATTGTAGCACATACAAGTTTGTGGTCTTGAAGCAATGTTGTGTGAGTGTAGCTGAAGCAAGACCTGAATGCATCTCCTCCCTCATTTCTGCTTTCACCTTAATCAAGGGAAAACTCATTTTGAAGACATGGGGAGCCATCGACCTAAAGATAAGCCCTGCACTCTGATCTAAACCTCAGAGTCTCGGGGAAGGGACTAGACTTCAGAACAGGAGAACAACCAATAGCAAATGGTTTGCGACTAGTCAGACCAGCTTTACAGTTCCAAGGAAAATGTCCTGCTAGCATCCAAGAATAAGAAAGAAGGAAGAAACGTTTACTGAATTCCATTTAGAATTAAAATCCAGCTTTTAAAAATAGTAACCCATATGTGCCTCACGTTGTTCTGAACCAGCGTTTCTCAACTTAATTACATGGGATATCCTGAGGAGGACTTGTTAGTTTGCTGATGTCCTGAGCTGCCCTTTGCTAAATTTCGCAGACCATAAGACCACCCTCCAGACCTAAGAACAAACCACTTAGGGGGGCCCCAAAATGTCCACAGGTGTCTCACGGGAAGCCAACAGTTAATGTATGATCTGCTTTTCCTTCACCCTTTTTTCTAATTACGTTTTATATACCCATTGCCGTTGTTAAGGTGTATTAGCATTATTGCCAATTACCCAATTTCTTATTGATTTATTTCTTACTTGGCAGTGTTGAAATATATTAACATTATTGCCAATGCCCAGTGTCATATTGATTTTATTTATGTAGCTTCCCAATCAACTTTTGAGCCCAAAGTGTCCTTCTCTACTTTGTAGGAGGAAGGAGAGGCAAAAGGGTCATTGTATATGCCTGTGTTCTTCTCTGCTTCCCAATTGTCTATAAAGAAAAGCAGGATTTCCTGTGCACTTCAACAGTTTATAACAACTTGGCCGCTTCTCTAAGGCTTTGGCCTGGTGGCAGTAGGTGTACATGGCAATGCTGGAGATGTGGCTATTACCAGGCTTTGCCATCAACATGAAGTCCACTCATTTGTAACTACTAGGACAATGTAGAAATACCCTAAAATTATTGTCAGATCAGCAGATGCAACCATCAGAGGTAGATTTTCTTTGGTCGTTTAAATGTATAGAGGATTAGAAGACAGCAATTCTGTGTGCAAGTTTCTGCAGGAATGCCTCTAATCTGTCTTCTGTTTTCTTTGCCCCACACTGTGCTGACCCCTCAGGCCTGGGCCACCTGATCTCCTGCATCCTCATTAATGGTGCCCAGTACTTCAGGCGCATCAGTGAGTCTGGCATCAAGAAAATGTGTAGGAACATTTTTGTTCTTCAGCAGAATTTGACCAACATCACCATGTCGCGGGAGGCAGACCTGGACTTTGCAAGGTAGGAGGGAAAACTGGGTTTAGTTTCTTTTGCCAAAGCTAAGACCTCATTGCCTATGAAGTCATTTTTAAAAATAGACTTTTGGTGCAGAAAAAGCTTAGTTTAAAAAAAGAAAGAAGCACAGATAGATGTTTTTAGGTCCTATAGAGAAAATAATTCCACAGAATTCTATTGAATTTTGTTACTTTGGCAGGTAGTTTTTCCTGATGTCTAACCCAAGTTCTTCTTACTACAATACTTGAATAACTTTATTTTTCTGTGTGTAAAAGTATACATGCTCATTGCATAAAATATATAAGATAAAATACAAAGAAGAATATAAACCTTTGATCTAGAGGCTAAGATATTTGGTATATTTTCTCCTAGCTTTTTTGCATGTGCTGTGTTGTTCATGTGACTTTTCACACATATTCAAGCATGTGATTTCCCTTTTTCCAAAACTGGAACTATGTTAATGCAATTTTATATTAATTTAATTTTGTTTTCCCGTATCAATAACGTTGTTTGAAAACATAATTTTTCCACGTTCGTTAATACTCCTTGAAAACATTACTTTTAATGATGCCTGAACAAATATTTCATGGTATAAATGAGCCATATTTATTTTTTCATCACTTGCAAATTTTTGAACATTTGAATTTTTCCCTTTTTTTCTGTCATTGTAAATAACATGTATCTACTGTATTTTTACAGGAACCTACTTCTCATTTCTTCCATCTTGTTCCAATTGAAACCCATCTCTTCTTGTTCTCACTGGGAGGAGAGTGAGAACTCATCACTATCCTTTCTCTTCTCTAAGTTTTCTGATCTTAATTTTTTTTTTAAGTGACAGGGTATTGCTCTGTTACCTAGGCTGGAATGCAGTGGTGTGAACATGGCTTACTGTAGCCTTGAATTCCTAGGCTCAAGGGATCCTCTGAGGAGCTGGGACTAAAGGCGAACACCACCACACCTGGCTAATTTTTATATTTTTTTAATAGAGACAGGGTCTCACTATGTTGCCTAGGCTGTTCTTGAACTCCTGGCCTCACGCAATCCTCCTTCCTCAGCCTCCGAAAGCACTGGAATTATAGGCATAAGTCACTGCACCTGGCCTTGATCTCAATTTTTAATGTTTTTGTATAATACACTTTTTCAAGATTTGAGAGTTAATTTTTTTCTTTCTTCATTTGTCTTAACCCCATCTAAACCTTAATTAGAATATCAAACCTTTGGTGCTTTAGTAAAAGCTTAAGCAATTTGAAGATGATAGATGATAAATATGTTATCTTCATGCTCTATTGCCGTTTATACCTGAGTGGATTATTCTGTAAACTCCCTTATTTTCCAGAAGCCTTTATGGCTAGGAAGTCCTTTGTTTTTAGTAATGCCCAGTGTTTCTGCCTGAGATTTAGTATTTCTGTGTCTTTTCACTTGATTTTTTTAATTCCTTGAGAAGTGCAGGAAAATTTGAAACAATTTACGGAGATGATGAAATATTATACTACTTTAACAATTGTAAAGACAAATATGCTGTGATCTTTGTTTTGGGTATGAACCATATATGTTCATTTTTAACCTTTCTTCCTCAATCTGTTACTCCATTTGTTCCATTGCTACCCTGTTCCTCTGCTTTTCTGTCCTTCTCCTTCCCTGTCTTTTTCTTTCTATTTGTGGGAAAGTGAGAGAGAAAGCGAGTCAGTGAGTGTGTGTATTTTCATTAAATTCCCTGTTTTAGGCTAAATTTGGTGGAAAGCCTTCCTTGCTCAGATTAGGGAAACCAGGTGTGACTGAATGCTGCATTTATTTGGTCGCTCTTATGGGGAATGATCTCATTATTGAATTAGTCTAGTCATAATAACATTGACAAGGAGAAGTTAAGAACATAGAGGCCTGAGGGGATACAGAAACCCATTACTAATGCTCTAAGGAATACAATTCCTAAATTCAATCATCCTATTTTAAATGATTTTTTTTATTTAGCTGAAATAAGTGAATTAACGCAGTTTCTGGCAGACAGTCTGGGGCCTGAAAAACCTGGCATCTGAATAATGCAGTGCTGACTGGGCAGGATTGAAGTTGGCATCAGCAGGTCATGTGCCGATGAAGCGTTTCTTCAGGAACTGAGTCCCAACCATGCCGTGCCTTTCACAGTTGGATTGGTGAATTGTGTCCCAGGAAGTAGGTACAAGTGGCATGTGACCACTTGGGAGATGTACTGCTACTATTATTCTTTATTCTGACATGGATTTTTGACAGGAAATAGGCTAGCATAAACATACAGCACTGGATGAATCTGTTCTTCTGATTCTGCTTCAGAAGACATCTCCTTACTAAGACTATAAGCTCCAAGAGGCCGAGACTCTTTTCTCAGTGCCTGTACCAAAGTAAGTGTTAATTGTATGTACTGAATGAATGAAAAGATATCAAATCAAGGCTAATTTTGGTGTGGGTGAAGTCCTTGGGTATTGACAGGTCAGTTTATGTTTAATTCCCTGAAGCTTTAAACTAGCCGGCATGGATCAGTTTTCTTATAAGCTTGTAAGAAAAGGCGTATCTTCCTTGCAGTTCGTTCTTTGTAAAACAGAAACCATATTATAGCCCTACTATTCATAGTCTCTTTCCCTCTCATTTTTTCTTGCTTTCATACAGACACACTTTATAGCCTTATTTTCCCCACTTCTTGTTTTTGGTAGGGACGGATTTTGTTAAAGGAGCTCCATCAATTCTACCATATTTGAAGCTATGTAAAATACATAAAACAGCAATACCAAAATAGCCAGAAATAATAGACTGCAGCAGTATACCTCAGCATTCCTTAAGCAATGTCTAATCAAGCATGGACAGCATCTGTATTTCCAGCAAATCTCTACAGGAATGTTATCTTCTAACACAGTAATTAATCACCAGTTGCCGTGTGTCAGAAAACTTATTTAACAAGAAGTTGCAAAGTGCTTGTAGTTTTCTTAACCTTCTCAGACTTCCTGGCCAGTGGAAAATATAACACCTTTCTGTAATAAAGAAATGAGGGATCTGGAGCGATTCCATTGATGTTGATTCTTCTACTCATAGTATTGTTATCTTGTCTCTGTCTTTTCATACACACCTTTCCTCTAACTGGTCTCTAATAGGAGGGTAGATCTTGGGTGAGCAAAGGAACCAGACAACCTGTAACATTACCAGAAGTACAGAGAGCCTCTGTCCTCTATGGTAATGATCATTTAAGCTCTCTTATGGTTTTAACCCCCCTGTTAATTTTCAGAGTCAAAAAGATACTTTATCCAGGAAAATCAGTGTAGATGAGTTAGAAGGTGGAAGGGCTTTATGAGTGTGCTTTTTTAGTTCCTTTCATCACAGATCATCTTAACTTGAGCTGTCATGCGCCTTTCCACATGTGAGTCACAGAAGCCACCTAGGAGTCCAGATGGTGGCAGCATAACAAGAGAGGTCCGAACGAACGGTGATTGGAGTCCCCAAGGTGTGTCTGACAACCTTTCTAGCTTGAGTGACGCCATTGTTCAAAAAGAATATCCCAGAGTTTTCTTCCCAGTTCTCCCCTCTTTACCCCATTTTGTCTCTTTCTCTGCCTCTTCAGCTGTCTCTTTTTTCTCCTTTATTTCTCCAATAGCTCTACTTCCTGCTCTCCTCCTTCAAGGTTTCATTGCTCCTCAATTTTTCCCCTGATTTTGGTTTTTTTTGGACTGGTATCTTTCATTCTTAAACCTGCGCAAGATAAGGAAACAAAAGCTACGGTTTGGGAAGTGGTAGGGCGAAAAATTGTAACACCCAAGACAGATTCTTTGCCCTGTTATTCCTTCATTTCTTCATTCCTTCATCAAATATTTATTCAGCATATGTTCTCTGTAGGTCCTGGCCTCATGAAACTTGCATTACTGTGGGGCAAGATGCAAAGTAATAAATAAGTAAAATATATATAAAGTATTTCAGATGATAATATATGCTGTAGTTAAAAAAAAAAAAAGAGTAGGCATGGGGAGGGGACCAGAGGGTGCCAGAGTTTAATGGAGGTAATCCGAAATTTTAGAGTGTTCATGGAAGTCCTTAATGAGATGGTAACATTTGAGGAAAAACCTAAAGGAAGAGTAGGAGCAAGGCATGCAGCTATCTAGGGAAAGAGCGTACCAGGAAAGAACGTGTAAGGGTGAAGAGCCAGAGGGAGGCATACACTTAACATCTGAAGAACAGAGCAGAAAGGCCAGCATGGATGAAGTAAGTGAGCAGGGGAAGAGTAAGAGATGAAGTCTAAGGTTTGATCTAAGGAGCTGAGATCTGGAAAGTCATTGTAATGACACTGAGTTTTACTTTGCATGAGGTAGGAAGCTATTAGAAGGTTTGGAGCCAGAAGAGTGCTACATAATGTGAATCAGTCTGGCCACGATGTTGAAACTAACATCACAGTTGTTAGTTGAGGAGGGGAGGTTGTAGGCAAAGGCAGAAGTAGGAAGGTCTGTTAGAAAACTGTGGGAATAATCTTCTAGATGAAAGGTAGTGGTGATTCAAAGCAAGATGGTAGCACTGGAGAGGATGAGATATGGTCAGATGAGGATATATTTTAAAAGTTGAGCTAACAGGATTTGCTGAGGAATCAGAAGTGAACCAAAGACTCCAAAGTTTTTGATCTGAACAATTCAAAGCATGAAGTTTTTATTTACTGTAATGAAAGTGAACCAGACCATAGCAGAGGCTATTGAAGCATGTGGAGGGCGGAGGGGGGGTTCAGATAGAGAGGGGATAACAAGAAATGTTTGTTTGAGATGCCTGGTAGGCACCAGAATTGACATAAAAAGGGAGCCGGCTATACAACCTGGAGTTGAGGAGATGAGAGTTTTGGAGTCATCAGCATATAGGTGGGATGTAAAGTCATGAGAAAGGCTGAGAGGTGAGATCTCAATGGGAGCACAAGTAGATGAAAAAGAGAAGCTGTCCAAGAATTGGACCTTGGGTACCCCACTGTTGAGATGCTGGAGTGCTAGCGAAGAACCAGCAGAGGAAATTGAGGAGGCAGCCAACAGAATAGGAAGGTAACTAAGAAAGGGTGTTGTCCCAGAAGTCAAGGGAAGTGTTTTAAGAGGAGTGTGTCTTCATCTGTGTCAAATGCTGTTGATAGGTTAAATTAGCTCAAGACAGAGAACTGGCTACTGGTGGGCTTGACAAGAGGCCTGAAATGCTTTGGTTTGCATTCCTTTATCTTTCGTACACAACTTACCTAAAGTAGGAATACGCTTCAAATGTATATATTTGGGAATAAGTTCCTCACTCCTCAAGTCTACGGTAGGGTTTGATGTCATCAGGGCAAAACAAAAATGCAATTAGAGTATTTTTAGTGTGATATATAAAAGACCAAATTGGCAGCCTTTCTTTTCTCGAGGTCAATATCAACATGCATAAATCATGTTGACAGTATGTCTATGTGCCCTTGACATGATGTGATGAAAATGGCACTTTACCAGAACCTATTACCTCAATCTAATCATGAGAAAGACATCAGAAAGATTCCAATAGAGATACATTCTGTGAAATACCTGATCAGTACTCATCCAAACTGTCAAAGCCATCAAAAACAAGGAAAGTCTGAAAAACTATCACAGCCAACAGGAGCCTAGGAGACATGATGACTAAAATGTACTTTGACCTCCTGGATGGGGCCCTGGAACAAAAGCAACATTAGGTAAAAACTAAGAGGCCCTGAATGAACTATAGATTTTAGTTAAAATAATGTGTTAATATTGGTTCATTCATTGTAACAAATGTATCATACTAATGTAAGATGTTAATAATAGGGAAACTGGGTACAAATTATATGTGAACTCTGTACTATCTTCTCAATTTTTCTGTGAATCCAAAACTATTCTAAAAATAAAGTCTATTAATAAAAATATTAGGCAAAGTATTTCAGAGAACATTTATCCAATGAAAATATACAGGTGGCTAATTCATATTAAGCATGAAAAGATGCTCAAATTCATTTGTTATTAGGGAAATGCAAATTAAAACCACAATGAGACATCAGTCTGTGCCCACCAGGATTGCTGTAACAATAAAAAAAAAAAAAAGACAATGAAAATGTTGGCAAGGTTATGGAGAAACTAGAACCCTCATTTGCCGCTGGTAGAAATGTAAAATGGCGCAGCTGCATCAGTTCCTCAAAAAGTTAAACATAGAGTTATGGTATGACCTAGGAATTTCATTCCTAGGCATATACACAGATAAATGAAAACATATATGAGTACAAAAATACGCACACAAATGTTCATAGCAAGCATTATCTATAATAGCCAAAAAGTATAAACAGGCTGGGCGCGGTGGCTCATGCCTGTAATCCCAGTACTTTGGGAGGCCAAGGCGGGCAGATCATGAGGTCAGGAGATCGAGACCATCCTGGCTAACACGGTAAAACCCTGTCCCTACTAAAAATACAAAAAAATTAGCTGGGCGTGGTGGCGGACGCCTGTAGTCCCAGCTGCTCGGGAGGCTGAGGCAGGAGAATGCTTGAACCTGGGAGGCGGAGCTTGCAGTGAGCCGAGATCGTGCCACTGCACTCCAGCCTGGGCAACAGAGCAAGACTCCGTCTCAAAAAAAAAGTACAAACAACCAGATGTCCATCAACATATGGATGAATAGAACGTGGTACATTCGTACAGTGGAGTTTATTTGGCCACAGAAAGACATGATGTGCTGAATCTTGAAACATTATGTTAAATTTAAGAAGCTAGTAACAAAAAGCCATTTTGTATGACACTATTCATATGAAATGTCCAAAATAGGCAAATTTATAGAGATAGATTAGTAGGGGTCGAAAGGAAATGGGGAAATAGATAGAGGAGTCTTTGGGGAGGGTGATGAAAATGCGCTAAACTAGATTGTGCTGATGGTTGTATAGCTCTGTGACTATTCTAAAAGTCCTTGAGTTGTACCCTGTAAGTCTGAAAATTATATGATATATGAATTATATCTCGATGAAGCAGTTTTAAAAAAAAAAAGGTTGAGTTTTAAGACTTGAAAAATTAAATGATTTGTCATAGGAAATGTGGAGCCCAAGTTTTATCCTCTCATTAGTGGGGAAACTTTTAAAAGGAAATATTTGGCTCATTTTTTAGTTTCCCTAATCCATCCTGAGAGGTAGAAGATAAAGGAAGAATTTTTGGAGAAGGAGGTGGTGCTTCATATTAGTCTTGATAGGAATTATCCAGAATAGGGAGAAAGTCATTTGGAAGAGAAAGGGTAGTTCTGGGGACTGGAAAAGACGTTCAAGGAAGGAGGTGGTGAGAGAAGAGACCTGAGTCATCATCAGGCCTGAAGTCAGGGCTGGCTTAGGGCAAGCCACAAATGCCACCTTATTAAGGCCTTCTCTCCTGCACTTTCAAAACATGCCTTCCTCCCCCATCAGCACTCCCTATTCTCCTTACCATGATTTTAACAAGCACATATCTGACATATTTCATATTTACTTATTTGTTCCTCACCTGTCTACCCTGAATAGAATGTAAGCTCCATAAGCAGGGACCCTTTTTTGTTCACTGCTGTAGCCCCAGGACCTAAACCAGTACCTGGCATGTAGTAGACATTCAGTAAATACTTGTGGGGTGTTAAAGTTATTTGGACTTTATCCTGTAAGTAACTGAAGGATTTTAAGCAGAGGAGTGAGATGGTCAGATTTATATTCTAAGTACATCATTTCAGCAGCAGTATAGGACTTGGATTTGAGGAAGATAAAACTGGAGGTCTTGCCAGTCAACTGGAAGGTGATTGCTAAGAAAGTGATGTGTAGGGGGCTGGGTACAGTGGTTCACACCTGTAATCCCAGCACTTTGGGAGGCCAAGGCAGGTGGATCACAGGGTCAGGAGATCGAGACCATCTTGGCCAACATGGTGAAACCCTGTCTCTACTAAAATACAAAAAATTAGCCAGGCGTGGTGGCACGTGCCTGTAATCCCAGCTACTTGGGAGGCTGAGGCAGGGGAATCACTTGAACCTGGGAGGTGGAGGTTGGAGTGAGCTGAGACTGCGCCACTGCACTCCAGCCTAGCGACAGATCAAGACTGCGTCTCAAAAAAAAAAAAAAAAAAGTGCTGTGTAGGGCTTCAACAATATATCAGTGCTTGATGGTGGGGGGAGGGGGCATGGAGGAGACATATTTGAGAAGTGTGAAGGAGCTAAAATTGGCAGGTCTTGAAGAGTGATTGAATACTGAGGGTAAAGGGAAGGAGTCAAGGAGGACTCTCCAATTTCTAACATGAGTGTCTAGCCAGATCACACCACAATCAAGTAAGATAAGGATACAGGAGGAAAGAGGAGTAGGTTTGATGGAGGGAAGATCATCAGTGGCTGTGGTGTGTATAAGATGGATGTGGGACTTCCAAGTGGAGACATCTAACATGCAACTGGATATGTAAACTGGAAGCTTGAGGGAGAGGCCGGGAGTGAACAGATATGGGGAATCATCAGCATGGAGTTGTTTAAAACCATTAATGGAGATCAAGGCTGTAGGTAGATGGAGAGCAATCCCCTGGGGAAGACCCAAAAGGGCATGAGAAGGAAGAGGAGCCCCTAAAGAAGATAGGGAAGGAATGGTCTCATAGGACAAGGGCAGAACACAGCTCATGAAGACCAAAGAGAGTGCATGATCACATAGCTGCCTGCACAGAAATGCTACTTTCCCCATAAATTGATAGAGCATCCTTCGCAATAAATGGAAGCATTTTCTCATGTTAACTTCTCTAGCTCTTTTAATTAAACTGTCCAGATACTTTCCTCAAGTGACAGAGTGACAAAGCTAGCCTAGCAACTAAACGTACGGATTCAGACCCCTGCTTTATCCTTGACCTTGTACCTTCACTAAGGCCAGGAATGATCTCTGGCATAGCTGAGAATGTTGAATTCCTCCCAGGGGAGCTGTTTACATAAATTTATTTCCTACAAACCTGTTGCACCAGGAACATTACTTTTGTTTTCTGCAGGAAAGGTTATGAGTTTTCCTATTTGGAATGACCAAAGTGTAGTTTGATAGAAGGGGATTAGCGATGACATGCTGCCACCTACTGGAACTGCCCACAGACAGCCAGACTGAGAATGTCTGTGGTCTTCCAAATCTCCCCTCACTCTTCTGAATCAAGAGTGGGTACTGCCCCTGAAGCAGACTTCAAAGGTGACTTGGCTTGAAAATATGAAATGCCCCACCTCTCAAATAAAAATTTATCTGACAGCTTTGCTAGAAGAACAATTTTGTTTCTGAGAAAGAAGCACAATATTTGTCACATCCTTTTCTCTGTTTGCGTTTCCCAGCTTTATTCTGCCATTGGTCTTGTTTGCCTTCCCAATTCTAGGGGCACCTATCCTTTTCCCAAGATTTACCTTTAATACTCCAGATTATTGACTCAAGATTATTAGCCATGTAGATTTGGGATTAATTTTGTAGAAGAGACTAGTCTGCTGCCAAAAAAAATCTTTTTTAAATGATGATGCCCCTTAAAATGCTGTTAAATCTCTTAAATTTAATAGTGATAAAAAGCTAGCCCTGATTTTCCTAGGAGCCAGAGTAAATTGGGAAATGCAATGGTTTACATGGCTTCCGCTGCCCGGTAGAAAGAAGTATACCAGTTGATAAAATTCAGTAATAAAACAAAATCTTGTATGGCCTGATCTGATGGACTTTTTTAAAGATCTTTATATAAATAGATTTAAATAGTATTACACCTCTCCAATTAAACCTTCATTTGACCTTGCTGTCCCGTTTCTGACCATGCCGCTTTTTTTTGATCTCGCTTTTTTTACATTTACATTAGATCCCGTGCATTGTAACAATTAATTGATCTCTAATTGATCATTTAATCAGGACTCCTTGAATGCAGGTGAGCTTGCCTTACTGGTCTGCATATCCTTCACAGAGCACTTCAGAGCAATAAATACTTCTAAGCCTCTCAAAAAAATCTCTCGGTAACTGATGTTTGATTCCCCATAAACATATCTCATGTGTGAGGCTTTGATTAAGTAAGATTTCTTTTGATTATGCTCAATTAATGTCACCATATTTTGTATATATATATTGTCAATGTATAATTTAGGGTTCCTTGAGATTACTGGCAGACAGTGACAGTCTTCCCTTTGTAGCACATGTGCTGGAATTGCAATGATTCAGAGATTAGCATAGATAGCGAGTGTTATTATTATCCAATAAAGATCCCAAAGAACAGAAATAAGAAGTGACCTGTCCAGAATCTCTCATCGAATCCTGCTATTTATATATCCTGCAGTACCTTTGTGTTCATCATAGTTAGTAAATTAACCCACCTAGGAAGGCTATTTTTCTGCCAGGGAAGGGTTGCATTGTACTGAAAAGATATTAAGCTTGTTCTGTGGCTAAAGCCCAAGAATGATCATTTACCGACTCTATTAGAATTCTCACTGAAAAATATGAGGCTGGAAGCTGACCTTTCTTGTTTTCTAAATAAAGATGTAGTGTTTAAGTTTTGGTGCTTGAAAGTAGGAAACTGGCACAATCGCTGTTGTAAAAGCAGAGCTACAGTCCCTGCAAAGCGCATCATGCCAGACTTTCCATCCTGCCCCTCCCTTTACCTGCTTTATCATATACAGGAAGAAAGCCCTTCTCTTCATTCCCACCTCCTGCTTACTGAACACCCTTTGCTGATCCAAAGAGAAAAAGATCAGAGTACTGAAGGGGAGAAAAAGATCAGAGTACTGAAGGAAGGTCACATGGCCACAGCGAATTCTGTGGCCAGCACTCAGCTCAAGGACCTTTTGTTCTCTGAAACCTTCTCCAATGTGCCTGGCCCATATCACTTGCTCTTTTTATAATCCTTTTTTTTAATTTTCTGTACTCTAAAATTAATACCTCATTATGTGCTATATTTGTTCTTCATTTGTTCCCATCTTTTAATATTTTATTCCTCTAATTTTTATTAACATGTTCTCTCTCTCTCTCTACTGAATTATAAAGTTCTTGTGACTAGTTACCGTGATTGTATTTTGTTTATTTGGTTTCTGGGTGGTTTTCCCCCTTTTACTTCTCTGTAATAGACTACCTGTCAGCAATCTTAAGTATTTATGAAAATAATTTGGGTTTTAAAATATGTTTGATATGTATTACTTTCGATGTATGTTTGTTTTTGTTTTTTGTTTGTTTGTTTTTTTGAGACTGACTCTTGCTCTGTCACCCAGGCTGGAGTGCAGTGGCCTGATCTTGCCTCATACAACCTCCGCCTCCCAGGTTCAGGGGATTCTCCTGCCTCAGCCTCCCGAGTAGCTGGGATTAAAGGCACGCGCCACCACACCCGGCTAATTTTTGTATTTTTAGTAGAGACGGGGTTTTACCGTGTTAGCCAGGATGGTCTCGATCTCCTGACCTCAAGTGATCCGCCCGCTTCAGCCTCCCAAAGTGCTGGGATTACAGGCATGAGGCACGGCGCCCAGCCACGATGTATGTTTTAGAGAGCATCCGTAGCTAAATACAAATAGGTTACCAAGAAATAGTTTTTGTACCTAGCTTTACAGACCTTTAACTTTAAATTACTTTCTCTAAAACAAGGAAAGCTCCTGCAAGACATGTGATTTTTTTTATAAACCATCCTAGAGGCCTATATTGGTGACTTTCTCTCAGTGATGATGATGATGATGATGATGATGATGATGATGATGATGATGATGACATATTCCAATTATAATATGAGTAATTATAATTACTGTTATATAATGATCACAGCACATGACATGAACTTTAGTAAATGCTTTACCTACATTGGTTCACTGAATGTCCCTGAAACTCTAAATTTAGCTATTGCTGCAAAAAGATGAGAAAACTAAAGCTTAAGGAAGTTAAGTAAATTCCTAGTTTACATAAGAGGAGAGGCAAGATTCAAACTTAGGTCAGTCCAACCCCAAAGTCTGTGTATGCTCTTAACTACGTGAAGTAAGGCTAAAATTTTGGTCAATGTTGGGTCTCTCTTTTGCTTATATTAAAATATGATTTTATTTTTCAGTTAGTCTCTTAGATATCAAACATTTCTTTTTTCCTTTGTTTTCTCTGGTTGGGTATCTTTCCCCCTTGATTTCCACTGAGCTCTGATTGCTAATTGTTTTAATCAGCTTTAATGGCAGTTTGACGGCAGAGGGGTCTGCAGACTCTTCCTACCTTGGTAGGTGTTATGGGGTTGGTTTTGCTCAACTGTCAGGTGTTCATGCTGCTTGTGGGTCTTCTGCTGGCTTTCCAAACAACTGTCCTTGGGGAGCAACACTTAGACCCAAGACCACTCTCTCAGAACCTCACCACAAATTAGCACATCGTCCACAGCACTGAGCAGCCCTATCATTAATCCAAATGCATACAGCTGTGCTTTTAAGACAATAAGCAGCTAAACCAAGTGCTTCCCAAAGACTGGAAGGTATAAGAATTTCCTGATCAGCTACAGGGTCTCTTGCGGGGAAATTGTTTTAAGTGGAAACTCTTTGACTCCATCCCTAAAAGTTCTGATTTAGAAGGCTGAGGATAGGGCTTGGGCATCTGCAGCTTAACAAGTGCTCAGGAGATTATCACTCAGAAATACTGGCCTGACCTCGTTTTCTTTGAGATTCATGCAATATCCAGGCCATCGTCTTTCAACCTCATGTTTCTCCTTTAGTCCCCTTTACTCTTATCTCCTACTGCAGGCAGTGAAAGTAAAAATAACTTGAAAGCACTTTTCTAGATTATTTTAAATTATTAAAATAACACACAAGGTGGTCACCATTATTACTCTCAGTTAACATGTGTAGACATTGAGGCAGAGTCGGGTTGTATTCTTGGAAATTTGGGAGTAAACTAAATAGCATTTCACTCACCTAGTAGTTGGCTAATAAATCAACCTTTAATTGTTGCATGAATTTGAGTAAGTCACTTCAGCTCTCTTGGCTGAAGTTTCCTCATCTATAAAATAAAGGGTTTGTGCCTGAAATGCCAGCACTTTGGGAGGCTGAGGCAGGTGGATCACTTGAGGTCAGGAGTCTGAGACCAGCCTGGCCAACATGGTGAAACCCCGTCTCTTCTAAAACTACAAAAATTAGCCAGACGTGGTGGCAGGTGCCTGTAGTCCCAGCTACTTGGGAGGCCGAAGCAGGGGAATGGCGTGAACCCAGGAGGCAGAGCTTGCAGTGAGCCGAGATTGCGCCACTGCACTCCAGCCTAGGCGACAGAGCAAGACTGTCTCAAAAAAAAAAAAAAAAAAATGAAGGGTTTGATTAGAAGATCAACTATAGGGTCTCTTGCAGATTGGACTTGCCTAGAGTTCCATGACATAAAACCAGAGAGGGGTTTGAGAGATCTAGAGCCCCGCCTCAACTCCTAGCTCTCAAAAGAGACTATCGCAGGAAAGCTATCTAAGAGGAAGGAAATTAGCTCCCATCCAATTCCATAAAGATACTATAAACATTTCTGAGATATGCAATATATAACAGGCATTTTAATATTTGTTGACTGGACAAACTAATGCGTGTGTGTATGGATGAATTAATGAGGAAGGAAGTACTGTAGGCCTGTTTCTTTTCATAGTCAAGATCGTGCTTATAGCATTTGCTCACCACACGTAAAACAGATCTAGACGCTGGCTACTGCTTTTGCATGACCTATAAAGGTCTTATAAGGCTCTGAACAGTAATTCAAAACATAAACATGTAGGTACTCAAAAACATAAATGTCACATCTGCTTTAGCTCTTCATCTCCATTGCTGTGCTATAGTTTTCCAATTGATGGAAAGGTTTTATTCAGATCAGCCATTTCTCTTTTTCCTGGAGGCATTCTTAATCTCCGTGTTCTAACCTTTAACGATATAGACTCAGTTGCCATGTAATGATTTCCATTGCCTGGAATCTACATGTTTAAATTCTTCCAAAGAATTGTGCACCTTCTGTTTTTCTCAGTTGCAGATGGAGTCAAACCATTAAAAAAAAAAAAAAAAAAACAAGCGGAGTAGGAGAGGCCAGCTCTTGATTGACTTCTCTCTCTTGACACACACGGTCAGGGGAAGGAACGGATCAATGGCCTCAACTTTTCAGCAGGCATTAACACTGCATCTCATTCTCCTTCAGGCGATCTGTTTCGCAGAGACGCTGATTAAACATTTTGGGGTATTGGGGACAGAGGGAGGGAGGGAGAGGTTGGGGATTTTTAGTGGCTAGAGCTTTTTATTGACAACATTAAAGGCTTCATGATATATTTGACCAGAAATTAATTACAGCCCAGTTCCCCATTTCTCCCTTAGGTGACAGTCTTCTGTTGATGTGTGCCGCTGTGAAAGCAATAATAGGTTTCAAATGTTTGTGAAAAACATAAAGTAATTACTTGCTGTGGTAAATCAGTCATTTGAAGCTTCAGCTTTTCTCTGTTCTATGTGTGTGGCAGTCTGTTTCTTTTGTTAACTTTAATTATACAACATAAGAGAATTTTTATTTTTCAGTTTTCAGAAATTTTGCTTTTTTCATTTCTTGGTGCATAGTTCTCCAGGGATATAGGTATTGAAATGATAATGACACATAACCAGCATTTGAACAAGGGAAGCATATGTGTGTGAGGAAGCTGATTGCTTTAGTTAAGTTTCATAGCTATTGGCTATCAGCTATTTGCCAGTTCTCTAATGGGTCTTAAATATTTACTGTCTGTTGTACAGAGGGGAAGAATTGGCTTTCAGGCATGTTAAGGCTCCTTCCACCAATAGCACATGTTTACATTATGGGCCCTGAAGCCACAGAGTCTGTAATAGCTCTTTCCCCTTTTTCAAATTAAAAAAAAAAAAAAAAAAAAAAAAAAAAAAAAAAAGTCTGTTTTTTTCTAATAAAAGCTGCAGCTCCTTGCCTGGGGTTCTTGCCTTCCAGTAAGATCTGTAAAGATCTGCTTGGATAATACCAACCTCAGTGTTGACTCACCTGGACAAAGAGAGAGAAATTTCCTTTTGGCAGCTATTTTAACAAAGAGCCTTGCCCAGACAGAATAGTGAGGCCTGTATACTGGCCAGCATGGCATATTATCACACATCAATTTCCTTCTGTCTGCACTAAGGCTAGCTCACTACTCAAAATAGGAATTGTTCACATGTATTTTCAACTCAAATAATTCATGTTAATCTTGTTTCTCTGTTGTGTCTAATCTCTGTTGTTCATTCCTGATAAGTGAAGTATCCTAAGTCTGCATTTCAAAGGTTTGCTTAATTTCCCATACCAAGCTGCCCCTCTTAAAACAATGTTTTCCCCATTCGATGTTAACCTCTTTCTTTGAACTATTATTTATATTTAGAACCAAATATAAGAACAGTAAGAACTGGTTATCAGTAATTCCTCTGTATGGAAAATTGTGCCAAACTAGGACTCTATGCTTTTACATTGCAATGATAATTGGGATTCATGATGTTTGCCTGAGTCTAGAATATCCCATCCATTACCAAAGAAGAATACTACTACAATTTAGCATAGTCAGCATTATATATGTTTTGCTGTATTCTGTCTTTGAAAAATCGGTGACTCAATATATCTGAGAATAAGCAAGAATATCTGATTAAAAATAGCCCCTCATTTTCTTTTCATACTACATCATAGAGTATTTATATCTCTAATTGTCATAGCATTTCATTTCTTCCATAAGACTAGGTAGTAATGACAAACTGCTTAAAATAATTTTATATTGCTTTATTATTTTTAATATTATTAATAACTACTATGAATTGGGTACTTACTTTGTATAACTTATGTGATTTACACACATTATCTTATTTAATCCTTATACTAACCTAGTATGTTTACGAATTAACTTTTTCATTTTGCAAATGGGAAAACTCAATCTCTGAAGGATTAAGTAACCTGGGTTCTACACTGTAGTAAATGAAAAGACCATGATTCAAAGTCAGGTCTATCTGCAGTTTAGCCATTGCGCTATACAGCTTATGACAATGTAATATATTAGTATTTCAAGAAAATGTACCACAGCCTCAATGTTCTTATTGACTGTATTGCACAGTATTCCTAGTCGAAAGAACTTAAAGGAGGGGTGGCAGTGTTTTATCTTCCCAGAGAGGAACTGAAAGGAGATGTTGTATAGTAGACCCGCAGGGAAAAACCAAAGAAGACCCAAGAACATGATGAGGGAGGATTTTAGCACAGTCCCTAAGGCCTGTCTAGGAATGACCACAATCATTGATGGGCCCTACACAGGCATGAAGGGGTGTAAGACCTCAGAGAGACCTGGCATGGCAGGAGTGTTAGGGGTGCCCAAATCCAGGAGGAAGGCTGGACCACACCTTACAGGGAGAATGAGTCCCCCAAGTATAAACCTCAATTCCCACAGTATCAGTAGAGCTCCTACCTAGGGTGGTACCACAGTGACTGATGAAAGTGTCTTAAAATAGCTCTTAAGAAGTTAGTGGCCGGATGCGGTGGCTCTTGCTGTTAATCCCAGCACTTTGGGAGGCCGAGGCAGGCGGATCACGAGGTCAGGAGATCGAGACCATCCTGGCTAACATGGTGAAACCCCGTCTCTACTAAAAAATACAAAAAATTAGCTGGGTGTGGTGGCAGGTGCCTGTAGTCTCAGCTACTCAGGAGGCTGAGGCAGGAGAATGGTGTGAACCTGGGAGGTGGAGCTTCCAGTGAGCCAAGATTGCGCCACTGCACTCCAGCCTGGGTGACAGAGTGAGACTCCATCTCAAAAAAAAAAAGAAAAAAAAAAGTTAGTATGTTTTTAATTACTTTAAAATATTCACAAAGGAGGAGAAATCAAGAAGCTCAAGAAGCTCTGTCTTTTGTTATTTCAATAGAAAATCCAGTCCTTTTAAAAGAAAAAGTAGTGATATATTATTGACACTTGTCCATTTTTGGCTACCCCTCCTCTAAAATCTATGTTTAAGGAATTCCCCACAACCTGGTCTTGGAGTGAAACAAAGTGCGTCTTCCATCATAAACACACAAAAGCCCAAGCTTGCTTACTGTGTGGGGGACAACTTCAGCTGCACCAATCAGATGCACGTACTCTGAACTCTGATCGGGGAGCTAAGGACTCCAAGCACAAGGGTGACAGAGCACCACGGAAGGCTCTCTCAGCAGCAGTGGTAACTTCTGGTTACCTAAGGTGGAGGCAGTAGTGGCAGTGGTATGGCCAACATCCACTTCTGCTGGCAGCAGAGCAAGACCTGGTGTTCTGTGTTTAGCAGCAGCTGTGGTGGTATCTTCACAAAACTATCTTTGAAGAGTGATTCTGGAGAGATTTTGGCCACAATCCCAGCTGCTGTCTAGCTTTTTTTATTCCTGCTCCCTTTCCAAGTCTCATTCTCCAGGCTTCCTGGCTCATCTCGGAGTTGCCCAGTACCCTTTCAATAATTCCTTCTCTGCAACTTTGAACCCTGATTGTTACATACATATATTTGTAGTAAAATCTAGTAATAAGTGTTAATCTTAGCTTTTAATTCTGGCAGTCTACAGTGAAGTTTGGAGTCTTACATTATGATTACTATTGAAGTTTCAACCCACATTGTATCACTTATCTTGGTCAATTATATAACAAACTTAAATGTCTATCAATAATTTTTATTTTTTAAAGAAAAAGCCAAATTGACTAGATTGCATGCCCTGAAGCAAGGCTACCCAGATCTGGGAAAAGTTAGTTATTGGATCTACACATTTGTTTCCAATAAATCATCCCAAAGCGCAGTACCTAAAACAACAACCATTATATGAGTTCTCTTAGTTGAGCAGATTGACTGGGGCCCAGCTGTAAGGTTCATCTCTGGACTGCCTTGGGTTCTCTCCTGTGGCTGCAGTGGGATGGCAGCTAGGGCTGGAGCATCCGGAATGGCTTGTCTCATCTCTGGTGATTTGGTGGGGACAACTGGAAGCCTGGACTCAGCTGGGAGACGGGCATGGCTCAGTTCCTCTCTCTGTTTCTGTGTAGTCTCAGAGATTCCCCCTCTCCATGTAGATTTTCCATGTGATTTCTTCATCAGGGTAGGCATACCTCTTACATGGTTATTTGAGGCTCCCAAAAGCATGAAAGTAGAAGCTATCAAGCCTTTGTAAGGTCTAGACCCAGGATGAGCATAGTATCACTTCTGTCACTTTCTTAAAGCAAGTCACAGGGCTAGCCCAGATTTAATGCAGGAGAGGACTAAATAGAGGCATGAATGACGGGAGGCATGTTTCATTAGGAGTTATCTTTGGAATTTAGTCACCACTATACTTAAACTTCAGCCTCCAGTTATGTGCACCCAGTGCAGTGCCTCATACAGTAGACATTCCATCTATTTGTCAGAATGCTTTCAGTGCAAGGAGCAGAAACTTAATTCAAATGATTTAAGTCAATAAAGAAATTTCTTGAATCATGAAGCTAAGACTTACAAGGGCTGGTTGGCTTTAGGCTTGCTTTAACCAAGGATTCAGACCATGTCAGCAGGATCGCTTCTTTTCTTCCTCCAACTCCTGCTTCTATTTGCATCTGCTTGTCTTTATAACTACATAGCCTGTCTCCCCATGACGCCAAAGTAGTAGCCCAGACTTATACTCATAGCTGGAAATCTTAGGGAAAGGGAAATCTCTCTTCCAGAATCCAGGGAAGGACTCTTGATGGGCTCTGTCCATTTCTGAGCCAATTCCTGTGGCCAAGAGGAATGCAGCATTCTGATTGGACAATTTCAAATCACCCACCTGCACCTGTGGTGAAAAGTTGCTTAGTCTAATCTGGACCTAGAAGAACATTTTCTAGAGAAAAGGAAGGTTTGGTTACCGAAAGAAGAGGGATAGATACTGGATAAACAAAAATGAGATAATCCCTAAGCCCAATAGCAGTTTGCTGAATGAATAAAATGTAGCTTATAAATGAGTGGTGCACACACTACCGTACTGAGTTTATTAGGTGTCAGAGAAGATAGACATTTTAAAACAATGCTGTTATGGAAAGACATTTTTATGGAAACAGGTAGAAGTGCTGCTGGAACATTATTCAAAGTGGGTTGAAATCATTAGAGAAAATGTTGTAGAAGCAGTTTTTGAGCTGTACTTTGAAAAAGGTAAGATTTAGAAGGAAGGAGGATTTTATAGGCAGAGCAAACATTGCTTTCTTAAAAAACAAATGCTGTTAATAAAAGAGAAGGTTACAGAGTGTAATTTTAGGATGTTTCTGATCCTCTGAAACTATGCATGTAAGAAAATCAAGAGTTCGGTTATTATAGTATGTTGAACTATATAGTTACAGATTTAGTTGGTTCCAAAAAGATTTTTTTTAACCTATATATGACAAATGGGTGTTTAGTGATTAAGAGGGGGTGGGGGGCTCACACAAAAATAAAACTATCAAGTTGATTGCTATCAAGGAAAAGAAAACGCCTTTAAAAATATATAGTATATTCATTTTTGTTGTCCTTTGTCACTTTAACAATAGATGCTGAAATTACCAGAAATAACAGTAATCTGTATTTATAGTCCTCCTGTGAATCTGAAGGATTCCATAAATGTAAATTAATTTGGTTTCACTCTCATGAACTCAGGAGGAAACAGAAGCGAAATATTCCCAACTACCCCACCCACACTTCTGTCTGAGAAAGGCAGTAAAAGAAGGACTGAGAATGTGAGGAAAAAAGCGGCAAAAACTGAATTGGCTGGCCGGGCACGGTGGCTCATGCCTGTAACCCCAGCACTTTGGGAGGCCAAGGCGGGCAGATCGCAAGGTCAAGAGATCAAGACCATCCTAGCCAGCATGGTGAAACCCTGTCTCTACTGAAAATACAAAAATTAGCTGGGTGTGGTGGTGCATGCCTGGAATCCCAGCTACCCAGGAGGCTGAGGCACGAGAATCGCTTGAACCCAGGAGGTGGAGGTTGCAGTGAGCCGAGTCACGCCACTGCGCTCCAGCCTGGCGACAGAGAGAGACTCCATCTCAAAAAACAACAACAACAAAAAAAATGTATTGGCTGAGCTGACTTTATAGTTCTCATGGGGTTAGTGAAGGAGAAAGAAGCAGAGAGCAGAGACAGGATTTGAATTTGGTAAGAAGAGAGTCCTGGCTCAGATCGCTAGATCATACTGTCAGAAACTCAGAAAGTCTTAATTGAGTAGGACCTTAGAGATGGTATCTTCTTCTTTTTTTTTTTTTTTTTTTTTTTTTTTTTTTTTTTTTACATTTTATGGCAATAGAGTTTTAATATATAGCAAATAAAATTAAATAAGCAAAAGGTACTCCCCAGTAAAATTAAACAGGGCAAAAGACACATATAGTTATACAAGCAGAAATACACAATCCTGTCTACACCTGAAAAGTCTCATGGAAGCAAAACTGATCTCTTGCCTCCGTTAAGTCCCATGATTAGAGGAAAACAAACATTTTGAACCCTCTCTAATTCTAGCCCCCCAAATAAATGAACTCCTGAGCATTTCCTGTAAGTTGCTGACTACTTAATGCAAACAACTTTATCCCAGACTTTGCAAAACTGCTGTCTGAAGACTACCCCAGCCTTTGTGGAAATGATAACCCCGTAAGAAAATTGCTGGTTTTCTGTCATGAACACACCAACTATAAATTCAGTAACCTTGGTAAGTTTGCAGTGTTTGCTGTTAATGACCTGTTGTGTTTTTTATCTGATGAGCAGTTCCTTCTGAGGTCCCCGCATTTCTTGCAAGTAAACTTTTTCCTTTTCTAAATGCTATTATCTCCAAATCTTCAACTTACTGATACTTAAATGCAAATTGAAAATATGAAGATACCATTTTCACCTATTAAATGAGCAAAGTTGTATTTTTCCAAGATATTGCTCAATGCCAGCTGGATGGGCACTAACCTGGGCACTTATACATAGCTGGTAGGCAGTTGAGTCATATTTATTGAAAGCTTTGAAAATCTACCCTTCAAATCCTGTAATTCTACCACTAGCAATAGACCAATGGATATAATTAGGTTGTGTATCCCCAAATTAAAACAAAACACTAAAAATGCCAAGAGATGGTATCTTCTAGCCCCTTCATTTATCAGGCTGGAGACTTGCTCTGGGAGATGGAGTAACTGGCCACAAATGATCCAGATAGGGCTAGAACCCAGATTTTGAACTGCTTCTTCTGGGCTCCCTCCTGGAGCTCTCAACACCCCCTACAGACTCATGTCAGGAGCTCTCAGCCTTATTCACATTCTCCCGGGGAAGAGTAATGCCCTAGGGCAGTGACAGGCAACCCAGGAAGATGATTACTAGAATCCTCTGGAGGAGGAGGGTCATCTTGTGATGTGTTTCTGATACAATCCTAAGAGTATCATGTTAACCCCATTAACCATAATATCCACCTTCTCTAATACTAGAGTAACATTCCTGTGGACACATCTTTACAAACAAAAATTACTATGTGATGATAATTATGACTTCTGTTCACGTACTCAAGTCCTTGTTGCTAAGTAAATGCAGAAAGATTATTAGTTTTATCAGCCTTTGATATTGAAATTGTCATGTTCTCTCCTAGCTATGAAGACCTGCTCTGCCCACATCAACTTGGTTATTTTTTCGTAAGGAAATTAAAGTAGAAATTATAACACAATTACTAGCAAAGTTCTATAAACTATAAGTCGAAACAAAATATAAGAACCATGATTATGTGAGAATAACATGTGAGAGACTGTTCCTGCTGCTGAGATGCAGAAAGTGAAGTCTTTGGAAGAAGGCATGGAGTCACTAGGTAGCTGCAGTGTGGAGGGTGGCTGGACTCCTCTGTCGCTAGCAATGGGCATGGTGTCACTGCCCATGCTTGGAAGATGAGTGTCTTCACCTAACTTGTTAAGTGCCAACTAGTCTTCTGCCTCCAATGAAGATTTCTCCTTAGGGTGCACAGGTTCTTCTCCTGAGCCCCAGGAGTTTAGGGTCATCATGTGCCCTTAAAGTGTGGAGTGATAAGAGAGAACCTCTATACCTCTGACCAGTTTGGAGGAGAGCAGAGATTTAGTGTTGGGGCCACTTACACGTAATCTTCTTTTTCTCACTTTTTCGCTGAGAGGAATGTGGTCTAATCTAGACACCTACTGGCTGCCTTGAAAGAGCATTCTCAGTTATACTGGCAGATCTAGCAAACAGATGTGAAAGGATCCTCAGGTGGCCCCTTCAGGAGTCTTCCTGAGGAGTTAGGAGGGACCAGAGGGAACCAGCTATTGTGACCATAGGACACCCACCCAGGTGGTTTTCTCTTAGTGTGATAAAGGAAGCTGACCTTGTCAAGGCCAAGGATGTTCACCCAGTGGGTTATCTTTCTTATGCTGAGGGATGACATACCCTCTGTATCCAAAACAATCTAATGTCTCCCTTGTCTGTTTACATTATGCCTCCTCCTCACTGTAGGAGTTCCAAGAAGTTTTGCATCTTTCCCTATAACTTTTATAACTTTTGCCACCACCCTGACTGATCTCCTACAACATACAACATGGGTAAACCTCAAAAACATTGTGCTAAATGAAAGAAGCCAGTCAAAAGAAACCACACACTTTATAATTTCATTCATATGAAGGTCCAGAATAGGGAAATCTACAGAGACAGAAGTAGATTAGTGTTCACTTTAGGGCTGGATGGAGAATAGCGGGGAAGGGGATGAGAGCTAAAGGATACAGAGTTTCTTTTTGGTGGTCTATTGATTGACTGATTGATTGATTGGTTTTATTTTATTTATTACTTCATGAATGACAGGGTTTTACTCTGTCACCCAGGCTGGAGTGCAGTGGTGTGATCACGGCTCACTGTAGCCTCAACCTCCTGGGCTCAAGTGATCCTCCCACTTCAGCCTCCTGAGTACCTGGGACCACAGGCACACACAATCACTCTCAGCTAATTTTTAAAAATCTTTGAAGAGACAGGGTCTCACCATGTTGCCCAGGCTGGTCTTAAACTCCTATTCTCAAGCAGCCCTCCAGTGTCAGCCTGCCAAAGTGTTGGGATTACAGGCATGAGCCACCATGCCTGGCTGGTGGACCTTTTAAAGTAGCCTTTTCTTAGGCTCTTACATATCTTTGGAACCATCCACTATTGGAAGCTTCTCTCCACTGCTTTCTAAAATGAGAATAGCCATGTACAAGCATATGATTTAAACTGTTTCAATATCTGGAACGTTTCCTAAAGAAGTCACTTGCTTGAGGTTATAACATATTGGCAAGGGGTCAGTCATTCCATTCATACATCACATATTTATTGAATAAATGTGAGAGCTAGTCATTCCTGGAGCTACAAAGATAAAAATATGATTCCTATTTGTGCATAGTATAGCACAGTAGGCCTCAGTAATGGGAGCAGAACCTTGTGATAAGAATTAAGAGAGGGAGAGGATTAAGGTAAGAAAAGAGGTTAAAACCTGATAAGATTCCCTCCTAGGTATATACCCAAGAGAAATTAAAAGCATGTGTTCACACAGAGACTTGCATACAAATGTTTATAGCAGTAGTATTGATAATAGCCAAAAGGTAGAAACAACTCATATGTCCATCAATGATGAGTGGATAAACAAAATGTGGCATATCCATGTAGCAGAATATTACGTGGCCATAGTGGACTTGAAGTACTGATACATGCTACATGCTGCCAAGTCTGTCCCGCAGACTCTGGCCAAGTGACAGATGGAAGAAGTTCACTGACACAGGTATTTTGCCTAACAGTGCGGCTAGAGGACCCCACAGCTTAGCACCGCTGATGAGAGTGCAGTGCAGCCACAGCAGCCCCCATAAGCCGGAGACACTCGCATTTATTTCGTACAGATTTAATGACAAAGTCTTGGAGCAAACACAATTTGTGGGTAATAAGCCTTGTTGACCCTCCCCTGCCCCTGCCCGAGTAGAGAGCAGTCCTGCACACGACTGATCAAAGGTCGGTTTCTGGAGAGAGGAGTAAACAAATTTATCTAGATAAGTCCCTTTACAGTCCCTTGTTATCTACCCTTTGCTGTCAGACTCCCGATAAGAGAATTTGGCTGCCTTCAGCCAAATTTTCTTTTGAAGCTTTTGCGAAACCTCCCAGCCTTCCAAGAAGTTTTGCATCTTTCCCTTTAACTTTTATAACTTTTGCCACCACCCTGACCAATCTCCTACAACATACAACATGGGTAAACCTCAAAAACATTGTGCTAAATGAAAGAAGCCAGTCAAAAGAAACCACACACTTTATAATTTCATTCATATGAAGGACCAGAATAGGGAAATTTATAGAGACAGACATAGATTAGTGTTCACTTTAGAGCTTGATGGAGAATAGCAAGGAAGGGGATAACAGCTAAAGGATACAGGGTTTCTTTTTGAGGTGAAGAAATGGTCTGAAATTCATTATGGTCCTGGTTGCCCATATCTGTAAATAGGTTAAAAGCCATTGAATTGTACACTTTAAATTGGTGATTTGTATGGTATGTGAATTATATCTCAATAAAGCTGTTTTTTGAAGAAAAAAATAAGCAAAAACTGAGAGCAGTGGTAGGGAATAGCAGAGAGTTTTTTGTTTTGTTTTGTTTTTGTTCTCTTTCTCTAAAAGGGAAAACATTTTTATGGGTTATGGAAAGACAGACACAAGGTGTATAACCCTGCCTGGAAGTAAGGAAATGGTTTTAGTAGTCTTGGTGATTTTAGTATCATTACTATTATCACTGTTGTTATTAAGAGTTGATTGTGGAGCTAACTAGGAGTAAGGAGCTTCCAGGTAGAGGAGGAATAGATTACACTTGGGAGAGTAGAGACAAGTATTACTAGTTCAGGATCTGACACCTCCATCCAGCTGGAAGAAGACTTGCTTATGATAAAAAGGAACTATGCTGCCATAAGCTACTGAAGAAATAGCAATTCCAAAGTTAGAATGGATGCATCCAAAGAAGAGAAGGAAACTTCTGTGCAAGTGAATCTAAGACTCCATTATACACCCATGAAGTTAAGAAGAGCTGAAGAAGCAGAATTATTTTGTTTGCAACAAAGTTTTTTTTGTAAGGTTTCATTTGTTGCTGAATCTCTCTCAGTTGTGGTTATTTTAATAAGCAGTGAGTTTGTAAAGTCCTGGTTTAAAATACTAAATGTCTGATCTCCCTATTAACCCCAAGCATCTGAGATTGTAAATTATGACTCTCTGTTGCCACCTGATGACAACAAAGAGTACAGCCCTTCTGGAAATACTAGCCTTTCTAGAAACAAATTAATTTCTTGAAAGCTGAAATTAGCAATCAGTGATTCAGAGATGGTGACAAAGGCTTTTTATAGGGTCCTTGACCTTGATATGAGAAAGAGGCCTCTTGTCATAGGCATCTTAACGCATACTGAAGTTTTTTCTTATAACTACATTACCTAGAAAGCAACATCCTCCGTATTGAAAGTGATCTTCAATATATTACACTAAAGCATTCGGTGTGTATTACCCTAAGTCTGTCAACAGTTTCTCCTGCAGTTGTCACTGCTGTCACTGTCCAGTGGCTGCTCCTCTGGTGTCTGAACAGCTGCCAGCCTGTTCTCACTGTTGCTGCTGTCATCACCATCACACACAAGCTGTTGCCCCTGCCACCATCTTCCTGCTGCTAATGGGACTGATTGGCACCTCTCCACACCACATCAAGGTACAGGAGCTATTTCCCCTGCCAGGCTCAGAGCCATCTGACACCTCTTACTGCCACCATTCATTATCACCCTCACAGCAGTGAAGCCAGCAGGAACTAGCCCAGTCCTGAGCTGGGGGGGCCTCACTGGTGAAGGGAGTGTGGTGGCCACCTTTCTGCCTGCAGAAGCAGCTGGGCCTCTCAGTGAGACTGGACCTGGGGACTCAAAGAATTCTATACTTTTAGGGGTCAGCACATTAGAGCCCCAGCATGTCTCTTCTGTACTGGTTACTGGAGATGAAAGCAATTAGAAAATTATTCTGTTTAGGAGAGTGGACAGCACCAACAGCTTCCTCCTCACCATATGCCTGCATAGGTAACAGAAATAAGCACTATTCTGCCTCTCCCTGAGCACTGGGCCATGCATTGAAAGTGATTTTTAAATGTCCTCCATTCGCTCGAATATTTTTAACAAAGCTTGTAAGGTTTAGGTAACGTGTAGGGTATAAGATGGCAGACTTCGTTACTGTACTTTCACAGAGAAACAAAAAGGAATAAATCCACAACTGAGAAAGAATAGGAGGATTTACCAATAAATAAATGATGACAGCAACTTTCTGGATGATAGGAAGAAGATGGAACATTGTTAATGGGTAAAGTAGTGGGGGAAAAGGAAACCCTCAGTCTGGAATGTGCAATGAGGACCTCGGAGAAGTTCCAGGCTCATAATCAGCAGTTCAAAAAAAAAATGTAGGAGTGCCAAGAGAAACTCAAAATAGAGACTAATGAATATTTTCTAGACATAAAAATATATATCCTACAGCACTATTTTCTTCACCCCTCCAAATGTTGGTATCCAGAACTTGTTCTTGAAAGAGCCATCCTAGGAAATATTTAGGGAAAGTCAAGACTTCTGGTGTGGATGTTGGAGAACCAGAATAAAACCTTCTTCATTCTAGCATTGGAGGAAGAGGTCCCCAGCCTGAGAGTTGGCATCCCACCTGCTCATCCTAAAGAGAAACCCACCTGTTAGCACCTTCTGCACCACCCCACATAACACTCCCAGGAACTCCCTCCCACTAAGAGCCTTTTTAGAAACATGATCTTGCCTATACTTAGAGGCCCAGGATCCAATTGGAGTCCGAGGAAAAGAGAACAGAAAATGAAGGGGAGGGGAAATTACTGAAGAAGTAGTAAAAATGCTTTTCTAGAACTCAGGAAGGACCCAAGTCTTCATATTAAGAGCCTGTTGGGTGCCCAGTGCAGTGAATGAAGAAATAGCCTCACTTAAAACACAGCCTCGTGAATTTTCAGAATGCCAAAAGTAAACTTATAAAAGCTCCAGAGAGAGGGGCATAAAAAAATGTCAGCTGGTATCAGACTTGTGATCAATAGCACTAATTGCTAAGAAATAATGAAGCAATCCTTTCTCAGCATCAGGGAAGAATGATTTCAACCTAGAATTAGACATCCAAACAGTGTATCAGCCAATTTTGAGGGCACAATAAGGGCATCTTCAGATTTATAAAGACTTGGAAAGTTTACTTTTCATGCTCTTCTTTCTAGGGAACTTTTTGAGAATGCATTTAAGCAAAGCAAGTAAATAAACCACAAAAATCAGAAAATGTCGTGTCTAAAAAACATGTAATCCAGCTCAGACCATGAAGCAGGCTTAGAGAGGAACCAGTTCAAATTGGGATAATGAGATACAGCTGTTCTGGGGAAAGGTCTCTGGGTGGGAAAAGACTCAAGAAAATAGGTAATATGATTGAGAGGTTAAAAAAGAACCTAAGATGTGAAAAACTCAAGTAGTACAAGAAAAAGGAAAGGCAATTGGAAATTTTTAGGAAAAAAAAGCAACTATACAGGAAATGTGTGGCCTGCATACATTTCTAGAAGCACCCTCTTTGAGAGGCCTCAGGGCTGTGATATAGTTAGGCTTTGTGTCCCCACCCAAATCTCATCTTGAATTGTAATCCCCATAATCCGCACCTGTCAAGGGCGAGACCAGGTGGAGGTAATTGAATCATGGGGGCAGTTTCCCCCATGTTTTTCTCGTGATAGTCAGTGAGGTCTCATGAAATCTGATGGTTTTATAAGGAGCTCTTCCCCCTTCGCTCAGCACTTCTCCTTCCTGCAGCTTTGTAAATAGGGTGCTTTGCTTACCCTTCACCTTCTGCCATGTTTGTAAGTTTCCTGAGGCCTCCCCAGACATGTTGAACTGTGAGTCAGTGAAACCTGTTTCCTTTATAAATTATTCAGCCTTGGACAGTTCCTTATAGCAGTATGAAAACGGACTAATACAGGTTGTAAGTGACTGATAGAGAAGGAAATATAATCCTTAGCATCACTGGCCAAGCACTATTTTGTGTATATGTGATGGCGTAAATGCTTTTTATCGTTTTTCATGAATCATCATGCAAACAAAGCATGAAAGCCTCCATTGTGTTTGCAGGATAGTATGTAAATGTTTATCTTCACCCAGCAAAAGTAAGAATGTAGCTGAGAGAAAATAGAAGGTGAGACACAGAAATATGGTTTGAGGGAAAGGAGGAGGAAAAAAGGGTTTTTTTCTTTTTTCTTTTCTTTACTTTTTTTTTTTTTTTTTGAGACAGAGTCTCACTCTGTCAGCCAGGCTGGAGTACGGTGGCATGGTCTGGGCTCACTGCAGCCTCCACCTCCCGGGTTCAAGCCATTCTTCTGCCTCAGCCTCTGGAGTAGCTGGGATTACAGGCATGCACCACCATGCCCGGCTAATTTTGTATTTTTAGTAGAGACAGGGTTTCTCCCTGTTGGTCAGGCTGGTCTTGAACTCCCGACCTCAGGTGATCCACCTGCCTCAGCCTCCCAAAGTGCTGGGATTACAGGCATGAGCCACTGCGCCTGGCCAAAAAGGTTTTTTAAAAGGGTCATTAATAGTGTCATTGTAAAAGTGGGAGCAGGCAGGAGATTTGTTGAAGTAAAAATAGTGGTTTAGGTAGTTAATTTAAATTACAAAGAACAGCATTTTCACACAAAAATGATAAAATATAACCATAAAATACTAGAAGAAGGAGAGCAGTATTACAGATGAGCCATATCTTTGTCTTCCACATCAGGAGATTTATCTTTTAGGATACTTTTAACTGCGTGTAACAGAAAACGCTGACTTAAGTGACTTTAAACTTTTTTTTTTAAGTTTTCTCTCATCTAATGTGAAGTCCCAAGGTAGGGTGGCTTGTGGGTGGGCTAATTCAGTAGCCCATTGATGTCATGAAGAACCCATGTTCTTGCCATCTCTCTGCTCTTCCTTCCTTAAAGTGTGTTGGCTTCATCCTCTGAAGCTGCTCCTGTGGTACAGGGTTGCCTGCTGAGTTTCCAGGCATCACAGAGACACACTGGAAGAAGAGAAGAGTGTTTCCTTCTGGGCTTTATCTTCATCAGCAGGGAAACATTTCCTAGCAGTCCCTCAGCTGACTTCCTCCCATGTCCTGTTGGCCAGAACTTGATCACACATTCCCCCTAAACTAGTAACTGGCAACGGAAATGGAGAGCTGCTTTCTTACGGCCACTCTTCAGCAGATTTGCTTTGATGGAAGTCCCTGGAAATAGCAGTTTGTATCTCAGCATGAACCTAAGACTTAAGCGTGACAACTGTTAATCTCACCTTTCCCTTAATTGATAAGTGTTCATACCAGTAGACCTATTACAGACAAGTTGTCTGTGCTGCCCCTGTATGAGTTTAATGACAAACGTAATTCAGAAAAAAAAGGCCATGGTGACTTTCTAGTTTCCTTGATCAGTAATTTTCCCTTGAGATATAGAAAGAGAGCATCCTTCTCTCCAGCTTATGTATCATACCAAAATCCTCAGAGCTGCCCGGGCACAATGGCTCAAGCCTGTAATCCCAGCACTTTGGGAGGCCAAGATGGATGGATCATTTGAGCTCAGGAGTTCAAGACCAGCCCAGCAAACATGAGAAAACCCCGTCTCTATCAAAAATACAAAAAGTATCTGGGTGTGGTGGTGCATGCCTGTTGTCCCAGCTACTCAGGAGGCTGAGGTGGGAGGATCCCTTGAGCCTGGGAGGTTGAGGCTGCAGTTAGCCGTGTTCATGCCACTGAACTCTAGCCTGGGAGAGAGAGCAGGACCCTGTCTCGAAAGAAAAAAAGAGAGAGAATCCTCAGAACTGCTGAATGAATTTTTTCTTGGCTTAAACAGCTATATATAATTCATAGATTCTAGAAGTTTCTTCATCTCTGTAAATCTATAGATTTTACATTTACATATGTAGGTATTCTATAGAGACAGAAGGTTTCTGTGTCACTTCTCAAAGTTTCCTTGTTCTGCTTGGTGAGGTGGAAACAAAATGCAAGCTAGAGCTTGAATCCCACCTTTTACTAGTAGCTGCTTAGCCCCCAGTAGTTTTTAACCTTTTAATACTTCGGTTACCTTATCTATAAAATGGAGATGATTTCTTTACACTTTAGGGTGGTTGTAGATTAAATGAAACTGCAAGTAAAATACCCAGTACAAATAGAAAGGGGAGATTAGTGATTATTCATTCTTATTCTTCCTATTGTAATGTGTAAGAGAATTCTAGCACTTAGTTTCCCAGTTTTTATATTTTTGATAGTAGCTTCATGTTATTGAAAAGTGAGTCAAATTAGGGGGCAAGGCAGAGGAATTTAATTCTCATTTTAAACAGGAATATAGTAACAAGAGGATAGATGAAAGGCAGCTAGGATAAAGACCGAAGGGACAAGGTATCAGTGGTTTTGACGAAGTTTTCTCAATCAAAGACTGCAAGCTGCTCCCACGTTGCCCAGATCCGGATCCTACAGAGCTCCATTGAAGGGGATTTCAGTGGAATGGTTTCCTCACAGAAGGAGACCAGGGTGACTTTATTTCTTCACTGAAACACTTTGATTATAAAAAGAAATCAGATGATCAAAAAGCATGAGATGATGGGTGAAATATGTTGTATGATTATAATTCAATAATAATTGAATTTCTCTAGCATTTTTCCCTTGTGGGAGGCTCAAAGAAGTTCAGATGTATTATCTGAATTCGTTTCGGCATACATTGGTTGAGAGGGGCCCTGTGTTAGGCTTTCCATTCTTCACACCCTACCCAGGCCATGAGACCAGAGCAATGTTCCTGTAGCTTTGGTACCCGTGGCTTTATAAACATGGACATGAACATTTTAGGCACAATTTAGAAGTGGATTATCCGCATTCCTCCTCAGGGAGAGTCCTTGAGTAGAAGCATCATCTTTCAGTTCCTTCTGAATCCCCTTCGAGCAATTGCTCTAGGTTCGGACAGTTCATGAAACAGAATGCCACAATAAAACTGAAGACTTCCTATGAGTTTTTACAAGTTCTTATTTCCTAATGATGTCCCAGGAGTTCTTGATAAAAAGGACCTTTTTTCTTTCTAGTATTCCAATTATAAGATAGCGATCCTCAGCATCTTGCTACTCACCAACTCAGGTGTTCTCTGATTCTGATCCCAGGGAGTTCTTTTCAAAATGCCTAGAACTATGAATAACAAGGTGCTAACATAGATAACTTATCTTCCACTGTTTACCTTTAAAAGGTCAAGACCCAGTGCAATCTAGGGCCCCCTATACCTACTGTGGACCACTCAGTAGAACAGACATCACATTTCCTGAGGCTAGTCTGAGAAGCATGGGCTAAGGAGTCGCAGTATCGATTGTATAAGGATTAGCATATCTGGCAGATGGGAACTGTCAACTCATTCAACTGAGAGGCATCTGCATCAGGTGGATTGGCATTGCTGAACTTTCACACAGCAAATTGAGGATTTTAACATGCAGCCCGACTTCCCCTGTGGAGATCCAGTGAACACATAAAAAGGTTTTAGTCTTTATGAATTCCTGAATATATTAGGCATTAAAAAATAAAAATATTTTCCCAAGTGCTGTATTGATACTCTAGGCACCTGTACTTACATTTATGTTCTTTGGGAACCACACCATGTAGTCAGATATTCAGGGATTGTTGGACTCCCGTTTGTTTTATATATCCTTTAATTGCCTTAGACTGCTGAGCTTCATTATGTGGGTCAATTAGTCTTTTTTGAGAAATCACTTGTAACACACTAATTTTATTCTCTATTGCTTCCTTCTGATTCCTCATCTCTTTCCCAGTCTCCACCCTCTAACTCATTCTCATTTTTATTTTACTTCTCCTGTTTATTACCTTATGTTCCTTCGCTATCCTCCACATCCCCATGCCCTCATCTTCCCAGAAAGTGCTGGAGGCCTAGACCAAGCAGAGCAGCCACACCACAGGCTGCTCCCAGTCTGTGTCACTTATCATTGGCAGTAACTAAGGGCTCTTGGAGCATCCCTGAGCTATCAGTTGGAAACAAGTTCTTCCGAGGTCTTGACTAGGTCTAGGTCAGGATGCTGAGAATCAAGATGAATGGATATTTGCTTACCTAGCAGTCTCAAAGCACTCCAAATGCACGTGTAAAGAGATACCCATGTGTGTCTACATGGTAAATCCCATAACCTGTGTTCCCACTTCCGGAGATACTGAGGTTTCTGCCTTCATTTTCCTTGGGGGAACATGGAAAGGTCCACCCACCTTTACTTTGTTCCCCTCTCCTGCTTCTGTGTATCGTCTGAGTAGACATCTTGCTTAATCAGAAATAGAAATGGGTGAAAGATTGCTACATGAGGCCATAATGATAAATAGATATAGATAATAGATAAGTGTATATGTACTCATGTAGGTATGGTATATACCTACGTAAGGAGTATAGGAGTATAAACCATGTACTCCTAACTTGGAGTGCATGATAAAGCTTCAGGGAGTGCATGATAAAGCTTGGAGTGCATGATAAAGCTTCAGGGAGTCCATAAACCCCCAAAATTATATGCAAAATCTATGTTTATATGGATGTGAATTTTTTCTGGCAAGATAGTCCATGATTTTACCAAATTTTCAAAAGGTGCTGTGAAATTCTAAATCCATTCTCTTTGGCTGGCTGTATTTACTTTCTTGTTCTTAGACTTCTGAACAAAACATTAGGGATCAGAACAGGCAATCATACTAATGCTGAAATAAAATCATATTTCCAGGCCTGCTAGTGTTGTCTCCTTCACCACTGCCCTCCATCATAGTCCTCCATTCAGAACTGACCTCTACCCCGAGCTGGTCATATTGCTTTTTCTTGCTGCCCCAGTACAATGAGCAATCATGGGAATACAGTCTCAGGATACCCAGATTTTCGCTATACTGAAGAGTTTACATGCAAAGCTCATCATCTTCTCTCATACAGCAGGTCCCCATTTCTAACTTTGATAGCATTCTCATTCAGGAGGGAAGTCTTGGATGGTTGTTCACTCCTGATTCTTTTTCATCATCTGTATCTGGTCCTAGCAACTCTACTTCCAAGTTTTCAGATATTAGTAACAGACTAACAGCTTCATTAACTTGGATTTTGGGTCTCTATGAAAGTAGCCTCAAGATCTGCCAAATCTGAATCTTAGTTCCATATTCCATCCCTTAACCTTAGATTTCACATTACACAAATTGCCAACACCTCTCTATGGCTCATCCATCTGTCCTGTCAGCCCTTTATATCCTGTTAAACACATAGACTTGTTGACTCTCTCTTCCTCCAAATCTGGAATAAAGCAACAGTCCCACAGCTGATGTTCATGTCTCTTGGTCTCTTCCCTTCAGTCATCCTTTGTGATGTAGATAGACTAATCATCCCAAGATATTGCTTCTCTTAATTTTTTGCCCAATCCTTAGAGTGACTTTTTTATAAATACACTATTTGGCCCAAATTTGTCGGAGTTAAAGGAAAACTTGCCTGATAACTGTTCTTTCTTAATTGGCCAGCATCTTCTCTCATTATTTAACCTTATGTTCCCACTGATTTGACAGTCTTCTTTACATGTGACTCACGGTCCAACCTCCATGCCTTTATTCTGGCTGTTTTGATTCATTCTTCAACTCCCAGCCTTCAAAACACATCACACTCCCACCCCTCCTCTGGAATAATTGACTGCTCCAGTTGACCCTCATTTCTCAGTTTTCCGAAGTCATTGCCATGTTACTTGAAACCTCCATAATGAAGCACATGGCATAAAACGGATGTTTAATAAATATTTGATCATTTCAAAGATAGTTTTCCAACCAGTGGAATTGAAGAGCAATAAAGGCATCTCTTGGGGAAAGCAGGTAGTGATAATGGCAAAGTAATCAGTGCACAAATTTTTAGCAATATGTAGCTAATTCTGAGGTAACTAAAGCTCAATTAACAATATTTGTAATATTGCATGTCAGCAAAGAAAAATATGTAAGCAAAGCATGTTTCAGGATGATACTTCTAAAGGATAGTCAATCACCTGTGGTACTATCATCAGTGGTACTAGTATTGGTCAACATATGTGGTATAGGTGGTCGGGCCTTCTCTTTAACTAATCAGATGAATATTTAATATAGCTTCCCAAGCCTAATCCTTGGCTGAACTGTGACACGTGATCAGCTGGTGTGTACCTCTACCCTCTAATAAAGCCGAACCATGCATTTTCCTTCCCCTCCCTAAACTGATGGTAAAACCCACCAAATTTGCATATAGCCTCCTCTCCCCATGATTATGGCATCAGATGTTTATAGATGGTTCTGTTTGAGTTGATCCTAAATAAGGGAGACTTTTACCATTGTAACTGCTGTTCCCAAAGGGTAACATAAACTGCTTTAGTCAGCAAAATATATATATAATCTTTGCCTTGGTAGATATTGAATTGCTGACTCTCTCTTCTTTAGACCCAGTAGTCATTTCTTTACCTCCTTAATTTATGCATGAAGCCAAAAGAAAAATTACTTCATATTCTTAATAAAAACGGCATAAGGTTTAGATAATTTTTTACTATATGCAGTGAAAATACAAATGTGTGTGGCTTATTTGCAAATGTAGACATTAATAACTGATATTTAAACAGGCCAGATTAGCAATTTTACCGATATATTTAAGAGATTTTTCCAATAATTTGCACACTCAAAATCAATTTGAATACAACATGTAAATTGAATTTAATTTTTTTATATAAAATTGTGGTTATCAGCTTGAACCATTAAATTTACTATTTAATATATGCTTTCCAGATCACTTGGTTAGAATTTCATTGTACCTTATCTATATAAATTTAATTAGGCTTGATATCATCAGTATATTATAGAACTAATTAAAGATTTAGATAAGTGCTGAGGGGGCTTATTGAAAACTCCATAAAGTTCCATTTGGAAAATGAGATATTCTTCCTTCAGTTCATTGTGAGAGAAGGAAACAGCAAGAATGTTTCTTGCAGTGTTTCTGAAAAATTATTTAACTGGATTTAATGGGCTTATTCCATTCTTTGAAGAGCTTTTTAATTACTCTATATCTTTGTGCAGTCCAACAACAGTTACAATCTTTATTTAAAGGCTTTAAAATCCTCATTTCCCTCTTCTCCCACTGAGCCAGCTGTGTTACATTCTGCTGGGTGTATGTGCAGGTAGGCAGTACAGGGTTTGTGTACCCTGATTGCGATCATATAATATGTAGCGGCATTTGTGGGGAAGTCTATCTAGTCCTCCCAAGCAGAATAAACGTTGAGAAAGCTCAGCGAGCACCTGCCACAAATGTCTTAGGAAAAGAGAAAAGAAAGAAACCCTAGCCCAGGAGGATGCCTGGGAAAAACTGAGGCTTCCACTCAAAAGATACAGTGACTTTGAGTGAATCATTTTGCAGAAATCACTTTTGAATTCCCTTGTATCTGCATCTCTGCTATAGAGTATAAAGCATATTAGTTTAAAAGACTATTATTTCAACTAAGTGATTTGTGTCTTCATTACAAAGCACAATAAAGCTTTTTAATACAATAAAGCCTCTATTACTTTCAATTGAATATGCCTGGAAATAAAGCTGCATCAACCGCATTTGCCAGTGTGCTCAATGCTCTTGTCAAAAGTACTTTTTCTTCATTGCAGATTGAGTGACACAATGCATGCTAGGAAAAAAAAAAAGGAAAGTGAAAGGACACATGATAAATGTGGGCCATCTACGACTGGGCACACTGTCGATTACGACAGAGGCCCGAGGAAGCCAGGGAACCGGATAAATTGTCAAGAGCCTGTGTGGTGTAATAGAAAGGTTACAGGCTTTGGGCGCAGGAGATGCAGATTTAAGTCAGAGCCCTGCTGCTGATTAGCTGTGTGACCTGGACCTCATCTTTCCACACCTAAATCTTGTTTCCTGGAAAATGAAAATAATATTAATAATGCTGCCCTGGCCAGGCACGGTGGCTCACGCCTATAATCCCAGCACTTTGGGAGGCTGAGGTGGTGGATCACCTGAGGTCAGGAGTTCAAGACCAACCTGGCCAACATGGCAAAACCTCGTGTGTAGTAAACATACAAAAATTAGCTGGCCATGGTGGCGCATGCCTGTAATCTCAGCTACTGGTGCCGGGGGCTGAGGCAGGAGAATTGCTTGAGCCCGGGAGGTGGAGGTTGCAGTTAGCCGAGATTGCGCCACTGCACTCCAGCCTGGGTGACAGATCAAGACTCCGTCTCAGTCAATCAATCAATATAATGCTGCCCCTTCCCCCACTGCAGTCTCCCTCATGGGTTTGGATGGTTTTTAGATGTCATATATTCTAGTCTACTCCATTTTTTTTTCCAGATATGGAAACTGAGGTACAGTGGGATTGCGTGGCATGATCGTGATCACTAGTTAGCTAGTGCTGGGGCAAGGACTGGAATAGATGCCTCAGAGATGTTATGTTTGTGCTGTCACACAGCACATAAAGGAGCAGATAATTATTTTCTTAATGACACCCTGGCTGCATTTGGTAGGGGTGGGATTTTTTCCCCGAAGCAACTATTAATGAAACATACCACTGCTGTTTTCCTGCTCAAGTGGTTTGTAAACATTTACACCCCCTGGCCTGAGAAAACATTTGCAGAAACATTTGGGTCACAAACCAGTGTTTGCTTTACCACATTTGAAATATTTCTCTTTGAAAACATTAGAAATGTTTGTCAGTAAAACAGATTGTCAACAGAAGTATAAATCTGGAAAAGAAGGGACACCCACAGCCACCTGGTTTGGGGCATTCAGGGTCCTCCAGGGATAGCAGTTTCTTCCTGGCCCCTAGGAATGTGTGACACCTCCCAGCATCACCGCAGACTCTGAAATTTCTCGGATGTAAACTGTTAGGGGCACATTGAGGAGTGCAGTGGTTTCGGGGGAGGTTTGGAGGTGGCAAGTGAGTTCTCTCATGCAGCTGTGAATGTAGGGTAGTTGTTGAGAAGAAAGTGTAAAGAGAGGAGGCAGGAGATTGGCCAGGGCAGTCTCCCTGTAGAGAAGGACAGGCTGAGGCTTACTTGATTCTTCCTCATCTTTTCCCTCACTCCCCAATACAGCCTCTGCAGCTCCAACACAGTTGTGCTAATTGGAAGTGGGGCCTTTAAAATAACCTTGGTTTGTAGCCCTGGCCTGATCAGTGATGGAGCATGGTCTAGGAACTGGATCAGCAGTTTGGATCCAGGCAGAGTGGGTTGAACCCTAACTCTATTTCTGACTCATGGATAATCTCAACTAATCCACCTTGCCAGTGGGTGAAGCCTAGTGGAGAAAAGCTCAAAGGAGCCTGTGCAGAGTTTGCTCAAGAGAGTCCTTGTCACCACCTTCCTCCCATTTTGTTTTCTCCACCAATATCCAGGTCATGAGAGCAGCCCTTCCTCTGAGCCACCGGAAAATAATCAATAAGGCCACATCCCGCTTACTGACATCCCCACTGAAACAGGTGAAGCACCTGTGGAAGGTCATGAGATTTTTGAAAGCACTGGAAATTACGAGACTAATTCTGAAGGTAGCAAGTGTGAGGGAAATGGAACCTCTGCTGCGTCCTGCCTACCACCATCTTCTGCAGGATTTGTAACAAACTAGGTTCAGGTTTCCAGGCTATTTTTGCTGCTGTTTGAACAGTGTCTACTTTTTCTACTAGGGATCAGCATGTATTTTCTTTGACATCTGTATCTGCTGAGATCACAGGCCATCCTGGTCACCACCTTGCTGTCTAGAACAGCCTCAACTCAGCTGAACAGTCATCCATTACCACACATAAAGATCTGAAGATCCACTCTGTGAAAGAGCAGACAATTGCAAGGCATCTCCTCCTTCACTTTAATGTAGCACACGTTAGCACAACGTGCACACTTGGAGCAGTCATCTGCACCTCAGTTTCCAGCTCCCCCGATCCAATGCTGTTAATATGTTCTTGCCAGACACTTATATTCACATAGCACTTTACAATCAACATAGGGCTTTCACAAATATGACTTCAGTGGGTCTCTTGATGAGTCAACATTTTTGTCTCCCCAAGCATTTTCTGATTTGAACTGTTTTCTCACAGCCTAACTCAGCAGTTTTCCTGGAATGATATGTGGGAGGTAGGGTATGATAGTTTATTGCTATGTAGTCAAACTTTAACCCTGAAAGTATAAAAGAATTCAATCCTAGTGCCATTGTTAACTAGCCAGGTGACCTTAGGCAAGTGTTTTGCCTTTGGAGCCTCAGGTTGTGAGGACTAAATCAGGTGTATGTGAAAGGACCTGGTATATAGTAAGTGTTAAATGCTAATTGTTCCATATAATTATGGTCTTTCTTAATAATAAACATTAATAGAATCATCAGTGAATCTTTGGCTGAATTATATTTCTATCATACATAGAGTTGTTCCCAATTCTAACCTATATTTCTCGTAAGGGTTACTCATTACTAGTTGTTATCAATGTTTTTTGAGAATAGTATGTAGTGATGGAGAGAGTTCAAAGGCATTTAGTACAAAGATGCTGGGTGTCAGTTAACTTACAAAAGTGTAGAGCCCTGAGACATGACTTTAATACATTTCTGGGGCACTTAGTGAAAATGTGAGCTGGTGAAGCTGTTGCCATATCTGTCAGCTTACAGAATCTTCTCTGCAATTATCACAGGAGAACATGGAACTGCAGCAAACATCTCAATTAATGGATCAATCCTCACAACAGTATTGGCTGTGGACAGATGTCTTCTGTATAGTTAAGAAGTCAGGGTTCTAGTGTATAGGATTTGCATTTTTATAACAGCTTTATCAAGATATAGTTTACATACCATAAACATTAACCCTTTTAATGTATGCAATTCATTGGTTTTTAGTATAGTCACAGAGTTGTACAGCCATCATCACCAGCTAGTTTTAGAACATTTTCATCACCCCCAAAAGAAACCCCATATCCATTTGCAGTCACTCCTCATTTCCCTCAAACGCTACCCCTGGCAACCATACATCTACTTTCTGTCTCTGTGGGTTTGCCTCTTCTGGATAGATCATAGAAGTGAAATTACACAATATTTAGGCTTTTGTGGCTAGCTTGTTTCAATTAGCCTAATATTTTCAAGATTTATAAAATTAGCACTTGTCTTAATAACAGGATATGAGACAGTTAAAAATATGCTCAGGTACGCATCCCAACACCTGGCCTACAGCCTGCTCTCTTTTTCGTTTCCTTTTTCTGTAGGGGTGGGGAGAAGGAAGCTAAGGTGTTTATATCGAAGTATGGCATACACACAGTAAACTGCACAGATCTTAAGTACACAGCTTGATTCCTCTTGACAAAGAGAATACACCCTTATAACCATCACTCCTATAAAAATACAGAATGTTAAAACCACCTCAGGGCTGGGCACAATGGCTCAAACCTATAATCCCGTCATGTTGGGAGGCTGAGGCAGGCGGATCGCTTGAGGCCAGGAGTTCGAGACCAGCCTGGCCAACATGGTGAAACCCCATCTCTAATAAAAATACAAAAATTAGCCAGATATGGGTAGTCCCAGCTACCCGGGAGGCTGAGGCATGAGAATCGCTTGAACCTGGGAGGCAGAGGTTGCAGTGAGCCAAGATCACACCACTAGATTCTAGCCTGGGTGACAGAGTAAGACTGTATCTTTAAAAAAAGAAAAAAAATGGCTCAGATTGCCCCCTCCTAAGTCATTGCCCTCACCACAGGCATTTCCTAATTTTGTTTGTTTTTTTTTTTTTTTTCTGAGTTTGTTTCCCTGTATATCTATTAATACAGGTAGTAAGTACGTGGTCCCCCGAGCCCAGGAGACCTTTCCCCAGTACTCCAGGCCTCAGTTACCTGCGTTCGTTAATGTTGGTTCCCAGGGAAAACAAAGCAGCACCAAGCACTCAGGACCCACGGCCTCTTCTTCTGAACCCAGGGACCCTCATGCCTTTGCATTTTCTCCTCGCTTTTGTCCCCAGCTTTCCTTCTAAACACCAGCAAGCTCTCAGCACACAGGTCATTACAAAAAACAGTTCAGGGGAGTGGGGTGGGCTGTAGGGGGAGCATTAACCCCCATCAGGGACAATTGTGGGCAAATGTTGCGCTCCAAAGGCAGATGTTTTGAGGAGGACTCCTAATTGTGACAAAGGCGGCCCCTGCACGCTGGATGCCGGCCAGCCTCTGCCATTAACTCACCTACCTCCTCACTGGTGCGATCAAATCAGTACCGCTCTTATGAAATTGTGTGTGTTAGCTGGCTCTTCAGAAATAAAATATCTTTTCTTAAAGAAATTAAGGTTTCATTTTAAATTCACTTTATGGTCTTTGAAAAACTTTAGTTTTTGTGTGGTCCAGAGCTATAGGTTAACATTAGCATTTAAATAGAGGCATTAAACTTGCCTGAAGACCTTCCTCTCATAATGTTGCCCTTTCTGAGAGGTTTTTTCAAATCAGATACTTTTTCGTCCTAAAAAATGAATGCAAATGCTCTCTATATTTTTCCCGTCAAAGGCCTTTTTTCTTTATGTATAGACTTAGGAGAGCCATATTGTGGAGCAGCCTCAGTATTAGTCTTTTTGTACGGAAAGGGCCACGTAAAAAAAAATTGCTGTTCTCTCCTACAATGCCTGATTTTCTCTGCTGACTCTCAGGATGTATTTTCCTATGGTTAATTTTATCCTATTATGTGTCATTCCGCTCCAGACGCCCCCTCAAAGGCACAAATCCCGATTCTACAACTAAGAATCTAATGTAAACTCCTGCTATGTAACAGTGACTCTAGGAGTTCCCAGTGTCCCCAGCAAATCCCCATAACTTTAGTAGAATCAGAGCTTGAGCTTTTGAATTGGATGAACTAGAGTTTGAGTCGTGTTCATCACGAGGAGGTTTTGTGTCCTTCTTCTCTGACCCTTTATTTATCTGCCAAATTAAGATTATCAAGCCTTTCCTGTATGTTTGGCAAGAGTTTAAATGAGATCATATTTGTACTCCTAATTTATACTCTGTGCTCTTAGGTCCTGTAACCTAACCGGACAGGTTCTTCCTGCCTGCTGCACAGATAAAGACCATGGCCTTGCAGTAAAGAAAGAGTTTAATTGATGCGAGGCTGGCCATGCCACACAGTAGATGGAGTTGTTACTCAAATCAATCTCCCCAGAAATTCAGGGATCAGAGTTTTTAAGGATAATTTGGTGGACAAGGGATCAGAAAGTGGGGAGTGCTGATGGGTTGGGTCAGAGATGAAATCATAGGGAGTTGAAGCTGTTCTCTTGCACTGAGTCATTTCCCAGGTGGGGGCCACAAGACCAGATGAGCCAGTTTATTAATTTGGGTGGTGCCAGCAGATCCATTGAGTGCAGGGTCTGCAAAATATCTTAAGCACTGATCTTAGGTTTAACAATAGTGATGTTATCCCCGGGAGCAATTTGGGGAGGTTCAGAATTTTGTAGCCTCTAGCTGCATGACTCCTAAGCCATAATTTTGAATCTTGCAGGTAATTTTTCAGTCCTGCAAAGACAGTCTAGTCCCCAGACAGAAAGGGGTTTGTTTTGAGAAAGTGCTGTTGTCATCAAAGTTTAACTATAAGCTAAGTTTCTCTCAAAGTTAGTTCAGCATATGCCCAGGAATGAGCAAGGGCAGCTTGGAGGTTAGAGGCAAGATGGAGTCTGTTAGGTCAGGGTCTCTTTCACTGTAATAACTTTCTCAGTTACAATGTTTGCAAAGGCAATTTCAGTACCCCTCCCTCACATTTCAGCCAGGCCAGTTGAGGGGCAGGTTAGGAGGAACCTTTGAGTAAAAGGTGTCCTCTTATTTCTTATGTTCTCACTGCCAGCCTTCTCTTTCCTCTCAGCTACCGGCCTCATCTCAGTACAGTTATGTGTATTTTAATGGCCCCAGTCACAGTTGACCTGAAGGAGACATACTAGAGGTGAGAGCCTGATGTGTTGTTCTTTACTGAGGTGCTGGCACCCTTCTCTCTTTGAGGTTGATTTTGTTTAGCTACAAGCTTGGGGATGTGGAGTTGTGAGGAAACCTTCTAGAAGATTGGCATGGTATGATACTAGAAAAAAAAATAGCCAAGTTGCCCAACAATCTGAAGGCTTTCTTACCCTCAGGTGCATCCTCCATGCTGCAGCTGGAAAGGTCTTTCTAAAACACAGTTGTCATCATGTGTGACTTCTTTCTAAAATCATCTGTTTCCAGATCCCTCCCTGTCATTGGTTCCAAATGCCGGGGTGTACGTAAACCGAAGCTGATTGTCCTCATCTATAGGAAAATTAGAAAAATAATGACTGTACTTCGTGAGTTTCTCATAAATAATGACTAAAAGTTTCGGAGTTACCCACACAATAAAACATTTAACCTTTTTTTCTGAGATTATTTTCTTTCCACTTAAGGAGTGTTAAAATACCTTCTTTTATCAAATCTTGGTAATAGTAAATGGTAATTGTTTTGTTTGAATAATCTAGGCAAAATAAAAGTTAATTCACTTTCATCCTTCCACTCACCCATGAAAGTCCAAAGTCTTAGCATGGCCCACAGGTCTGTTAGGCTCTAGCCCAGCTTGCCTTGCCCGCCTTTCCCCTTCCTTGCTCTTCCCCACACCCCATGCACTCCAGTGAGGAATAAACCACTTGTCGTTTTCCCCAAATACCGTATTCTTCCTACTCTCCCACCCAGTTCACACATTCTGTTTCCCTTGCTTGTGGAGGACTTTCTTTCCTTCATATTTGCCTCATTGTTGACAACTTCTCCTTCTCTATTAAGTATTCCCTGGCTGCTCTTAGAAGCCTACAACCCTTCCTTCCTGTGATCTTAGAGAATCTCCTCCATACCTTTATTATGGCCACTGTCACATTGCTATAAGTACATACGATGACTGGCTACTTTCACACCAGACTCTGCATCGCCAGAGAACAAGGACTATGTTTTACTTACCTCTGCATCCACAGTATCTACTGTATACTACCTGGTGTGTCATTGATGCTGAAATATTTGTTGAGTAAGTAAACAAATTTAAAAAGGACTTTGAAAGGCACTATATAAGCAGTGAGGATGACACAAAGAGTCATAAGATACAGTCTTTGACATCAAGGAGCCTACAGTCTAGGTGAGGTTAATAAATACGTATAATGGTACATCCACACAATTGAGTACTCTGCCACCATTAAGAAGAATGAGGCAGCTTGATATGAACTGAAATGGAACCTTCTCCAAGCTCTATTGTTAAGTAGAAAAAGTAAGGTGCAGAGCAGTATGTAAACACCATTTATCTTTAAATATATTTGTGTGTTTATATACACACACACACTCAAGAAGGACTGCTTCTATATGTATAAAATATATTTGGAAGGATACCCTGGAAACTAGTAACAGTAATTGTCTCTAGTAAAGGAAATGGTGGGAGAGAGGCTTGGCACTATATGCTTATTTTGTACCATTATCTTTTTACGTAACAAAAATATTATGTGCCAGGTGCTGTTCTAAGCACTTTATAAATATTAACTTGCTTAGTCTTCTTAACAATCCTATGAGCTAGGTACTATCAATATCCTCATTTTACAGGTGAGGAAACTGAAGCCTGTAAAGGTTAAATAACTTTCCCAAGTTCACAAAACTAGTAAGTAAATACCTAGTAACCTTTTTTATTGTATAATCAGCTCAAAAAGAATACTAAGAGTTTTTTTCTTTTAAAAAAGATATGATTCTACATGATAAATGTTAAGTGGGTGACCCATGCAGTAAGTGACAGAGAAGAAATAAATTGCTCAGGATAGCTTCATAGAGGGTAGAGGATTTAGCGATTTTGAACATGAAGTAGGCTCTGGATACTTAGAGCCAAAAAGTACTAAGTATTATTCAGGGGACAGTGAGTAGTTGGTTTGAATGGCAGGTTGAAGCAGGGAAGAATTGGGAGAAAAGGTGGAATACAGGTCAAGTCTTTAAAAGGCCTTGGATGTCAGTGTTGGAAGTTTGGACTTGATTCTGTTAGCACTAGTGAACACGCAAGGTTTTTTTTTATTATTATTAAATACAGAATAGTGATATGATCCAACTAAGAACTGGTGGTTAGTCTAGGAGGAGTGAGTGAGTCAGGTGGCCAGTTAAGAGGCAACTGTAACAATCCAATGAGAAGAGTGTAGGATCTGTGATAGTGAGATTGGAAAGAAGAAATGAACGTGAAAGATGTTGCATTGATAGACCCGCTAACAACTGGACAAAAGAAATGAAGGAGAGCGAAGATTCCAGGTGACACTGAGATTTTGAGGTTTTGCAAGCTAGTTCCGTTAAGCGAAATTCAGAGGCTAGGGAGGCCACCTGACAAAGGCAACTATTAGAAATGTCTGCAGACAAGTGAAAATGAAGCTTTGATCTATTGAGAAACCAGATCTTGAGAGAGACATCTGAGCATTACATGCACAGATAAGAATTTCAGAAGCAGAGGGAGAAGAATGGAGGCCCCCACCTGACTGGCAGGAGCACCTGCAGCAGGCAGGCACAGAGCCAATAGCAGAATCAGAGAATAAACTCAGAGGGAGCTGGGAGAAGTGCCTTAAAATGTGGCTCCATGGGACCGGATGCTGTGGCTCATGCCTGTAATCCTAGCACTTTGGGAGGCCGAGGCAGGTGGATCATGAGGTCAGGAGTTCAAGACCAGCCTGGCCAAGATGGTGAAACCCCGTCTCTGCTAAAAATACAAAAAATGAGCTGGGTGTGGTGGCACGCGCCTGTAATCCCAGCTACTCCGGAGGCTGAGGCAGAGAATTGCTTAAACCTGGAGGGGCAGAGGTTGCAGTGAGCCAAGTTCGCGCCACTGCACTCCAGCCTGGGAGACAGAGCGAGACTCTGTCTCAAAAAAAAAAAAAAAAAAAAAAAAAATATGGCTCCATGGGCCGATGCAGAGGCTCACGCCTGTAATCCCAGCACTTTGGGAGGCCAAAGCAGGTGGATCATGAGGTCAGGAGATCGAGACCATCCTGGCTAACAAGGTGAAACCCCGTCTCTACTAAAAATACAAAAAAATTAGCCGGGCGTGGTGGCGGGCGCCTGTAGTCCCACCTACTCGGGAGGCTGAGGCAGGAGAATGGCATGAACCCGGGAGGCAGAGCTTGCAGTGAGCCAAGATCGCGCCACTGCACTCCAGCCTGGGCGACAGAGCGAGACTCCATCTCAAAAAAAAAAGAGAGAAAAAAAAATGTGACTCCATGACAGTTGGATTTAGGATGGAAAACTGTCAAGGAAAAGAGGACTTAGGAAAAGCTGCTGTGCGTGTCCATGAGAACGTCATTGATGACCCTTTTCATAGACACATTGGAGGCATAGAAAGGACAGGCAGTGAATACAAATGATTTGTTCAAGAAATTCAACAATGAAAGGGAGAAAAGACACAAGGGGAGAGATGCAGTGGACACAGGATCACATAAAGAGTTTGGGGTTTGTTTCTTGATTTGTTTTTCCAAAATGTGAGAAGCAGAAGGATGTTTGAAGCAGACATGAAAGAACCAGTGAAAAGGGAAGATACCGGATACAAGAGTTAAAAAGAAAACAAAAACCCAGCAGAGTCTTGAAACCACTGGGAGGGGTGAGGATCAAAGGTATAGGGTTAATCTTACAAAAAGAAAAAAAAGAAAAGAAAGCCCTCTTCTTCTGAGTCAAGAGGGAAGGATTGATTTTTTTTTTTATGTGTTTCAGTATGGAGGATGTGATACCTCCTACAATTGTGAGACCCATAGAGATAATATATACATGAACATTGGCTAATACAGACTACAGAGGAGTATGCAACCAAAGTTAACAATTATTTTTATCGTTTATATTATATTACGTAGCAGGTGTTCTATCATATCATTTGATTAATCTTCAAACCTAACATGATGTAATGTTATTTATCCCATGCCTAAATGAAAAAACTGAAGTTCAGGCAGGTTCAGAAATTTCCAGTCATGCATCTTAGGTAAAAGATGTGGGATTCATGTCTAAATCTGCCAGAGAACAAAAAGCTGAGAAGGATTACAGATCATTAGTGAAAACACGGATCTCTGTTGTCTCCCCCTTTTCCATTAGCGAACATTATCCTGACCATCTCCCCCCGGAGTTACATCAGAATAACCCTTTGTGTTTTATACAGATCAATTATTTCATTCATAGTTCCTCTCTTCCCAGTGTCAGAGAATCAGACTGCTTTTTAGATTGTATGCCGTACTTAATGACATGTATAGACTATCGGCTGTCTCATTCACTCATTCTTTTTCATTTACCCAGCACTCACTAGTTACCGTCTTCTTAGGCCAAGGGGTAAGAGCAAGTTGAATATAGAATTCAGCGCTGCTCTAGAGAATGGCGCGAACCCGGGAGGCGGAGCTTGCAGTGAGCAGATATTGCGCCACTGCACTCCAGCCTGGGCGACAGAGCGAAACTCTGTCTCAAAAAAAAAAAAAAAAAAAAGAAGAAGAAGAAGAATTCAGCCCTGCTCCAATAGAACCTGCATTGGAGGAGGGGGAAGCAGATACTTGTTTATGTACTAAATGCTTCTACATTCTTACTCTGTCTAGCCACTGTTCTTAATCATTTAAGCCTTGGAACAACCCTATGTTACTATTTCCTTTTCTCAGATGAAGAGAATAAGGCACAGAGAGATTAATAACTTGACCAAAGTCATACAAATAGGAAGAGGCAGAATTGGGTTTAAATCCCAGGCAACTGGCTCCCGAGTCCATGATCTTAATCACTGTATATGCTGATCACAGTATCTCTGATTTTATATATACATATATTTAAATATATAATTTTAAATATATTTTGGAAATATATTTTTTAGTTGGAGATGAATGCTAAAAAGAAAATTAAAGCTCATTTAAAGGACAAAGCTTTATGAGGATGGAGCAAGTATGATTTAAAATAAGGTGGTCAGGGAAAACCTCACTTACTGATAAGCAGACATTTGAGCAAAAATTGACCTGAATCTCTTTTAATCTTCTATGTTCCTCCAACCTCCTGTCCCTTTAATCCCATCTGATCCTCTTTTCTGATTTTCTTTCAATTGGCTTACAGTATAAAGCAAAAGAAGAACTATGAAGTACAACAGAGACAAATTATTGTCACTTCCTTGCTCTATAGCTGGTACTTTTTATTTTACTTTATTTTATTTTTTAATTATTTTTTCTAAGATGGAGTCTTGCTCTGTCACCCAGGCTGGAGTGCAATGGTGTGATCTTGGCTCACTGCAACCTCCACCTCCCAGGTTCAAGCGATTCTCCTGCCTCTGCCTCCCAAGTAGCTGAGACTACAGGTGCGCACTACCACGCCCAGCTAATTTTTTATATTTTTGGTTTAGTCGGAGTTTTGCCATGTCGGCCAGGCTGGCCTTGAACTCCTGACCTCAGGTGATCCACCTGCCTTGGCCTCCCAAAGTGCTGGGATTACAGAACTGGTACTTTTAAAATAGGAAACAAGAAATGCTCTGGTTCCATGGCCCTTACCACCCACCCCAACATACCCACCTCCTCCTCCCCACCCAGTGACCATTCACCCACCTGTTCTAAGGTTTCTCCCAACTATTGAATGAATATAGGAGGTTAGAATTTCTCCCAGACAAATTCACTTGGGTTTTTCTAAGATGACTCCCCTTTCATTACTTGCTTCCCATAATTCCAGATTCCCTGGAGTCCTTGATGTGATTTTTCCTTTCTTGTTGCTGTTCACAGCCCTTCCCCGTTCACTAACGTTGGCCCCTTTCACCACTCTGTATCTTCCTGTGCATTAATGAAGGTATTAAGTGAGATCAGTTCTAAAGCCAGCATCCTTAGCGTTCACTAGATGCTTCTCTTCTGCATTTGTTGACTTGCCGTTATCATTACCCTCTGTTTGTTTTTCAGCCTGTGTCCTATCGAGGATAGCCATTCAGAATAAATTCATTTTGCTAGTTATATTTTTCTGGAGGCACTGCATCAAATGGTTCACTGACATTCAGATACATATCAGCCACAGTAGTCTTTTCATCCACCAAATTCACATTGTTATCCAAAGCTATCCATCACGTTTGTCAGAGTATTTGGGTCTTTAATTAAACCTGCTGGATATTGTTCATATTTCCATTAGCTCCTTTCTAGTTAGTCAATTATTTTTCTAATTGACATCTGTTCTGAGTCACATGTCCTTGAATTTCAGGTGGCCCATTTTGTAGCTTTGGTTTATTTAGGTTTTCTCTCTTTCATAAATTACCTAAGGATTTAGTTAATACACCCTCAAGTGTTTGCCACTGGGACCTGCTGATTTACGTATCTTTACACTTCTCAAATAATCCAGAGTTTTTTGGTTCTTCTATGAAATCATTTTCCTTTGTGGCCCTTCAGTCCTGTACAAAGTAGTCTTGTGTCTCAGCAAGGCAGAGAGATCTCCTACAATTTCAAGAACTGTGCTAGAGTCACTAACCAGGACCAGAAGGTCAGGAATCAGGGTTTGAGTGACTCAACCAAGTGATGGCCGAATAGCAGTCCTTGCGTCTTAAGACTCCCAGAAGCTGTGGTGGGTTGCAGTGAACTCTCCATTCAGCCTCCCCCAGCCCTGTCTTAACATCATTGTGAGGTAGCTGGCTAGGGGCAGAGTCAATGGCCAAAAAATAGAACGAATTGGCACTGGCCAGAATCAACCATTACCTTGGCCTCATTGGCATCATGCTCATCATGCTCTCGTTGATGGGAGCATATGTTCCCATCAAAGCCATACAGTCCATGCCTCTTCCCACTGACTGTTCTCCTCACACACCCACAGGTAGGGCAAGATCCAGTATTATAAATACAGAAAGCCCATTACCCATTCGCTTCACCATCTCATTTCCAACCCTGGTCGTCATTTGGAGCAGAAGCATTGTTTTTATCCCTTGTCTAGGGCACTCCAACTCTTTGTGCCTTTCTTATGTACCAGGAGACGAGGGCAGGCAGGGAGACTGCCAAGCCCTAGTTTTGCTTGATTTTAAATTGAAACATTTGCTTCATGCCTTGGGTATTTTTGGTCAGAGCCTGGATTAGATTTTTAAAATAAATAAATAAATAAAGCTTCTTGAAGCCAAGGACTATACCTTTCTATATCATATTAACATTTAAAATGTTATTGGAGTTTCCTAAGCATTAGTAATAACATTAGGTTTTGCTTTGAAGAAATCCTTTGCATTATTTATTGAAAAATTAATAATGTGATTTTATTACTAAAAATTGAAAAAGCCGTAGGGCCTCTCAGCAGTTGTTTCCCAAATTGCTAATCTGAAAAATGTAGATAATATACACTACAAGAGTCTTGTGCTAATTGGGTTAAATGATATGTAGCTTTGTGGTCACTAAAGTATATAATACAATGTCCTTTTTATCAACCTATGATATTAGATAAATTGTCTTTAAAAATCAGAAAGACTCTCTAAAGTGATATTTGATGAACTATTTTCTTACATTGAAAAGACTCTAAAGTGATATTCAGCTCAGAATAGCACTCCTTAACCTGGACTCACCTTTTGATAATCAAAAGAACATTTACAGAAGTATGAGACAAACACAAATATGAAAGTAAAATGAAGGCCCTAAATAAAAAATCACAGAACAAGAGGGTAATTCTATTCACTCTTTCATATTTCATTATTTGATAACATCAGAAGATGAATCCATCAGAATTGCCTTGGCAAGTGCAAACAGAAATGTGCCTGATCAATATTTATTAAAACCTTCAAAATGGGAGAAGGAGTTGAGCAGACTTCTTAATGGACTGAATAATTATTCATACTAATGGGGTTTGACCAAAGGCAGTGCCAGACCAAAGAGACACAGTTTTAATTGTACTGAATTTAAAATGCAGATCTTCCTCTAGCCCTGTTGTAGAAAACTTAATTTAAAAAATTATCTGATGTAGCAGAGAGTGACATATGAATCCTTAAGTTGTTGAAGAGGACATTTCAACCATAGATATTTATAAATTTAGGACGTGTTCCAAAGGTGGGGAGCAAAGTTGCTAGCTAAGGGAACAAAAAGAAATTTTCTCCCCATTTCAATGACTGTAACTGAGCCTAGGAGTGTGTCATCATCTCAACGGTGATGGGAATGTCCTGGAGAAGTTTCTTTGTTTCAAGTGGTTTTATTATCTGAAGAGAAATAAAGCAAGGTTCTGGCTGCTGCTTCTATCAAAAATGTCAGGATACGTTCTTGAGAGGAGTGAAACAGCTGATTTTAACTTTCAGCGTCTCCCCAGGAGAGCCCCCACCCCCGCAGTACTGCTGAGGCGTGATGGTTATCAGGACAAGGCCAAGAGGTAACTGGTAACTGCCATTTAAGGATAGCACCATTGACGAAGGGCAGGTGCGTGCATGTGTCACTATATATAAGAAACAGGTAGGTAGATGACCGATCAAAGAAGCCCGAGCAAGCCTTAAAGCAACAGACTCCCAGGCTATCTTTACCTCTTGAATGATTTTCTGCTGCCACCAGCTGAGGGAATATAAGCAATATGTTTTCTAAAGACCACTCTTTACTTCTAGCGTGTCCTGATCAGAACAAAAACCTGTACAATCCGTTGTGAGAAGTGTAAAAAAAAAACCAAAAAACTATCCTGATATAGAATATACACCTAATTGTGCCACTAACTGTCTGAAAAGTATTTAGCTTTTCTCTACCTTAGTTTTCTCATTCCTAAAATGGAAATAACTTCAGCTCATTTTAAACTAGAATTTTCAATCATGTTTGTAATAAACTCTAAGCTCTTCGAAGGGGAATACAAATAAGAGCAATTAGATTACACTTTTTAATAAACTAATTTATTCTTCTGACACACAGGATTACCATCCATTTTATTATTGGTCTGGAAAGTCCATTTGAGCTGAGATTACACTTGTTCAGAGTGTTTTCAAGTCAATTGCTACTGCGTCTTGTCTACCATTGCTTGAAGAAAAACAGCATCAGCTAATTCTGATGGGAGCCCCATGATTTTAAAGGACCAAGCAGGGGATGCTGTAAAGGTTTAAAATCCAAAAATGCCAGTGCTTTTATATAGCATCTGCTGTAACCTTTCTGTTTTGGACATGAGAGATAGATCCAGAGAGCTGGTGATATTTGCCCAAGGTCACATGGCTAGTTAGTAGCGAAGAATGAAAGACTTAACCAGAATCTGAGTTTAGTTGATCTCTTAAATATTTACCTCACTAAGTTGTTCTGCTATAACCACGACCTCTCAATTATTTATGGGATGATTATCTGGTTTATGGATTATTCTTTTTTCTCTCGTCATTTCCCTGTTATTGTCATAGGTACCATTGAGTGGGTGGAGAAAACAGGAGTTCACTGCTTCACTTGACAACTTAGTGACCCATCTACCATTGGGTTTTTATTAAAGTGCTCAAAATGCTGTAGATATTGGCTCAAAATAATGTTGGGAGCTACAGTCAATACTAAGTTTTATTCAGCTCAATTTTTCTCCCTCTCAAATTTGTATTTCAGAAGTCAGATTCAGCACGTAATTCACTTGTTGACATTAATACTAGAGCTTTATCTTGGGAAGGACTACAAGAGGAAGTCTTTACAATGAAAATAATTATCTCCCTTCCCCGAAAAAGTACTGAATCAGAGGGACAGTCAACTTTTGGAAAGAAAGGTTATTTCATCCATTACCAGCTTGAAGGGGCAAAAAGGGAAGAAATAAAAAGAGGTGACAAAATGAAAAAGCCAAAAACTCTTTCTTGTAAACTCCCAAATTAAGTGTTAAATTTACAACATGACTGCATTACTTGGTTTAGAGCACTCAATTCCCACATCAAATCCAGTGTTGTTCAAATATAACTGCAAAGTTTGTACAAACAAATTTGAATTGCCACAATACTGGCTCATTGCATTACAATGAAAGACAGAGCTGAGTATGGGAATTTTATTTAATTCATATTTGTGTACTCAAGACTCAAATGAGTCAGCGATAAAAATATTCTTTTCAGTTAGTTCTTTTGCTTTTTATAGTTTCAAATATTTTTGTATTAAGGTGGTTTTAGAGTAAATACAGGGCTCAAAGTCTTTCATTTTGAGGCCTTAGACAAATCACTCATACTCTGTAGAGCTCAGTTTTCTCATATGTGTAACGCAGATAATTGTAGTAGCTATTTAAAAGGATTGAAATGCACCTAAAAGCTAGACATTATTATTAATATTCTACAATCAAGACAGATTCCAAAACCCATCATGAGATGTAGCTGTATATTTTAAAACACAGTTTCCATTCTGGGATCTAGGACTCTGAATTCTACCAAGTAAAGGAAGGCAAAAGGCAAAGCTTTCCTCAGAGGCCGTGGACAGTTCCCCAGTCAGTGCCTTGCTGTCGCCGCTACAGGCAAAGTTTATGGAACGCCTACAAGTATGGGAACAAGAGTTGCCATGCGGGGGGATTAGTTTATGTTTGTGAATATTTCTTCCCTCAATTTGTAAAGAAGGGAACTGAAACTGTTTCTAATCACTTTCAGAGATGCAGTACTAATTTTTGCACTGAGTATGCCAACGTGGGAGGTAGAACCAGGGATGAGAAAACTCCCTGGCCTCTTGTCTATGAAAATTTATGAAAAGCTCTTGAAGAGAAGTCAGAAAAGCACTAATACTCAAAGATAAAAAGATACCAACAATTCCTTTATACATACACACATACCTGTATATATTAAAAACAAGTAGATGAAAAATTGTTCAACCTCATGCAAATCAAAAGAATGTGAGTTAGATGCTGCCCATATGTTGTTGATAGGAGGATAAATTGATAGGGCTTTTTTAGAAAGCAACTTGGCAGCATTGTCAAGTGTCCTAAATAATATACTTATCTTTTAACTAATTCTGTTTTTAGAAATCTATCCATGAGAAAGTAAGTCTTTATAATTGGAAACAATTGAAGTATCCAATTGTGTTTCAACCTAAATATTTCAACTATAAGAAAGAAATTGGCTAGAACACTACGTGTGGTGGGGGCGAACTACAAGAAAATATGCCAAACTGTGGTTTATCTTTATGATGAAATGGTGAGAAATCTTTCTCTATGGCCCATATATTCTATATGGCACATGTATTAACTTTCCAATCAGAGGAAGATAAAATTTTATTTTAAAACTTTAAAAAGATCTGCCCACCTTTCCAAAATACCCTGTATTTCCTTCCTGGTAGAAATGTTTTCAGACAGAATGTATGGGGGAGAAAGAGTTGCAGTGCAATACTGTTAAAATAAAGCACAAAAGAAAAAGCCACAGAGAACAGTCTGTTGATAAAGCAAACATGAGGAAGATAAGAGAAAATGATCTGTTTGCACCAGAACAAAGCATAAACATTGTCATGTTCTAGACTCTGCACATGAGACCAGTCTGTGAAGTCACACCTCCACTTCTCTGTCACTCTACTCCCTCACCTCTCTGCTTATAATACTTTGGGAACTGCTGCAAAAAGGTACACAGCAAAGGGTAGGAGGAACCACAGCAAGGTACACATCTCCTTCCAGAATGTTCCATCCACCAGGGTGACATGAAACTCTTTGGTCCTCAGAATAAGATATTTGGTGTGCATCTAGCAATTGGTTGCTGAATATTGTAGGCTATGAAGAGTCTGTGAAGGGCTACAAACCATGAGCCAGAATATGTCTCAATCAAATGTGCATTCACTGATCCCATCCAGGCAGCCCCAGCAAAGTGTCATCAAATGGAAAATGTGTTACCCTGGAAGCCATGGCTGCTATTTTAATGCTCAGTGATGAAGACCAAGCTTTCAATTTCCTGGGGCCTCAATAAGTGCTGATAAATTATTTATCCCTATTGGGTGACATGATTTCATTTCAGTCTGACAGTGTTTATCATGGAAGCTCATTCTAATGGTATAGTTTGGGGCATTTTTGTATTTTCTCTTTAGGACACCTGGTAGCACCCTTTCCCCACCTCCAGGTGAAACTGTTGCTGTGTCAGTTTAGTTAGTCATCTTTGCTCCTGGGTACCATTCTGAAAGATAAATGAATTTCATTCTGTCTTTAAATATTTATGATTCTTTATGATCTAATATATCATCATGGTTATGGAGGAATTTTTTCTCTGTAACTATAGAAAATACACCATCAGTTACCTGTCAATTTTGTTGAATAACTCAGCTTTGCAATTCAGGGGCACTGTTCATACGAAGCTCTTGAGGACTCTTTTAGTCTCTCAGTCCACTTCAGACTGTCATTCTGGGATTTATAAAGGTCTTCATTGCACACAGGATATTGAAACATTAAGGACTTAAGTGGCATGCCCTTTATCACTCATCACACTGTGGAAGATCCAAGAGTAGAAATGCAGGCATCTTTGTTTTGTTGTTTGCTCCCAGCATGGAACAACGGCCTCTGTAGAAAACCAGCCAGTATCCCTGGAAACAATTCATCAGATTTTTCAAAAGAAATCCAATTTCATCTGGCATGATGGGCTCAGTGTTGCTTCTTAAGATAAATGATAAAAATATCAACATCCTAATACAAAGAAATCCAGTTCTTTTGGTTTAATCTCAGTGAAAAGCATCACAAACCTTTTATTGCTTCTGTGGCCTTCCCTGATGCGTTTAGGTCCTTGGCTGGAGGAGACAGTGGTTCTGTAACTGTTGGTCTACCAAACAGACTCTGACTGAGTCGTGGCTAGTTCAGAACCTTTAGGAAGCACATATCTGGCGATGGGGCCTCAGGAATCTGCACTTCTCATAGGCGCCTCAAGGTGATTCTTAGTTAGGTACCCTAAAGTTCAAGAACTGCAAGTCTAGAAACCGCAGCTTTCAAGTTCCTTCTAGCTTTGAAAGAATCGTGAGCCCCAGATTCGCTCTCATTTCATTTGGTAAATCTCGATGCATGCATGAGCTCTTCTTGGGCAATTTTAAAAATGTATATTCTTAGGAAGTTCCATTAATAGACAACTCTCTCCATCACCTGTACATCTACAGGAAACAGATTAGATGACATAGGGCATCATTTCTCAAAATAGGGGCCAATATCAGGGAGAGCCAGGGGACATGCAGAGCTGTAGCATAAATATTAATATGATGCTTCTTCCTGCAGCATCAAGTTTTTCTTAGAAACAGTGTGTTTAAATTACAGCAGATACATTAAGGAGTAGAATGCAAAGTTCATGTGAGTTGTATGCTAAACATGAAACTTCAAAAGATTTACTGATCTGGCACTGGGGTCTCACACCCCTGGAAGTGGAGTTTTATCTCCCCTTCTACCAAGTATTTCTGTCTATATTCAGGGTCACCCTGGACCAGTGATTGCTATGTATCTGCTTCTGTGATGCCAAAATGAACACTCGTTTGAAACCACTATAGAAAATTAGCCCCCTGTACACAAGGATGCTGACCGATTTGTTCGCAGGAGAGCCTCATTATCTTACCAGTCTACAAAGAGCACTTTCCATTTCTGCCACTATTTAGGGACTATTCCCAAAAGATTATTCTCTCCCCTATTTTTTAAAAGAGTGTGTTAGTTAGAAAAGGAGGCTTAGCAGGAAGAAAAGAACCTAACCGTGTGAAAAGACACCACAACTCTTCCTGACCACATTCCCCTTGTACCAGCAATTGAATAAAACAGGCCTGAAATTATGGAGCTCCTAGAATGTATTTCTTACCACAAAGATAGCTTCATTTCCCCATAGGAGGTTTTTTTTTTCAAAATGTTCCTGATGAGAAAGAAACAAATTCATGGCCCTGAGTCTAATAATACAGGATTTCTGAGCCACTGATCCTGCTAGGTCTGGAAGATTCCTTCGCCCCCGAGTTGACTTGAGCACACTGCCTGGTTCTGTCCCCTCGATCTTGGCAAAGTTACCTTTCACGTCAGAGAGAAGTGAGTAACACTCTTCATTTCGCTGACAAGCTGTGATAAGCCTTGCTGGCTCAGAGTCTGTGTTGAACTTGACCTCCTGGGTAATTTGGAGTGGCCATGCAAGGCACAGCCTCAGAGTCCAGTAGACTCTGAGAGATAGCAGTGGCATAGTATTGGTTTAAAGAATGGTGAGTGGTCGTCTTCTCCCCTTCCTGACTCCCACCTTCATCTTCTTGCTGCATTGAAGAATCCCTATAATGCATATTTCTATTACAGGCACAAGTCTTTCTCCACCAAAGGACAGAGCCAGGCCAATGGCCTTGCCGTTAAGTGGCTCTCAAGTCTCCTCTTTCTGCTAGAATTGTAACCAATGCCCTGCCAGACCATTCTGCATTCAATTGTCACATTAATTTTCCAGAAGCACAACTTTGAATGGCACCTCTGCTCTCTGGAAGAAGGAAGTCCCTTATTAGCTTAACTAGGTCTAAAATCATAGCCTGATGTTCAGAGGCTCTACCTTGTGGCTTCAACTGCCTCATCCCAGGACTCTCTGCTATTGCTCTGCACTCCCCAGTCTAACCAGATTACTCTTCCATGCCTTTGCTCATGGTCTTCCCTCCAACTAGAATTTCCTTCCTGGAAGCCCTGCCTGACAGAATCTTACCCCATAGGAAGTCTTCCTCAGTCCCACACCATCCCCTCAGCATGATGCGATTTCTCCTCTTCTGCTATTAATTCACGGTACTAGGACTTCACTTACGGCACATAGAATATTCTTGTGAGTTGTCAAGTGTCCATGAAAAAACAGTCTTGAACTTAGAGTCAGAAACCTGGGGTCAGATCCTGGCATAGTCAGTCCCTGTCTTTGTGACATGGGCAAGCCCTCTAACTTCTCCGTGCTTTGGTCTTTGTATCTGGGAAAAGGGAGGTGTAGCCCCTGGGTGGAGTGAGGGGTAAGTGGCACAGTGCTCGGGAATGAACTTGGTCAACAGCACTGGAATCCTTATGTCTCTGCTTTTCAGGACCTTTCCTCCTTGTCTCTGAGCTACTTGAGGAAAGGGGCTGTGCCTTTCCCATCCTTATATACTACTATTAATTTTATTACATTGCTATCACACATTAGCATCATTATAGTTATAATAATAATAATCTTTATGAAGCACCACCATTCTGAGTGCTTTATATGTATTAATTAATTCAACTATTTCAATAACCCCAAGAGGTAGGTACTATTATTAACCCACTTTATGGAACAGAAAACCATGTACAGTATTTCACAAAAACCTCCAATGAATAATGAATGAATGAGGGTTTGAATGAGACAAAACCTGTTAACAATGCCTTCTCTCCTTCTTAGGCTATACCCCTACTTTTCTTTCCTTTCTCCCAAGGTAAATGCAAAATTAGCAAAAAATGTAGAATGAGCTGAGCCACTGAAAGGTATGCGGCCTCTCTGGGTCCTCACTTAGACCTCTGAAGAGAGCTCCCATGAGCTCCAAAGGACAGAGCTTGTGGTTGTCCTGTTCTTTATTCTGTTGGTGGGGCCTAGAACACTGCCAGCTGATCAATTGTTTTGAAGTAAGTAGAGGAATCAATGTATACACAGCATATTTGTCCCCTCGAGACGGATGTTACCAGTGGTGGAGCCAGTGAGCAGTGTTCTCTCTTGCTTTCTCAGGCAGTACTACGAGATGCTTTACAACACAGCTGACGAGCTCCTGAACCTGGTGGTGGACCAGGGTGTGAAGTACACGGAGCTGGAGTACATCCACGCCCTGACCCTGCTGCACCGCAGCCAGACGGGGGTGGGGGAACTGACCACCCAGAACATGAGGCTGCAGCGGCTCAAAGAGATCATCTGCGAGCAGGCTGCCATCAAGCAAGCCACCAAGGACAAAAAGATAACTACCGTTTAGCAGGGCATACGGTGGTTGGTGACAGGGGTCCCCTCAGTCACACTCACTTTTTTCCTTGGTATGTTATTGAGTATATTCTGAGCTTAGTTTTCTCTACAGTGATACTTTAGTGGAGAGGAGGTGTAAGGATTTTTTCTCTCTAGTTTTGGCTTTTCATATAAATGCTAAAGGAAGGCGACAGTACAGAGTGTTTTGGTTGAACAACTACTTTAATGCAGTCAAATCTAACGGGACGAGGGTGCGATAGGGAGGAAGGTAGTATCAAATTGTTGGACTCTGAAAAACAAGTGGATGGATTACTAATATTTGATTTATTACTCAATACATGTATAATTCCAGCCTTGGAAAGTAGGCTGCTACCTAAGTTTTAGTCCCTTCCAAAAACCATTTAGTAGGGTTCTATTACATAAACAGTAGGGTTTTCCTCTCCTGACCTTATCCGTTTACAGTTCAATGAAATAAGTGTATGTGCATTGCTGTCTGTCTCTATTGCCAAAATCAAATAAATGGCTTCTCAGCTGCTGTTTACAACAAACTTCCCTAACCAAAACAGAACCTCTAATTTAGGGCTAGGAATAGAAGTCTTTTGATCCCAGTCCCTGGGACAGTTTTGTATGCTGTATCTTGTACACAGGTTGTAGGTTGGTTTATTGCCATTTTGTTTTATTTCTGCTATATAAAAACCAAGAGCCAGACAATTAGACAAATATGGAGGAATGAAAGGCAATTCAAACATCTGCTTGATTTCTGCCCCGCCCCCCCTAATTTGTGAGAGAATAACGGTTAGAGAACATTGCATCTCACTTGAAACATCCTTTGGGGGTAAATGGTTCTTAGGTGCTCACTTGGTCTGAGCTCAGCTGAATGCAGGGAAGATGGGACAGAGTGACATTTCTCCTCTGTGCGGCCTCCAGCTGAGCCTGTCTCTGAATTGTTCCCTCCCCCCAATGTGGGCACTTACCATGTTCCTGGCACACTGGACCTTACCATGTCCCCCAGTCCCCAGTCCCCAGTCCTCTTGTTGCCCATGGTTCATAGGTCACAGAAGGCAGCAATGCACTGACTGGGCCACATCTTGAAAACTCGTGGAAAGGGAAAGGGGAGAACATGGGACTTTGACCACACACAGTGATGCCTCACACCCTGAAGGTGGGGGATTTTGTACCTGTTTGTACAGTTTTGGTCTTGATGGGAAAAATGGAAAATTAAAAAGTGTTTTGAGAAGCTTAAATGTTTCATGTTATTTTTCTTGTGTTCTTTATTCAGCAAATATTCCCCAGAAGCCTAATATGTGCTCCATGCTGCCACACACAAGGGCAAATGGATAGATGAAGAGGACACCCTTATTATCTAAGAGTGTGGGAACTGGACTGGAGCCAAAAATCCCAACAGCTCAAACTCAGGGCTGGGTCAGAATCAGGTCAGGCAGTGGGGCTGCCGGGAAGGGGATTCAGTGGGCAGCTGGAGGTTCCACGGGATTCTGGTGGGAAGGAATGTAGTCAATCTGTCTGGCTCCAAAGGCCTGACTGGGAAGAAGTTGAATCTCTGTAGGAGACAACTGTGGAAAAACATACTGCCCTAAACAATATCATGAGAAATAGTCTACCCTAGAAGCAGGAGTGGAAGAAGAGGGGATGAGAGGAGATTAGGGTTGCCTAATCTGAAGCTGCTGCTTCATGGCCATGACCCCCAGCATTGATTCTGTACCTTTCCTTTTTCTTCCTGTCCACTCCAGGCGGAGAACCCGGAGTGGTGACAGTGATGGCAGCAGAGCCAGGGTGAGACTGAGAGTGCTCAGACTAATTTTCTTGGAAGTAGTGGAAAGTTCCACTAAAAAAGAGACGTGGGTTTGGATTGAGCAGAATGTCAAGAGCCCTGAGAACCAACCAAAAAATGGCAGATGCGCTGTTTCAAGGGCAACATTTAGGAAAGTGAAATCTCTGCTTTGCTTACAATGACGGGACTGAAAGTGGCAATTCTGCACAGGAAAGGGGCTCTGGAACTCTTCCAAGACATTTAGGACATCCAAGTTTCTTTGAAGGTTGGCACATCAGTCTTTATTCTTCCACAGGTAAAGAATAGCCAGTGACACACTCAGTGGATGGTCAATGGCTACCTCACAACCTATATGCATTTGGGACACAGTGAAGATTTCCACATTTTGGTCCTACTTAGGAGTATTTTGTGAGACTGTTGTGCTGTTTACAGCCTTGACCAACCAGAAAGTGCCTGAGAGAGCCAGGGTCTGCCAAGGACAGGGCCCACCAAACACATACACAGTTACGTAACGTTCTTGTGTGAAGACCTCTCCCTAAGTGTGCTATTGCATGCAGATAAGAAGGCCAACAAAGGTCAGGCATGGTGGCTGACACCTGTAATCCCAGCACTTTGGGAGGCTGAGGCGGGCAGATCAGGAGGTCAGGAGTTCGAGACCAGCCTGGCCAACATAGTGAAACCCCATCTCTACTAAAAATACAAAAATTAGCTGGTGTGGTGGTCCATGCCTGTAATCCCAGCTACTCAGGAGGCTGAGACAGGAGAATCGCTTGAACCTGGGAGGTGGAGGTTGCAGTGAGCCAAGATCACGCCATTGCACTCCAGCCTAGGCAACAGAGCGAGACTGTGTCTCAAAAAAAAAAAAAAAAAAAAAAAAAAAGGCCAACGAAATAGGCCTTACCAGAAGGGGTGCTGGAAGCAAAGCAAACCATTTTCTCATTCTTATACAGAGGTACAAATGGGAGGGACATGTGGACTGCTGCCCGCATCACTAGTCACTGTGCCATGGAGTAGGCCCACGGGAGTAGGAGGGGTCCTGAGATGGGAAATCAACATGACCATGAAGAAGGAAGGCTTTGGAGTGATGTCATCCAACTTGGTTCTCAGAACAGCAGCTCCCAGAGAGCACTTCCTTCTAACACTGTTATCTACTCTCTGGTACTTCGCATGTGTTCCCATTTTGTCCTCACAGCAACCCTTATCATAAATATTACTTTCCTTTCTTCCATACCCAAGGGCCCAGAAACTACTGAAAGAATCTCTTCCAAGTTAGCCTTCCTTGAAATAAATTCCTTGAAAAAGAGGTAGTTCATCAGCTAGGACCCAACTCTTTTATATAAATATATATATATATGTACGCACACACACACACAGGCAAATTGTGTTTTGGAAGTGCTGGTAGTGGTTTCTTCTACATTTTTTGGTTACTTTTAGCTATCATATTATTGCCTGTCAGTATACCTTCCAATTTATAAATGAAACTACTCTTTGGGTGATATTATGCCCCTTACCCCACAGGCACTTCTTTCTACCTGCTCTATTAATACAGTTTCTTTCAGGGTCTCTCATCCTAGGCGATGTTTTTATTCCTACCTCACAGTAGGACTTTGAAATCTTACTGCCCAACTAGAACATTTTCCCCCTCCACACTGATTTCATCCCAATGATTAGACAAGGATTGGTTCCTCAGGTTGCCCTTACTGGTTAAGGACAAGTCCTACTTCCAGGCTCTGAAAGACAAGTTTATTTTTTAGTATGTCGAGATCAGCTCAAGTTTAGTGGTAAGACCAGGCCTGAGTTGCTACAGCCCATACTCTTGAAACCCATACTCTTGAAACTCTTGACACCACAGTGGAAACCTTGTGAAAAGCCTCTGCTTTTCATGACCTTTCCTCCTTGTTTCTGACCTACTTGAGGAAAGGAGCTGATACAGTTTGGCTGTGTCCCCACCCAAATCTCATCTTGAATTGCAACTCCCATAATCCCACGTGTCAGGGGAGGGACCTGGTAGGAGGTTAATGAATCATCGGGGTGAGTTTTTCCAGTGCTGTTCACATGATAGTGAATTAGTCTCACAGGATCCAATGGTTTTATAAAGGGCAGTTCTCCCACACACTTCTCCTTGCCTGCTGCCATGTAAGACGTGACTTTGCTCCTCCTTCACCTTTCGCCATGATTGTGAGGCCTCTCCAGCCATGTGGAACTGTGAGTCCATTAAACCTCTTTTTCATTATAAATTACCCAGTCTCAGGTATTTCTTCATAGCAGTATGAAAATGGACTAATATAGGGGCTGTATCTTGCCCATCCTTAGGTACTATTACTCTATGACATTACTACTAATCTGGTGGGATCCTCTTCCGGCAGTTACTGCCCTCTGCGGAGTAACCCCATTCCAAGAAGAGCCCCACCCTCTCTCCAAGACTTTATTCTTGCCTGAATGTTTTCTGAGCCTCATGGTCCTTATCTATGTTTCAAATAGCTTGGGAGGAAAAACTCCAATTCATACAACTTGAATTGGCAACCAAACCCTGATGCTACTTACTGTCAAGTCATATCCGTGAATTTCGTAGCACTAATGCATTCATTCAGTCAGTCAAATAGAATTGTCTGTTACAGCTCAGGTTGATATGGGAGTCAGGCAATGACAGGCAAAAGAGACAGCCCCTTGTGACACAAAGCTTATACTTCCACTGGCTTCTTACAACTCCTCTCTGATCTACCCTTCCCAGATTCCATATTTCCCCCCTTGATTCTCTGAGACCACCCTTTCATTTAGGAAGACAGCTCGAATTTCAGCCTCACTCTGTGCACTCTTCTGAGCTTTGCTTCTCTGGAAGCTTAGGACTCTCATGATCCACTGTGCCCCACTGGCTAGCACACCTCGCAGTTCACCCTTTACCATTTCTTCTTCTTCTCCTTCTTCTTCTCCTTCTTCTCCTTCTTCGTCCTCCTCCCTCCTCTTCTCCTCCTCCTTCTCCCCCTCATTCTCCTCCTCCTTCTCCTCCTCCTTCTCCCCCTCCTCCTTCTCCCCCTCCTCCTTCTCCTCCTCCTCCTCCTTCCTCCTCTTCTCCTCCTTCTCCCCCTCTTCTCCCCCTCCTTCTCCCCCTCCTTCTCCTTCCTCCTCCCTCCTCTTCTCCTCCTCCTTCTCCCCCTCTTCTCCCCCTCCTTCTTCCCCTCCTTCTCCTTCCTCCTCCCTCCTCTTCTCCTCCTCCTTCTCCCCCTCCTTCTGCCCCTCCTTCTCCTCCTCCTCCTTCCTCCTCTTCTCCTCCTCCTCCTCCTCCTTTCTTCTTTCTTCTTCGAGGCAAGGTCTCACTCTGTCACCCCAGCTGGAGTGCATTGGCACCATTTCAGCTCACTGCAACCTCTGCCTCCTGGGTTCACGTGATTCTCACACCTCAGCCTCTCCAGTAGCTGGAACTACAGACCATGCCCAGATAATTTTTGTATTTTTAGTACAGATGGGGTTTCACCATGTTGGCCAGGCTGGTCTCAAAGCCCCGGGGCTCAGCCTCCCAAAGCGCTGGGACTACAGGCGTGAGCCACTACACCTGGCCCCTTTACCATTTCTTGATAGAACTAATGGATTCCCACCCTCAGCCTTTATGAATGGACTGAGGCCATTGAATTCAGGATTCTTGCTTTGGTGCATAGCTGTGGCTGCCTCCCCAGGACCAGGGCACAGAAATTTCACAGTAACCAATGAAAGAGACCAGAGGCCAGCTCCAAGCCAGAGTCATTTCATTCAGGGCAGATGTGATCAGAAGACCAGCCAAGGGGATGTCCCTCTAGCAAGATGTGAAAACAAGGAGAGTCCTGGTCAACACAATTTTGCTTGGAAAGCAAAGTGGATGCGGAAATACATACACCTGAGAGCGATTGTCTTAATGTGGCAGGAATGTAAAACAAATTGGACATAATTTGGAGGGAGGGTAATGAGGTACCAAGAACAAGAAAACATAAAGAATCACTAGGTTCGGCAAGGTGTCAACCCTGTCCTAATTAGGCACAGTTGTTAAAAGAAGTACATAATTAATAAGTGTGTGACCAGATGTGAAATACAGCAGAGGTTTTTCCTGAAATGGAGGTTGTAATGAACTGTGCGCAGCTGGAAGTAGTTGTCCTAATTTGGCGGAGGCAGAAGGCCTGCCTGGAATTTTGAAGAGGTGTAGTAAGATGCACACCACAGGTTTACACCTGAAAACAACTAATCCTGTTCCAACTGGGCTGGGGTGTAATGAGATAGAGCTAATTATCAAGAGTGTAATGAGATGCAAAAGCCATTGGAACTGAGCTGGAAATTTCTTTAAAAGTGAACTAAGACGCAAACACCAGGAAAGAATTTCTGCTAATGGAGGTAGGTGTGAGTGTGATGAAACGTACACCATGTGAGGAGGGGCTGCTTGAACATGTCTGGGCCAAAGACGCGTCTGTAATTAAAAATATTGCCAGGACATTCACACACCTGGAGCAAGAGTCCCTGGGAACCTAAGAGCGCAATGACTTGTAAAAGCCACATGCATACTATTAAGATGTATGTGACCGCTTGTGTGTGTACAAATAACTGGAAAAAAAAATAAGGAGGTTAGGTGTTTTCGGGTGAGTGCAGTTCCCATTTTCCTTGATCCCATTTAGAAAGGTGACCTCAGATTCCTGCTGACTTTGCGATAGATACTCTTAGCAGGAACCTGATTCCAAACAGAAAACCCAGCAATCTCCTCATCCCAAACTGATTTAATTATCACCAGCTCAAGTTTTCTTTCACACAAGGATTTATTTACTGTGTGAGAGAGATGAGGAAACCATTAGTAGCTGGTTTTTGTGGTTGTTTTTATTTTATGATTGCTACTATGTTATTCTAGACACCATTTATGGAACACTTCATGTGTATCAGGTGCGGTGCTAAATGCTTTACCACGTTATTTCATTTAATCCTCACAATAATCCTACAAGATGTATATTATTATCATCCCCACTTTACAGAGGAAACTAAGGCTCAGATTAAGGGCTTTGCACCAGATCTGGTAAGTAAGCCAGCTCTGCCCAACACTAGAGTTCATGCTTGGAACCGTAGCCAAATCCAAAGCTCATACCACTCGTCTCACAACAGCCAATAAGACAAGACATACTCAACTATTTTTTCCAAATAAAGGAAAGTGACTTTATTTCAGGAAGCCAGCAAACTGAGAAGATGGCAGACTGGTGTCCTAAAGAACCATCTTCAAAGGTATGAATCTCAAGCTTCTTTTTATATTGGGTAAAGGGAACAAGGAGGGGGTTAAGATCAGGAGGTGACAGGTGACCACAGACATCTGGGTGTCAGCAAGAGTCTGAGGGAGTTTCATAACTTCTTTTTCTTTGTTCAGCTTACAGCACTCCTACAAGTCTTTAGCATAACATTGTTACTTGTGTGTATGCCCTTCTTGTCTCCTCAGGGGTTAGTTTGGGGAAGGCCCTGTTATCATCCTTGCTTTAAAGTTAAGCTATACACTAAATTCCTCCCATAGTTAGTTGGGCCTACACACAGGAATGAGCAAAGGCAGTTTGCTTGGGGTTAGAAGCAACATGGAGTCAACTATGCTAGATTTCTCTCACTGCTACAGAACCCCCCTCTGCTCTATTTTGAGCCAAACCCCTTTGTCTAGTGTGGCAAAGGCAGGGACTCTCACATGCTATATTTGAGCCCCAAGTGATACTGGTAGTCTGACTCATCCATTCACCCTGTCCTCTCCTGTAACCTCCAGCAGGAACCATTTCTGGACCACATTTGGGGCCACCATTGCCCACTCTCCTCTCTGCTTCTCCTCCACCCCCAGCTGCCTGAGCCCATCCCTGTGGCCAGTACATTGACAGAAATCTTGGAAACACAAACTTTTGGTTCAGGGGCTGACCCCAGCCAGTTGGAGGCTGGAGATAACCCCAACAGGTTGAAGCTAAATGCTCAGGTTCTAGAATCTGGTGTATCTTGGCTTAACATGTTGCCTTAGCCTTTGTAGGGGAGGCGACTTATCTTTTCCTTCTGTCTATCTAAGGTTCATTGTCTGGAACCCCTGTAACAAAAGACAGATTAAGAAGAAGAAAGCATACTAATTTATTTAATGTAAGTTATACATGAAAAAAATGAAGACCTGAAGAAGTAATTAAACCTGGGTGGGGTTTTGCTGTTGTTTGTGGTGGTGGTGGTGGTGGTGATGGTGTTTTAGAGGCAGGGTCTCGCCGTATCGCCCAGCCTGGTCTCTCACAGGAGGATCTTAGGCCTGCTTCAGGGAAAGGTCAGAAAAGTCTTCCTAGGTTTTATGACCTGCTGCAGAGGGGAAAGAAGTGGGATGGCCAGGGGAGGTCAGAGAAACCTTCCTGAACATGCTGTTTCTGAAATTCCTTCTGCTTAAACTGTTCGCTATGCTAAGGTGCCAGATTTGGGAGTAGCGTGTCCTGAAGACCATCAACTTTGCAGGTGGTTTGATGTGGTTACAAGTGCTTAAAAATGCTTAAAAATGCCCTCAGTTGCCTCATCTTTGAAATGGGATAACAGTGATACTAATAGCTCCTGTCCAACAGAGGCATTCAGTGCCTGGCATGTCATAAGTATTATATATACATAACAAATAATATTATCCTGTCTTTCTTTGAGGAGTTTCAGACACACTATCAAGAAAGCCTGCTGTGTTGAAGTGTAAGAGTGCAGCCCTGCTTACCGGGCTTCTTGGTTAGAAAGGCCCAGGCTAGGCCGGGCATGGTAGCTCATGCCTGTAATCCTGGCACTTTGGGAGGCCGAGGCGGGTGGATCACTTGAGGTCAGGAGTTTGAGACCAGCCTGGCCAACATGGTGAAACCCCGTCTCTACTAAAAATACAAAAAGTTAGCCGGGCATAGTGGCAGGTACCTGTAATCCCAGCTACTCAGGAGGCTGAGACAGGAGAATCACTTGAACCTGGGAGATGGAGGTTGCAGTGAGCCAAGACCGTGCCATTGCACTCCAGCCTGGGCGACAGAGTGAGATTTCCTCTCAAAAAAAAAAAAAAAAAAAACAAAAAACAAAGAAAGGCCCAGGCTATGGCAGGGTGGACCCAAGACTGTTACTTGCTGTATGTGGACACCTAAAGGCCCCCAGAATCGTCCATCTTCATCATAGAAACTAGATGTTCTGATCTTACACGATTGTTTCAGCCCCCTCCCCACACACGACAACTGCCCTCAGTGTCTGGTTCCTTAAGCCTGCTTCCATTTTAGCTATTAGCGAGGGTTTTGCATCTCATTACCTGCCAGCGTATTATGTGCATCTCATTAACTCCGAAGGCTCCAGTACCCTTTAGGGACCAGACCTTCACAGACGTAATGGCCTTCTGCCTGGGGTTTGAGTTTGCTGTTACTCTTTCTACCTCTGCTGAGGAATGTCAGCCCATGGATTTCTAATAAGTTCACAAATTGCTCTATGAAATTGAGGTGAGAAAAATGTCACATTCTTTTTTTTTTAATTTTTAAAAATCAAATCTGGCTTGGAGCCCCCACTTAACCATTCTCAGCAGAAGTCCAACTCCAGTCATTGTGATTTACTCACAGGCAGGGGATGGAGGTTTTGGGGAGAGGCTTCCCCTCCTTCAGGTTGCACCAACACCTTGCTGCCGAAGCAGGTCAGGAGAGTGGGGTGAGCACTACATCATCACGGCATCCTGATCACTCTGTCCTCGGGCTCCTTCTACAACATAGTGAAGACTCTAAACACTGTCTGGTGTTGTCGTCAGGCCCTGCCCTCCACAGGCAGAGTCTTTTCTAGTGTGCCCAGGCTTTGTTCCGGGGACCTCCAGGCCTCAGTGTCCATCCACCACAGGCATGCCTCACAGTTGCCTGACATGAGGTCCTGCCCGCTGTGGGCACTGTGAGCTGGATGCCGTGGAGCTACCGTGCATGCTACAGCCCTTGTCTCTTCTCAGCTTTGGGGGATCCAACACTCTAGGCTGGGCAGTTCTCTCCTCTTTCCTCCCAATGCCAAAGTCTCTTTCCTTTCTGCCACTGGGAGAGCAAAGCCTCCTTTCCTGGGCCTAGACCTTCAAAACAATAGGCTGCTGGAGGGAGTATCTGAGTAAAGATAAGTTTTCTGTCTCCCCTCCCCTCCCTTCTTCTCCCCTTTTTTTCTTCTACCCTGAAACAAGAAGTTTGTTAACCAGACATCTGAGGATAAAGAGAGCCTGGGCTCAAGAGCAATCCCCAGGTAACCCTGTAGGGTGGCACTGGGAATCTTTTATCCTAATTTGGGGTGGGGGGTTGGCATCAATTACTTTCTCAATAACTCACCCTGTTGTGAATTCATAGAACTGGATAGAACTTGAGAGAGCTTCCATCCCAACTGTCTCATTTTTCAAAGGAGCCAGAGGAGCAAAGGGAGGAGACCCAAGAGAAGAGAGTGGGGATGCCTAGTTCATGTCTGAGCCAGGACCAGCATCCAGGTCTCGACTGCCACTCCCAGGGTCCTGCATTTGGGAGCCCCCAGGTGAATCATGCTGTTACACTGCCAAGTGGAGGGATAGAAGGCAAGGTCCTGCCTTCAAAGACATGAATGTCGCATGGAAAGAACAGGGCAACACACATGAATCCACTATGGAGTATCGTAAGCCAGTGTACCACTGAAAGCTCACTGAGTAGTTTCTAAGGAACTCAGTAAAACGAATAATGATTGCAGACTATCATTAGTCAAATACAACTTAACTGGGAAAATGGAACTGGACCATGGTCTTGAAAAACAAGTGGAGCTAAAGAATCAATGTGAGGGCTGAGATGAAGTTATGCATTTTGTCAACCTCCACAGTATAAAAAAAAAGTAAGCAAAGAAAGTGAAGCAAAAGAAAACTCAGGAGTATGAGGAGGATCAGCACAGTGCAGTCATGAAAACTAGCCAAGGCAAACCAGCCTAGTAGGAGGCCTGGCACATTTTGGATGTTCTTGACTTCTTCTTTCTTACCTTGCTGGCAGTCAGCAGATACATGGGATCTTTGAACCCTCTAGAATTACATGCATACAGCATGGGTGATTTGGGGTGATGATGTATAAGTGCATTATATGAAATCAGGTCTGAGGTTTTCATTAGATTCTCAATATATCTTGCTCTCCCTCTTCCAGGAATATAGTAGGATTGCATTTCTGAGCCTGTATTAGTCCGTTTTCACACAGCTGATAAAGACATACCCAAGACTGAGTAGTTTATAAGGAAAAAGAGGTTTAATGGACTCACAGTTCCGCGTGGCTGGGGAGGCCTCACAATCATGGTGGAAGGCGAAAGGCTTGTCTTAGATGGCAGCAGGTAAGACAGAATGAGAGCCAAGAGAAAGGGGAAACCCCTTATAAAACCATCAGATCTCATGAGACTTATTCACTGCTGCAGAACATAATGGGGGAAACTGTCCCCATGATTCAATCATCTCCTACTGGGTCCCTCCCACCACACGTGGGAATTATGGGGGCTACAACTCAAGATGAGATTTGGGTGGGGACACAGCCAAACCATATCAGGGCTCTTCTGTGTTTGGGTGGTACCATGTGATTAGGTGGCCAATAAGTTATGAGTAGAAGGGTGTCACTTCCCAACCAAAGCCATTTAATTACCTGTGTGAAACCCTCCAGAGCTCAGTGCCCCCTCTGTCACAATGGCCAGCAATGTTCCAGATAGTGACCACTCACTCAGCTAGGGTTCCAGAGAGAGGAAGATGCAGAGCAGAGCCCCAGCTGACCTGCAGTGGACACATGAGGTAAGTAAGAAATACATCTTTGTTGTTTAAAGCCATTGACATTTTGAGATTGTTTGTTACTGCAGCATAACCCTCCCTATCCTGACTGATACACACAATGAAGAGGCTGATCACAGTGAGGAGAGCAGAAAGAGCAAGGGAATTTCAATGAGGGATGAAATTTTGACTTTAAAGAGAACTAGTTGAGTGGAGGATTGAGAATAAGAGCCAAATTTAGAGGCTGAAGGATGAGAAAAGATAGTGCTTTCCCAACAAGTCCTCAGTCAGTACATGTCTGTCCTAAAGACAGAAGCAACAAGGCTGGATGTGGTGGCTCACGCCTGTAATCCCAGCACTTTGGGAGGCCGAGGCAGGCAGATCACGAGGTCAGGAGATCAAGACCATCCTGGCTAACACAGTGAATCCCCGTCTCTACTAAAAATACAAAAAAATTAGCCAGGCGTGGTGGTGGGCACCTGTAGTCCCAGCTACTCGGGAGGCTGAGGCAGGAGAATGGCGTGAACCTAGGAGGCGGAGCTTGCAGTGAGCTGAGATCACGCCACTTCACTCCAGCCTGGGCAACAGAGTGAGACTCTGTCTCAAAAAAAAAGACAGAAGCAACAAGTATGTGTTGTTCACTCAAGGAGTGTATTAGCCAGGGTTTTCCAGAGAAATAGAACCAATAGCATATATATATATATATATATATATATATATATGTTTAGGCTATATCTTTAAATCTTTAAATATATCTTAAAGATATATATATATATATCCAACATATAAACAAAAATATATAAATATATATCTAACATATAAACAGCAAAAACTATCATCTATAATTTGATATATATCTATCTCAAACAATAAATGAAGAACAACAAATATTCTTCACTTTTTTGTGCTAACCTTGTTAGAACTCAGCAGATACATGGAATCTTTGCACCCCTAGAATTGCATATACAGATGATCCATGACTTACAATGGTTGGACGTAAAATTTTTTGGCTTTACAATGGTTCAAAAGCAATATTCATTCAGTAACACTCCGTGACTTACATCCTCATAAACCTATCATAAGTTGAGGATCTGCATATATGTGTGTGTGTGTGTATAATAGAACAGAGCAAGACAGAGAGAGAGATGAGGAGACAGAATTATTATGGGAGTTGGCTCACATGATTATGGAGACTGAGAAGTTCCCTAATCTGCCATCTGCAAGCTGGAGAATCAGGAAAGCTGGTGATGTAATTCAGCCCAGGTCTGGAGGCCTGAAAACGAGCCAGTGATGTAACTCTCAGTGGGGGAGTTGAAGGTGGGGGACTAGTCTAAGTCTCAGAGTACAAAGGCTCAAGAACCAAGAGCTCCAATGTTTACAGGCAGAAGAATATGGATGTTCCAACTCAAAGAAAGGGAAAGACTTGTCCTTCCTGCACCTTTTTATTCTATCAGGGCCTTCAACAAATTGGATGATGCTTACCCACATTGGTGAGGACAGATCTTACCCACATTGGTGAGGACAGTGATGTAACTCTCAGTGGGGGAGTTGAAGGTGGGGGACTGGTCTAAGTATCAGAGTACAAAGGCTCAAGAACCAAGAGCTCCAATGTTTACAGGCAGAAGAATATGGATGTTCCAACTCAAAGAAAGGGAAAGACTTGTCCTTCCTGCACCTTTTTATTCTATCAGGGCCTTCAACAAATTGGATGATGCTTACCCACATTGGTGAGGACAGATCTTACCCACATTGGTGAGGACAGTGATGTAACTCTCAGTGGGGGAGTTGAAGGTGGGGGACTGGTCTAAGTATCAGAGTACAAAGGCTCAAGAACCAAGAGCTCCAATGTTTACAGGCAGAAGAATATGGATGTTCCAACTCAAAGAAAGGGAAAGACTTGTCCTTCCTGCACCTTTTTATTCTATCAGGGCCTTCAACAAATTGGATGATGCTTACCCACATTGGTGAGGACAGATCTTTACACAGCCTACTACTTCAAATGCTAAGCCCTTCCAGAAACACCCTCACAGACAAACCCAGAAATAATGTCTTACCAGCTATCTGGGCATCCCTTCGCTCGGTCAAGTTGGCATATAAAACTAACCATCATTGCAGGATTCAGGAGGATGAGAGAGACCTCAGGTTGAAACAGGATATTGAGTGCCCTCAGGCCCAGCTGACTCACCTCCAAAAAACTGGGCCCAGAACAAAGACCGCACCTGACTTTTATACATACTTCACAAAAGGGGGTGGGCTAGCTTAAAGCAAGCTTACAGTGGCATGAAAGCAGAGATACAGAGGGAGGACAAAGACAGGATTGCACATGACTGTTGCCAAGCAACCCAGATGTCTGTTATCTAGGTTTGTCTGGGCACAGGCTTATCCTGTAACCTTCACTATGGTGCCCAGGCAGCTGTAGTTCAGGCCTACTCAGGCTCCTCGTGACCTTCATTGTACTTCTTAGATAAAACAGAATACTTGAAGTCAGTAGTTACAGAGAACAGGAATCTATTTGTTTTTCTTCTCCTTATGTTGAGGGAGTGCTGGGAGAGTCTCCAGAGCACATTAGATAATATTATCAAGACTTCCTGGGTCTGGGCTATGCCTGTTGCTGCCTCTGGGACAAGTCAGCCTAATACAGGAAAACTTATTTTGCTTTCTTTCTAATTTTATTTTTCTTTAATTTCCTGCATCAACCATCACAGTGAGCAATCCTGGATCCCCCCAGTTTATTTATGTCTTTTGCTTTACCCACCTTTTTCATTTATTTGAACTCCTATAGTATTAGTGAGCTCAGATACATAGGTCTTAATTCAGTGTCTCTAGTACTCATAGGAAAGCTTCTATGTAAATCCAACATATAAACAGAAAAAAAACTATATAGTTAACTATGTATAATATTATATCTATAATATTATAGAGATTATAAATCTGCTGTCTATAATAATTAGCTGTTATTAAAGCTTAAAACCCCCTACAAGATGCCACACATCCCTGCTCCAAAATCCTGATGTCTAATTATCTCACTGGACCAGCCCCTTTTTCCTTAGGAACTTTCTATTTCAGTACCATGTATTACCTATCCTCAGCAGTAAGTGTTTACCCTCTAACAACATAGGCCCAATCACCAAAACATGAAAAAGATTGGGGAAAAGAATATATTTTTCTACCCTCCTCTCCAACAGCTTAGAGTTCCTTGTATTTCTCTGATGTCCCAATGGATGTAAATGTTAATGGTTTTGAACGAGATTTGAAGTTGCAATCTTAAAATGAGGAAACATAACACTTAAATGCTGTTAATTCAGCTAGCTTTAAGAGACTAATAAAGCACAAGGTACTAGACCTCTTGGCAGTTAAAGAGCAATTCACTCATCTATGATAACAGCAAACATTAAAGTATTTTCATAGGGGATATAGAACTTCTTGCGTCTTGCAGTTGTATTAACTGTCATCGTTTTCTTAGATTTTCATTTCCATGTTTTCTGGATGCCCCTGAGATGCTTACACACTGTTCCAGACCTACAGAGTTCAGAAAGGAAGTAAGAGTAGCTACATCATTCGCCCCACATCCCACCCTCCATCAAGGACTGATCTAGGGCAATTTGACATTCCTGCTGTCCAAATTCCTTTAGTAAACATCAGTAGCCTTCTGCCATAAGCAGGGATGGAAGCAATGTGACTCCTCCCCTCAACTTTGCTAGCAGGAAGTGTGCTACAAAGTAAGCAGTTCACAGACAACATTCATTAGCAAGCGAACATAAACATCCTCTTCCAACCTGCTCAGGAAGCACTCTCTGTCCCTGTTCTCTGCCCAGCACCTTATTGGAAAGTTTCCTCTGAGGCAAGCACAACTATGTTCTGTCAGCAGGATCAGACCCACCTTCTAGTTTGATGTAGAGACAGAGTTCTGCATGCATTCTGGGTGCTTGAGGACCCAGAATGCTGTTTCATAGCTGTCAACTACTAGGTTTACTTATTTTTTTTAATTCATTCGCAAAAAGTTGCTAAAGCTCATAAAGTCTTACCAGCCCGCCACATGTCTTGGACAATTTCAGCATTCATTTCTTACCCCTTTTATGCTGATTAACCAACCCTCCAGTACTGTTCCTGTTTAGATGGCAGCCCTTGAAAACTTTGCCACAGCCACCTCTGGAGAGTGTGTTCTGGAAGGAGGCGCCTGAGTCTGGTCTTTAAGGATGTCATTTCTCAGGGAGCTGCCCGGTTGGGCTATCCTGTCCCTCATTAATAAATGCCCTGCCCTTCAGATGCAGTGTCAGTTCCTCTGGTCCTCCACCATAGGACATCTACTAACCATCACTTTCCTAGTTGTGGGCATGAGTTTGCACTGAGCCATCCACATGTACTTGGAAACTTCAATGCAAATTTGCAAGGCAGGACCCAGGTGTAGTCCCAGCCTGCCTCAGAGCACAAGGATGGTAAACACATTCACCAGAAACACCCTCTCGCCCGCAAAACCTAACCCCGGATGCTAGTCCAAACAGGCTCCTTCTCCAAGGATACAGAGCCTTGGACTCTGATCACGCCAAGATCTAGAGTCCATCCAGCTTATGCTATTAATAGCTGGGGCCATGCTACCAGCCCATAGCTTATTAATAATGTATAGCTGCAGCCCCTGACTTAGTTCAGCTATAAACATTCCTCATCTGCATGATTAGCTCTTAACTTACTGATTAGAAAGTTTCATCCTCCCACAAAACCTACCCTTTCTGAATGAATGGCTCTTTTAAAGGTGGCCAGGTTCTCTAAAATGCATCTCAAACCCAAATAAAAAATAATCTACAACAAAAACAAAATTCCACTATTTTCTTTATGGAATGAGAAAAAAAGGAGCTTAAGAAGGTTTTTAAAAGTTCAGCTCCATGCTTACTGAAGGGACTAAAAGTAGTTGTGAGTACAACTGGGGACCTGGGGAGATAAGGTTGGAGAATAATTCAGTGGCGAGTAGGAGATATTAATAAGTTGTTTTTTGTTTGTTTGTTTGTTTGTTTTAACCTTGAGGGATCTGGTGTAACCACTAAGGAGTTTTAAGCAAGTAAGTAGTATTGGGTTTTGACTTTACAAATATCACCCTGGAAGATGGATAATGGATTGGAAGGCAGACGGCAGGAAGACTAGTCAGTGGTCAAGGAGAATGACGGTAGCGGCTTCAACTAGGGTGGTAGTAATACAGATGGAGGGAGGTGGACAGATTCAGGAAATACTTAAAAGCACAATGGCCAGGTGCAGTGTCTCATGCCCATAATCTCATTCTTTTGGGAGGCCGAGACAGGATTGCTTGAGCCCAGGTGTTCAAGACCAGCCCGGGCAACATAGCAAGACCCCATCTTTACAAAAAAAAAAAAAAAAATCTAAAAATTAGCCAGGCATGGTAGTACCCACCTGTAGTCTCAGCTACTTGGGAAGCTGAGGCAGAAGGATTGCTTGAGCCCAGAAGTTCGAGGTTGAATTGAGCTATGATCGTGCTACTGCAGAAGGCAAGAGAAATGAGACCCTGTCTCTAAAAATATTGTAAATACATAAATAAAAGCCTGATTGCTCCCTCACCTCCTTTAGGTCTCTGCTTTAATTTTACCTTCTAAATGATTCCTTTCTTGACCACCTATTTAAAACAGCAACCCTGGCCGGGCATGGTGGCTCATGCCTGTAATCCTAGCACTTTGGGAGGCTAAGACAGGTGAATCACCTGAGCTCAGGGGTTTGAGACCAGCCTGGCCAACATGGCAAAACCCCATCTCTACCAAAAATACAAAAAGTAGCTGGGTTTATTGGCACACGCCTGTAATCCCAGCTACTCAGGAGGCTGAGGCAGGAGAACCACTTGAGCCCAGGGAGTGGAAGTTGCAGTGAGCTGAGATTGTGCCACTGCACTCCAGCCTGGGTGACAGGTGACAGAGCAAGACTCCACCTCAAAAAATTGAATAAATAAATAAATAAAACAGCAGCCCCTTCCCCACACCCTATACTTTCTCTGCTTAATTTTTCTCCATAATTTTTATTGCCATCTGACATTCTGTATAACTCAATCATTAATTTGATTATTGTTTGTCTTCCCCAACTGAAGTATACACTCTTTGAGGGCAGAGGTTTTTATATCTTTTGTTCTCTGTAGCCCCAATACTTAGAATAATCCCTGGCACATAATAGATGATCAATAAATATTTTTAGAATGAATGAATCAGTGAAAGATGACAGAACTGACAGGACGTGATCATTGGTAGAATGGGAGGGGGTAAGAGGAAGTGGTAAAGGAGCAAAGGCAGGTTCCCAGGTTTCTAGCTAGGTTAACTGAGGGGATGGCCTGCTATTCAGTGAGATAAGGAACACCAGGCAGGATGGGGAGAAGCAGGTTTGGAGGTGAAGGAGGTGATGATAAACTTGAGGCACTTGTGGGCTGTGTACAGAAAAATGTAGAGGCAACAGGACTTTGGGCCGAAAGAATAGATTGTGCAGCCTTTACAGTCCTTATACATTCAAAAAATATTTGTTGTGAACCCTCTTTGTTCCAGACCCTACACCAAGCATGTTCAATACACAGATGAGTAAACTGAGGTTGTTACCAGAAAGGGGTCCTGATCCAGACCCCAAGAGAGGGTTCTTGGATCTCACACAAGAAAGAATTCAGGGAGAGTACATAAAGTAAAGTGAAAGCAAGTTTATTAGGAAAGTAAAGGAATAAAATAATGGCTACTCTGTAGGCACAGCAGCCCCGAGGGCTGCTGGTTGCCCATTTTTTTGGTTATTTCTTGATTTTATGCTAAACAAGGGGTAGAGATTATTCATGAATTTTCTTGGAAAGGGTGGGCAATTCTGGGAACTGAGGGTTCCTCCCCTTTTTATACCATATAGGGTAACTTCCTGGTGTTGCCATGGCATTTGTAAACTGTCATGGCACTGATAGGAGTGTAGCAGTGAGGATGACCTGAGGTCACTCACATGGCCATCTTGGTTTTGGTTGGTTTTAGCCAGCTTCTTTACTGCAACCTGGTTTTTATTGTTGTTGTTGTTGTTGTTGTCATTGTTGTTGTTGGATACTGAGACTCACTCTGTTGCCAGGCTGGAGTGCAGTGGCATGATCTCTGCTCACTGCAACCTCCGCCTCCCAGGTTCAAGCGATTCTCCTGCCTCAGCCTCCAGAGTAGCTAGGACTACAGGCACATGCCACCACGCCCACCTAATTTTTGTATTTTTAGTAGAGACGGGGTTTCACCATGTTGGCCAGGATGGTCTCAATCTCCTGACCTCGTGATCCACCCACCTTGGCCTCCCAAAATGCTGGGATTACAGGCATGACCCACCGTACCCGGCCTACTGCAACCTGTTTTATCAGCAAGCTCTTTATGACTTGTATCTTGTGCTGGCCTCCTATCTCATCCTGTGACTTAGAATGCCTTAACCATCTGGGAATGCAGCCCAGTAGGTCTCAGCCTCATTTTATCCAGCTCCTATTCAAGATGGAGTTGCTCTGGTAAAGGCCTCTGGCAAGGTCGTGCAAATGGATGACATTACATATAAAATCACAGTTACCACACAGTTGATAACAACCAGTGTTACTGAGGGGACAGGGAGTAAGCACTCTCATAGACTTTGGAAGGAACTGGAAAAGAGTGGAATCTTTCTGGAATACAATTTGACAGTCTGTATCAAAAAGTTTAGAAATTTACATATCCGTGACTCAGCAAATTCTCTTCTAGATACATATTTGCTGGTCCATAAGCACAAGATTGGCTATTCACCAAGAGGACAAGGAAGGTTCCTACTTGGGTATGACCAGCTTGTGTACTAAAAAGGCACCTAGGAGCCCCATCCAGTGATGCACCAGCAGGACACCCTATATGGGCCCCCTCTAGATGCAGCTGCAGAAAAGTCAGGGTCTACCTCTAGTCCCTTGCTCATGTCTAAGGCAGACTCTCACAGAAGGGCAACTGGATCCCTGTTCTGGTTATTTGTCTCTGCATAACAAACTAATCCAAGACTTAGTAGCTTAAAACAGTGATTCTATCTCATGATACCATGGGTCAGGAATTTGAGGGGTGATCAGCTGGGTGATTCTTCCATTCCGTATGGCACCAACTAGAGTCACCTGATCGTACTAAGCTGCTACCTGGGCCAGTCTGGAACATCCAAGATGGCTTCATTCACAAACCTGACACCTTGGTGGGAACAGCTCTCAGGCTGTAGTCTCAGAGCCCCTCCATGTGATCTCTTCAGCAGGGTAGTCGGACTTCTTAAATGGTGACTCAGGGCTCTATAAAAAACCAAAGCAGACATGACCAGTCCTTTTAAATGCTAGTCCTAAAACTAGCATAGCATCACTTTGACCATACTCTAAAGGTCAAAATTTAATAGGCCAGTCATAGATCCAACCTCTCAACAGGAGGAATATCAATGAATTTGCAGCCATCTATAATCTGCCACACTCTCTGGTTCAGGATTTTCAAGGGGACAAGGTCTGATGCATACATCCAAGTTGTTCTCCTTCTGCTCCTCTACTGTGTGGGCCAATTTCTCTCTATAAGTGTCTTGCAAAGTCAATATCTCTCCACTTCTTTCTCCATAGGAAATGAGGCTTATTATAGCAAACAAAAAGGATCTCTTATGCTATCACTCTAATACCAAGGCTGTCTGGCTCCAGTGAGATGCTAAGCTGGCTCTCCTGAGAAGGCCATTTGCTGTGAAAGAGATGTAATCAGCCTGGAAGCATGACACATCCAAGGGTGTGGAGTCATGACCAGAGCTATCACACTGGTCACCAGCAATAACTGGCCATTCTGAAGGCAGTTGCTTCTAAGCCAGACATGCAGTTATAATAGATAACCATATATATATATTATATAACCTTAGTTATAATTCCTGAATATTCTTGTGAAAGTCATTGAGACTTCCTTATTTCTCAATAGTGAAGAGATATAGCTCTTGCCAGTGTTACAGGCAGTTTAAAATCTCTTAGGGCATCATGAACTACACAAAAAGTGCCTGAGGAGTGGCCAAAAGTGAGAAGGTAGTTAACAATTGGTGGGGCACCATCAAGGCAAGGAGAAGAGCGACTAGTGGCACTGGGAAACCTCGCTGAGAAAGCTGATCAGAGAGAAAGTCCCAAGAGGCTGGAAGATCCTCTTATCTCAGGCTAACATTGGGACTCCTCTTGGATTATCTTTATATCAGGAGGGCTTCAGGAAGGTTTCTCTGAATGTAGATGCCTTTATACCTTGCAAGGCTGGCAGGTGGTTACAAAGGGCACAGGCTTTCCAAGTGCTCAAAGAGAGGACAAAAACTTCTGGAAAAGCATTTGGTGCAGCTGTAAAAAAAAAAAAATTCACCAAAAGGACAGCCTCCCCACCCCCTTAATTCCATTGTTAAGCCTCTGTTAAAAGAAAAACTTCAGCCAAATTAAATTTAAAGGGTTTAATTGAGCAATGAATGATTCACGAGTTGGGCAGCCTTCAGAATCACAGCAGATTCAGAGAGACTACAGTGATGCCTAGCGGTCAGAACAAATTTATAGACAAAAAAAAGGGAAGTGACATACAGAAATCGGAAGTAAGGCATAAAAACAGCTGGGTTAGTTACAGCTGGGCGTTTGCCTTTTTTGAACACAGTTTGAACATTCAGCAGTATATGAGTGGTTGAAGTATGGCTGCTGGGATTGGCCAAGACTCAGCTATTGTTACAGGTGCATACTCCTAAATTATGTTTTTAATCTTGTCCACCTATCAAGTTAGGTTGCCGTTCATCCACAAGAAGTCAAATATAGAAGTATGGACTCTTTGTCAGGCCATGTTTAGTTTGCTTTAATACATCATAACTGTTAATTGCAGCTCTAGGTCAGGTTGAGAGGTTGGAGACTTCCGGAATGGTGAAGTAATAACCTTCCAAAAATCCACTCTTAAGAATATGAGGCCAAAAAAAAAAATCAACTTTTTTTAAACTCTGGAAATTAACCAAAGGCTTGCAAAGAATCCAAGGAGCGTTTATGCAAGAAAAACTGCTGAATGTTGGTAAGAATAGCAAAATGTTGTAACATTTTAACTTGCACTATTCCTGTACTCCTCACTCCCACTCTGCAGAAACCTTGAGAACAGCAGCTCTGCAATTATGGAAGCTATGAAAATGAGCAGCCTTACAGCCACTGGAGGTATAACCTGGATTTAGAGCTCCCCCAAAAGCACATCTCCTTAGAATTGTCACATTTTACCTGTCTTTCATCTCCCTGGAAAAGCTCCATTCACAGAATGTTGTTGTCATTATTTGATCTGATTCACAACTCATTGCTTGGGATCTGGGGTGTAGAACTTATCCCTAGGATGTTTGTCAAAAACAACCAATAGCAATGATTTAACATGTGGCTGCCTGAGGCTGCAATACCAGTTGGGGCAAATGGGAGCCTGGCAAAACATTTAAAAGGAAGATCTTGGGAATGGGATATTCACAGGGGGCTTTGAAAAAGCTCCAACGTATCACAGGGGATCTGGAAGGCCATACACATGGCAGAGCTGTGTGTGCTCAGGAAAGACCTAAATGGAAGCTAACTTCTCACCTCTGGCTGACCTTGCAAGCAGGAAGTCATACCAGAGCATTGAAAGTGTGCCCCAACACAGCTAACAGTACCCCTTGGCTAAGGCTAGAGACTTACTAGTTCAAAGAACTTAAGAAAATCTCTGTTCAATTATTAGCTGACCACTAAGTTAACTGAGTAGGACTTCAGTCATAATAGGAAATACTTATTTACAGAATTGGTCCAGGACAGTTACTAAACAAACAGTAAAAACAACAAAACAGCAACAACAAACCCTGGATACACAGGGTACAGGTTGAGCATCCATAATATAAAAATCTGAAATTTGAAATGTTCCAAAATTTGAAAGTTGAGCACTGACATGATGCCATGAGTAGAAAATTCCACAGCTGACCTCGTGTGACAGGTCTCAATCAGAACTTTGTTTCATGCACAATATTATTCAAAGTATTGTAAACAATTACTTTCAGGCTCTGTGCATAAAGTGTGTAGGGGAGCAAACATAATTTCTTTTCCTTTCTTTTTCAAGTTCTTACTTGAGACACCCTCCTGAAAACAAAAGTAAGATTAACAGAAGAAAAACAAGTAGAAGTTTAGTAATGCATGCTGTACCCATCACAGGGAGAGGCCTCAGTTCGAAAATATTTCCCTCTCAAGGCAGTGGTTCTGGGGCCTTGCTTAAATAGTGTTGTTACAGGAGAGGGGTCCTGATCCAGACCCCAAGAGAGGGTTCTTGGATCTTGGGCAAGAAAAAATTCAGGGTGAATCCACAGTACAAAGCAAAAGCAAGTTTATTAAGAAAGTAGAGGAATAAAAGAATGGCTACTCCATAGACAGAGCGGCCACAAGGGCTGCCGGTTACCCATTTTTATGGTTATTTCTTGATATGCTAAACAAGGGGTAGATTATTCATGCCTCCCCTCTTTAGACTGTATAGGGGAACTTCCTGTCATTGCCATGGCATTTGTAAACTGTCAGGGTACTGGTGGGAATGTAGCAGTGAGGACGACCAGAAATCACTCTTCATGGCCATCTTGGTTTTGGTGGATTTTAGCCAGCTTCTTTACTGCAAACTGTTTTATCAGCAAGGTCTTTATGACCTGTATCTTGTGCTGACCTCCTATTTCATCCTGTGACTTAGAATGCCTTAACCATCTGGAAATGCAGCCCAGTAGGTCTCAGCCTCATTTTACCCCACCCTTATTCAAGATGGATTTGCTCTGGTTCAAATGCCTCTGATATTTCCCCCCTCCATTTTAAAAGACAACCCTAACTTCAAGGTTTGCAGAGGGATGAAGATCCATCTTCTGTAACTACTTCAGGCAGAATAGGGGTAATGAAGTTCCTGCCTAACTATTAGAGTCTCTTGTATTTGGGGTATAAAACAGCTCAGTCAGAAAGCATTGGTACGGTGAGGGCCATTCATAACTTTTGAGTTCCAACAAAAGATGGTATCTGGAAGATTAATAAGTGTTCAATTTAAGAAAACATTGAGTAACCTCATCCTCATTCCTACACAAAGAGTACATAGCAATATATTACACAAGAGTAAGGCAAAATAAGTAAAATTATCCCAAGTAAGCTAAATTAGAAGGCTTTCCATGAACTGGGCAGCTGTTGGAACCAAGCTGATATGGGGTTGCTAGATGATTTCAATATGTGCCCAGAATATTGATCCAGATTTTTACATTACCCATGCCTCTTGTTTCTTCTGAGCAGCAGCCAGAGATCACTGGTTGGTTCACAGGAATAAGCAGGATTAGTCTTAATTGCAGGAAATAAACTCATAAACAACTGATGAGACTACAATTTAATAACAAGTGTACCATAGTTCTTGAAACATAATTTTTCTCTCTCCAGTTTCCCATTTTTATTAAGACAAATCATGGTAAGACTGATTTGTTTTATTTTACTTGGCCTGATTATTTGTATAAAGTACAGCAAGAATAATTATTTTTCACTTAAGCTCTCTTTAAGTTGGCATTGATGGAACTCTGTTCTATAGAAGGAATCTTAGATAAGACTTTTTTAGAGCTGAGCCCTGCCATAGGTTTGTACCCTCAAATACCTATAAGTTGAATAAATTCCTCTCCTGTTGAGGTTCCAAGATAACTTAGCTCTCCTAGGCATGATAGAAAGTGACATTCTTTAATTACGACATGTCAGGAACCCTGTACAGGGACTGTGTAGACAAGGTATGAGGCCAGTTTTCCCAAGGGGCTTTTATTGGCTGTATAAGTCGAGTTAAATTCCTTAAAGGAAAACACACCATTCCAGTCAAAGCCTTGATAAAATAACCAGTTTTTCCAATTGTGTCCTGTTGCAAAAGAAAACAGATTCTTATTGCACTTTTGCAAATAACTATATTGCCATAAATTAAGAATACTCACAAGTAGTTTCCAAATTCTGGAGAAACTAGGTAGAGAGAAACAAATGTGCTCCAAATTGTGTTCATAGGAGTATACTTTACCTAATTGTTAAAAGCTGTAAATAGCTTAAAAGCATTGTTTTCTTGACTTTGAAAAACAAAACACAGAATCAGCAACATTTTAACCTAAAAGTTAAAAAGATTACTTTAGACTTCTACTAGTTTACTCCATGCAGTTAACTTCTCTCCTGTTTGATATTCATGAACACTTCAGTTCTCCATGAGAGTTCTGAAAGTTGTTTCCTCTATTCTAATGTCACAATTTCCAAAGTTGTCAGAAAACTGCATTTAAGAACACCTGTTAGAGTTCTATAGCTGACTATAAACCACCTTTTGAAGAGGATTAAAACAAGAAAACAATTGTTTGTGGATGACAAAATGTTTTAGGACAGCCACAGCCAAAAACATGATTGACAAAGAAATTTGGTTACCTCTGTGGCATACAGTGATTTTATGTAACAATTATAATGATTAATAACCTACAGTAAGTTTTATTATATTTGTCAGTGCTTCTTGTATGATTTTACTGTACCAAATAAGGCAAATTTTACCTTTGCATTAGTGTACTATTACCATTAAACCCAATTCTTAATAAAACCTTATAAATAAATCTGTCCAATCTTAATCCATTTGACCATAAGATAAGATTTTTATAAATCTTGTATAACCCTTTACAAATTTTTATGAAAGAGCAGATTATACGCAGGTTTTTGCTTTAAGAAAAACCTGTTTTCCTTTTATTCCAATGTTCGATTTATAGAAAAACTGAATAATATCCCTTTAACTTCAGCCAATATGTTCACACACAGAATCTCTTTCACAATTAATTTTTCACAAACCTTCCACAACTCGCTGCAATCTTCAGCTTTACCTTATCTAACTTAAAACAATCCTTTAACACTTTAGGCATAAAAAAATCCACATTCCTATGACTTCTTATAATCTTTTACCAAAAACACATTTCACTTTCTTTACACACCTTGCATGTAAAACTGTTTTTTAGTAGTCTCAAATACATGTTACACTGTTAACTCTTAGCAACTCTTACTTCTGGTGAAAAGCCTGGTTAGTAAGCCATTTTAATTATGTACTAGTGTGGAGCCTAGGACCCAGACAGAAGTGCAGATAAGTCCTGACTGTTTCCAACATCTAACTTCACGTGTCCCAAGCCTTACCTAGCTATAAAGCAGGCAAGTTGTATGGTTAAGTGTCATAGTGGTACTCTATGAAGCATTTAGGAGGCCTAATCACCTTTAAATTGTACATTTCTTGCATAAATTCCCTGCTATGGGAACTTCGTGACCTACACAGACTATCTACAACATACTTTGACTTTGTGACTTGTCCTAAACGTCCCTTTTTTTAAACAACAAGTTATTTTACTTTAGGATAAGAATTTACCATATAAGATCCTTTCTTACATAAAGTCTCTTTTCTTTATAAACTTCTTTGCATAGCTATGGGGTATGGCTAATTCCACATGTTCCCAGGCCTTATGTAGAATCTAATGCTTCAAAGTAGGTAACTGAACAATTTTTAAAAGTCAAAGAAGCAGTTTATGACCTTAAAGCATTTAGTAAACTTAATATCTGACCTGCATAATTTAGAAGAAATGTTTACATTTTGGAAGATATTTTTATTTTACCAATAATTTTAAAAACTGTCTCTATTTCCCAAAGATTACTAAAGTCACATGAAGTAAAAGGCAGTACACTTTTTTTTTTCTGACAACATATTTGATTTAAGCACTTATTTTTAAGCCAATTAATCAAAGCTCTTTCATATATAATCACACACACAACACATATAAATACATTCTCTAAGGACTCATTCTCTAAGCCAGGAATTGGACCCTGAACCCAGGCCACCATTGTGAAAAGAAAAAGCACAGCCACATGGTTACAAGGTCAAGCTCCCAAGGACATACTAGACAACAAGGAAACCTCATCCAGTTTTTTTCAGGGACCTGCAACAAAGTTTGTAACTGACCAGTTTGTTGGGCCATCTTGAAAAGCCCATGCTGTATCCTAAGGTACCCCTCTTTATGACAGAACAATACAGAAAAACACACAAAGCACACCAGATTTGCTACAGCTTAACACTAGCCTCTCAAATCCTTTTTCCATTAATCAGAACTTTACAGAGGAGGTAAACAGTGATTTTTACCATTAATTCAACTGGTTAGCATAGAGAGAGACAGAGAGCGAGAAAGCATTGCCTGAGGCAGGGTGGGGAAGGCGAAGAGCTCAGGGAGACCAGAGAAAGATCCCCCCATTGCTCAAACATTCAGGCGGCTGCTTGGTGGTCATGAAGGGATCTTTTCCAGCAGTTTCATCAGCTCTTAGGTTTTCCCTTTTAGGGAAGAAGACACTCTCCATGTCCCATGATCCTGTACATGCCTAATCCTGTCACCCACAGCTGTCAGCAAAGAGTACAAGGCAGAATAATCCAAAGAGAATAGCAGTTAGCATCCCATAGTGCCAAACACATCCTTAGCCAAAAGGGACTTTACCAAGAGGGGCCTCTAACCCACTCTGTCTTAGGAGAGACTCTAACTCCCCTAAGTTGAGCCTCTAACCCAATCCCATTCTTTACCCAGGTATATGCACTCCACTTACCAAAAGTCAGCCAAAATTGGTGTGAGCAGATGATTTTCAGTTGAGATTAGGGGTCTCTTCAGTATCATCCCTTTGTGGTTGCCAGAAAGATGTTACAGGAAAGGGGTCCTGATCCAGACCCCAAGAGAGGGTTCTTGGATCTTGGGCAAGAAAAAATTCAGGGCGAGTCCACAGTGCAAAGCAAAAGCAAGTTTGTTAAGAAAGTAGAGGAATAAAAGAATGGCTACTCCATAGACAGAGCAGCCACAAGGGCTGCTGTTTACCCATTTTTATGGTTATTTCTTGATGATATGCTAAACAAGGGGTGGATTATTCATGCCTCCCCTTTTTAGACCATATAGGGGAACTTCCTGTCATTGCCATGGCATTTGTAAACTGTCATGGCACTGGTGACAGTGTAGCAGTGAGAATGACCAAAGGTCACTCTTCATGGCCATCTTGGTTTTGGTAGGTTTTAGTCGGCTTCTTTACTGCAACCTGTTTTATCAACAAGGTCTTTATGACCTGTATCTTGTGCAGATCTCCTATTTCATCTTTTGATGTAGAACGCCTTAATCGTCTGGGAATGCAGCCCAGTAGGTCTCAGCCTCATTTTACCCAGCCCTTATTCAAGATGGAGTTTCTCTGGTTCAATGCCTCTGACAGTATTTTCACAAAGACCCATAAATCTTATATACTGACAAGACAAAGAAGGCTTCCAAAAGGCAGGAAAATGTGGAAAGTAAATTTATGAGAAGAGTAAAGTCGGCTCTAGATCTTCTAGCAGCACTGTTTCTGAGCTCTGTTTCTCAGTTGATTAGCAAGCATTATAAAGGGCCCTATATTTAGGTGGGAAAGGCAGAGAGCAGGGGCAGAGTGTACCCCTGTGTTTAAACCTTTTATAAGACTGTAACTAAAATCCCCAGTACTTTAGAGAGGAATATTTTTGTTTCCTTCAGCTGTATATGAAACATAAATGAATTTCATATTTAGACTTGGGTCCCATCCCCAATATATCTCATTATATATATGCAAATATTCCAAAATCTGAAACAAATCCAAAATCTGAAACACCTTTGTTCTTAAGCATTTTGGAAAAGGGATATGTGACTTTGTCTGATTTCCAGAGTTACTACATTACATTATTTTAAATGTCCAGTTTTGAATTACTAGGTATGGGGTTTCTTTTTGGGTTGATGAAAGTGTTCTAGAATTAGTGGTGATGCCTCCAGAACCTTCTGAATGTACTAAAATCCATTGAATTATATGTACACTTTAAAAGGGTAAATATTATGGTATGAGACATATTTCAATTAAAAAATTTTAAAGAAAAACCAATTTTTAACAAAAAAACTTATGAGATGCACAGAGAAACCAGAAGGTATGGGCCATCCACAGGAAAAGATGAGTCAATAGAAATTGAGGAAGTCCAGATACTGGACTTATTATACAGATAGTTTTAATCAGCCAATGTGAATATTTTCAAAGGATTAAAGGAAATCATGTCTAAAGAATTAAAGGACAGCATAAGAATAATATCTACTCAGCAGAAACCTTATAAGCCAGAAGAGACTTAGGGCCTATTTTCAGCATTCTCAAAGAAAAGAAATTCCAACCAATAATTTCATATCCCACCAAAGTAAGCTTCATAAGCAAAGGAGAAATAAAATCTTTTCCAGACAAGAAAGTGCTAAGGGAATTCATTACCACTATACTAGCCTTACAAGAGATCGTGAAGGGAGTTATATACATTGAAACCACCTGGCCAACATGGTGAAACCCCATCTCTACTAAAAATACAAAAATTAGCCAGGTGTGGTGGTACATGCCTGTAATCCCAGCTACTTGGGAGGCTGAGGCAAGAGAATTGCTCAAACCCAGGAGGTGGACATTGCAGTGAGCCAAGATCACGCCACTGCACTCCAGCCTGGGCAACAGAGCAAGACTCCATCTCAAAAAAAAAAAAAAATGGAAACCAAAGAACAATACCTACTGCCAGAAATACATACTTAAGTACATAGCCTGCAGACCCTATGGAGCAAAAACACAATAGAAATTACAAAGCAAAAAGCCAACAACTTCACCATTGGATCAAAACCTTGCATGTAAATATTAACCTTGAATGTAAATGGTCTAAATGCCCCACTTAAAAGGCATAGAGTGGCAAGTTGGATTAAAAAACAAGACCCTTCCTTCCATGTGCTGTGTTTAAAAGACCCATCTCACACATAATGGTGCCCAAAGGCTCAAAGTAAAGGGTTGGGGAAAGATCTGCCATGCAAATGGAAAACAAAACAAAACAAAAAGCAGGGGTCATTCTTCTTATATCAGATAAAACAGAGTTAAAACCAACAACAGGAATAAAGGACAAAGAACGGCATTACATAATGATAAATAATCCAATTCAACAAGAAGACTTAATTATTCTAAATATATATGCACCCAACATTGAAGCACCCAGATTATTAAAACAAGTACTTCTAGATCTACAAAAAGATTTTAGACTGCCACACAATAATAGCAGGGGGCCTCAACAACCCACTTACAGCATTACACAGGTCATCGAGGCAGAAAACTAACAAAGAAATCCTGGACTTAAACGCAACACTTCACCAATTGGACCTATTAGATATATGCAGAATACTCCACTCATCAACCACAGAATCTACATTTTTCTCATCTGTATATGGAACATACTCCAAGATTGATCACATGCTCATTCATAAACCAAGTATCAATAAATTTTTTTTAATTATTATTGTACTTTAAGTTTTAGGGTACATGTGCACAATGTGCAGGTTAGTTACATATGTATACATGTGCCATGCTGGTGTGCTGCACCCATTAACTCGCCATTTAGCATTAGGTATATCTCCTAATGCTATCGCTCTCCCCTCCCACCACCCCACAACAGTCCCCAGAGTGTGATGTTCCCCTTCCTGTGTCCATGTGTTCTCATTGTTCAATTCCCATCTATGAGTGAGAACATGCAGTGTTTGGTTTTTTGTCCTTGCGATAGTTTACTGAGAATGATGATTTCCAATTTCATCCATGTCCCTACAAATGACATGAACTCATCATTTTTTATGGCTGCATAGTATTCCATGGTGTATATGTGCCACATTTTCTTAATCCAGTCTATCATTGTTGGACATTTGGGTTGGTTCCAAGTCTTTGCTATTGTGAATAATGCGGCAATAAACATACGTGTGCACGTGTCTTTATAGCAGCATGATTTATAATCCTTTGGGTATATACCCAGTAATGGGACGGCTGGGTCAAATGGTATTTCTAGTTCTAGATCCCTGAGGAATCGCCACACTGACTTCCACAATGGTTGAACTAGTTTACAGTCCCACCAACAGTGTAAAAGTGTTCCTATTTCTCCACATCCTCTCCAGCACCTGTTGTTTCCTGACTTTTTAATGATTGCCATTCTAACTGGTGTGAGATGGTATCTCATTGTGGTTTTGATTTGCATTTCTCTGATGCCCAGTGATGATGAGCATTTTTTTCTTTTATTATTATTATTATTATTATTATTATACTTTAGGTTTTATGGTACATGTGCCCAATGTGCAGGTAAGTTACATATGTGTACATGTGCCATGCTGGTGCTCTGCACCCACCAACTCGTCATCTAGCATTAGGTATATCTCCCAATGCTATCCCTCCCCTCTCCCCCCACCCCACAACAGTCCCCGAAGTGTGATGTTCCCCTTCCTGTGTCCATGTGTTCTCATTGTTCAATTCTTACCTATGAGTGAGAATATGCGGTGTTTGGTTTTTTGTTCTTGCGATAGTTTACTGAGAATGATGATTTCCAATTTCATCCATGTCCCTACAAAGGACATGAACTCATCATTTTTTATGGCTGCATAGTATTCCATGGTGTATATGTGCCACATTTTCTTAATCCAGTCTATCATTGTTGGACATTTGGGTTGGTTCCAAGTCTTTGCTATTGTGAATAATACGGCAATAAACATACGTGTGCATGTGTCTTTATAGCAGCATGATTTATAGTCCTTTGGGTATATACCCAGTAATGGGATGGCTGGGTCGAATGGAATTTCTAGTTCTAGATCCCTGAGGAATCGCCACACTGACTTCCACAAGGGTTGAACTAGTTTACAGTCCCACCAACAGTGTAAAAGTGTTCCTATTTCTCCACATCCTCTCCAGCACCTGTTGTTTCCTGACTTTTTAATGATTGCCATTCTAACTGGTGTGAGATGGTATCTCATTGTGGTTTTGGTTTGCATTTCTCTGATGGCCAGTGATGGTGAGCATTTTTTCATGTGTTTTTTGACTGCATAAATGTCTTCTTTTGAGAAGTGTCTGTTCATGTCCTTCGCCCACTTTTTGATGGGGTTGTTTGTTTTTTTCTTGTAAATTTGTTGGAGTTCATTGTAGATTCTGGATATTAGCCCTTTGTCAGATGAGTAGGTTGCGAAAATTTTCTCCCATTCTTTAGGTTGCCTGTTCACTCTGATGGTAGTTTCCTTTGCTGTGCAGAAGCTCTTTAGTTTAATTAGATCTCATTTGTCAATTTTGGCTTTTGTTGCCATTGCTTTTGGTGTTTTAGACATGAAGTCCTTGCCCATGCCTATGTCCTGAATGGTAATGCCTAGGTTTTCTTCTAGGGTTTTTATGGTTTTAGGTCTAACATTTAAGTCTTTAATCCATCTTGAATTGATTTTTGTATAAGGTGTAAGGAAGGGATCCAGTTTCAGCTTTCTACATATGGCTAGCCAGTTTTCCCAGCACCATTTATTAAATAGGGAATCCTTTCCCCATTTCTTGTTTTTGTCAGGTTTGTCAAAGATCAGATACTTGTAGATATGTGGCATTATTTCTGACGGCTCTGTTCTGTTCCATTGATCTATATCTCTGTTTTGGTACCAGTACCATGCTGTTTTGGTTACTGTAGCCTTGTAGTATAGTTTGAAGTCAGGTAGTGTGATGCCTCCAGCTTTGTTCTTTTGGCTTAGGATTGACTTGGTGATGCGGGCTCTTTTTTGGTTCCATATGAACTTTAAAGTAGTTTTTTCCAATTCTGTGAAGAAAGTCATTGGTAGCTTGATGGGGATGGCATTGAATCTGTAAATTACCTTGGGAAGGATGGCCATTTTCATGATATTGATTCTTCCTACCCATGAGCATGGAATGTTCTTCCATTTGTTTGTATCCTCTTTTATTTCCTTGAGCAGTGGTTTGTAGTTCTCCTTGAAGAGGTCTTTCACATCCCTTGTAAGTTGGATTCCTAGGTATTTGATTCTCTTTGAAGCAATTGTGAATGGGAGTTCACTCATGATTTGGCTCTCTGTTTGTCTGTTATTGATGTATAAGAATGCTTGTGATTTTTGCACATTGATTTTGTATCCTGAGACTTTGCTGAAGTTGCTTATCAGCTTAAGGAGATTTGGGGCTGAGACAATGGGGTTTTCTAGATATACTATCATGTCATCTGCAAACAGGGACAATTTGACTTCCTCTTTTCCTAATTGAGTACCCTTGATTTCCTTCTCCTGCCTAATTGCCCTGGCCAGACCTTCCAACACTATGTTGAATAGAAGTGGCGAGAGAGGGCATCCCTGTCTTGTGCCAGTTTTCAAAGGGAATGCTTCCAGTTTTTGCCCATTCAGTATGATATTGGCTGTGGGTTTGTCATAAATAGCTCTTATTATTTTGAGATACGTCCCATCAATTCCTAATTTATTGAGAGTTTTTAGCATGAAGGGTTGTTGAATTTTGTCAAAGGCCTTTTCTGCATCTATTGAGATAATCATGTGGTTTTTGTCTTTGGTTCTGTTTATATGCTGGATTACATTTATTGATTTGCGCATATTGAACCAGCCTTGCATCCCAGGGATGAAGCCCACTTGATCACGGTGGATAAGCTTTTTGATGTGCTGCTGGATTCTGTTTACCAGAATTTTATTGAGGATTTTTGCATCAATGTTCATCAAGGATATTGGTCTAAAATTCTCTTTTTTTGTTGTGTCTCTGCCAGGCTTTGGTATCAGGATGATGCTGGCCTCATAAAGTGAGTTAGGGAGGATTCCCTCTTTTTCTATTGATTGGAATAGTTTCAGAAGGAATGGTACCAGCTCCTCCTTGTACCTCTGGTAGAATTCGGCTGTGAACCCATCTGGTCCTGGACGTTTTTTGGTTGGTAAGCTATTGATTATTGCCACAATTTCAGCTCCTGTTATTGGTCTATTCAGAGACTCAACTTCTTCTTGGTTTAGTCTTGGGAGGGTGTATGTGTTGAGGAATTTATCCATTTCTTCTAGATTTTTTAGTTTATTTGCATAGAGGTGTTTGTAATATTCTCTGATGGTAGTTTGTATTTCTGTGGGATCGGTGGTGATATCCCCTTTATCATTTTTGATTGCATCTATTTGATTCTTCTCTCTTTTTTTCTTTATTAATCTTGCTAGCGGTCTATCAATTTTGTTGATCCTTTCAAAAAACCAGCTCCTGGATTCATTTATTTTTTGAAGGGTTTTTTGTGTCTCTATTTCCTTCAGTTCTGCTCTGATTTTAGTTATTTCTTGCCTTCTGCTAGCTTTTGAATGTGTTTGCTCTTGCTTTTCTAGTTCTTTTAATTGTGATGTTAGGGTGTCAATTTTGGATCTTTCCTGCTTTCTCTTGTGGGCATTTAGTGCTATAAATTTCCCTCTACACACTGCTTTGAATGCATCCCAGAGATTCTGGTATGTTGTGTCTTGGTTCTCATTGGTTTCAAAGAACATCTTTATTTCTGCCTTCATTTCGTTATGTACCCAGTAGTCATTCAGGAGCAGGTTGTTCAGTTTCCATGTAGTTGAGCGGTTTTGAGTGAGATTCTTAATCCTGAGTTCTAGCTTGATTGCACTGTGATCTGAGAGATAGTTTGTTATAATTTCTGTTCTTTTACATTAACTGAGGAGAGCTTTACTTCCAAGTATGTGGTCAATTTTGGAATAGGTGTGGTGTGGTGCTGAAAAAAATGTATATTCTGTTGATTTGGGGTGGAGAGTTCTGTAGATGTCTATTAGGTCCGCTTGGTGCAGAGCTGAGTTCAATTCCTGGGTATCCTTGTTGACTTTCTGTCTCGTTGATCTGTCTAATGTTGACAGTGGGGTGTTAAAGTCTCCCATTATTAATGTGTGGGAGTCTAAGTCTCTTTGTAGGTCACTCAGGACTTGCTTTATGAATCTGGGTGCTCCTGTATTGGGTGCATATATATTTAGGATAGTTAGCTCTTCTTGTTGAATTAATCCCTTTACCATTATGTAATGGCCTTCTTTGTCTCTTTTGATCTTTGTTGGTTTAAAGTCTGTTTTATCAGAGACTAGGATTGCAACCCCTGCCTTTTTTTGTTTTCCATTTGCTTGGTAGATCTTCCTCCATCCTTTTATTTTGAGCCTATGTGTGTCTCTGCACGTGAGATGGGTTTCCTGAATACAGCACACTGACGGGTCTTGAGTCTTTATCCAATTTGCCAGTCTGTGTCTTTTAATTGGAGCATTTAGTCCATTTACATTTAAAGTTAATATTGTTATGTGTGAATTTGATCCTGTCATTATGATGTTAGCTGGATATTTTGCTCATTAGTTGATGCAGTCTCTTCCTAGTCTCAATGGTCTTTACATTTCGGTATGATTTTGCAGTGGCTGGTACCGGTTGTGCCTTTCCATGTTTAGCGCTTCCTTCAGGAGCTCTTTTAGGGCAGGCCTGGTGGTGACAAAATCTCTCAGCATTTGCTTGTCTGTAAAGTATTTTATTTCTCCTTCACTTATGAAGCTTAGTTTGGCAGGATATGAAATTCTGGGTTGAAAATTCTTTTCTTTAAGAATGTTGAATATTGGCCCCCACTCTCTTCTGGCTTGTAGGGTTTCTGCTGAGAGATCCGCTGTTAGTCTGATGGGCTTCCCTTTGATGGTAACCCGACCTTTCTCTCTGGCTGCCCTTAACATTTTTTCCTTCATTTCAACTTTGGTGAATCTGACAATTATGTGTCTTGGAGTTGCTCTTCTCGAGGAGTATCTTTGTGGCATTCTCTGTATTTCCTGAATCTGAATGTTGGCCTGCCTTGCTATTGGGGAAGTTCTCCTGGATAATATCCTGCAGAGTGTTTTCCAACTTGTTTGCATTCTCCGCGTCACTTTCAGGTACACCAATCAGACGTAGATTTGGTCTTTTCACATAGTCCCACATTTCTTGGAGGCTTTGCTCGTTTCTTTTTATTCTTTTTTCTCTAAACTTCCCTTCTCTCTTCATTTCATTCATTTCATCTTCCAGGGCTGATACCCTTTCTTCCATTTGATCGCATCGGCTCCTGAGGCTTCTGCATTCTTCACGTAGTTCTCGAGCCTTGGTTTTCAGCTCCTTTAAGCACTTCTCTGTATTGGTTATTCTAGTTATACATTCTTCTAAATTTTTTTCAAAGTTTTCAACTTCTTTGCCTTTGGTTTGAATATCCTCCCGTAGCTCGGAGTAATTTGATCGTCTGAAGCCTTCTTCTCTCAGCTCGTCAAAGTCATTCTCCGTCCAGCTTTGTTCCGTTGCTGGTGAGGAACTGCGTTCCTTTGGAGGAGGAGAGGTACTCTGGTTTTTAGATTTTCCAGTTTTTCTGCTCTGTTTTTTCCCCATCTTTGTGGTTTTATCTACTTTTGGTCTTTGATGATGGTGATGTACAGATGGGTTTTTGGTGTGGATGTCCTTTCTGTTAGTTTTCCTTCTAACAGACAGAACCCTCAGCTGCAGGTCTGTTGGAGTACCTGGCCGGCCGTGTGAGGTGTCAGTCTGCCCCTGCTGGGGGGTGCCTCCCAGTTAGGCTGCTCAGGGGTCAGGGGTCAGGGACCCACTTGAGGAGGCAGTCAGCCCATTCTCAGATCTCCAGCTGCATGCTGGGAGAACCACTGCTCTCCTCACAGCTCAGATGGAAATGCAGAAATCACCCGTCTTCTGCGTGGCTCGCACTGGGAGCTGTAGACCGGAGCTGTTCCTATTCGGCCATCTTGGCTTCTCCCCCCGATGAGCATTTTTTCATGTGTCTTTTGGCTGCATAAATGTCTTCTTTTGAGAAGTGTCTGTTCATATCCTTCACCCACTTTTTGATGGGGTTGTTTGTTTTTTTCTTGTAAATTTGTTTGAGTTCATTGTAGATTCTGGATATTAGCCCTTTGTCAGATGAGTAGGTTGCGAAAATTTTCTCCCATTCTTTAGGTTGCCTGTTCACTCTGATGGTAGTTTCTTTTGCTGTGCAGAAGCTCTTTAGTTTCATTAGATCCCATTTGTCAATTTTGGCTTTTGTTGCCATTGCTTTTGGTGTTTTAGACATGAAGTCCTTGCCCATGCCTATGTCCTGAATGGTAATGCCTAGGTTTTCTTCTGGGGTTTTTATGGTTTTAGGTCAAACTTTTAAGTCTTTAATCCATCTTGAATTAATTTTTGTATAAGGTGTAAGGAAGGGATCCAGTTTCAGCTTTCTACATATGGCTAGCCAGTTTTCCCAGCACCATTTATTAAATAGGGAATCCTTTCCCCATTGCTTGTTTTTCTCAGGTTTGTCAAAGATCAGATAGTTGTAGATATGCAGCGTTATTTCTGAGGGCTCTGTTCTGTTCCATTGATCTATATCTCTGTTTTGGTACCAGTACCATGCTGTTTTGGTTACTGTAGCCTTGTAGTATAGTTTGAAGTCAGGTAGCGTGATGCCTCCAGCTTTGTTCTTTTGGCTTAGGATTGACTTGGCGATGCGGGCTCTTTTTTGGTTCCATATGAACTTTAAAGTAGTTTTTTCCAATTCTGTGAAGAAAGTCATTGGTAACTTGATGGGGATGGCATTAAAACTCGAAATTATACTAACCATACTCTCAGACTACAGTGGAATAAAAATAGAAATCAATACCAAGAAGATTCTTCAAAACCACATAATTATGTGGAAATTAAACAACTTGCTCCTGAATGACTTTTGGGTAAACAACAAAATCAAGACAGAAATAAAATTATTTGAAATAAATGAAAACAGAGATGCGACATATCAAAATCTCTGGCATGCAGCAAAAGCAGTGTTAAGAGGAAAGTTTATAACACTAAATATCTACCTCAAAAAGTTATAAAGATCTCAAATTAACAATCTAACATCACACCCAGAGGAACTAGAAAAACAAGAGCAAATAAACCCCAGAGCTAGCAGAAGAAAAGAAATAACTAAAATCAGAGCATAACTGAAAAAAATTGAGTCCCAAAAATCCATACAAAGAATCAACCAAACCAAAAGTTGGTTATTTGAAAGGATGAAAAAGATTAATAATCTGCTAGCTAGGTTAACAAAGAAAAGATCCAAATAAGCACAATCAGAAATCACAAAGATGACATTATAACTGATCCCACAGAAATCCAAAAGATCCTAAGAGACTATTATGAACACCTCTACACACACAGACTAGAAAATCTGAAGGAAATGGATAAATTCCTGGAAACACACAATCTCCTAAAACTGAATCAGGAAGAAATTGAAATACTGAACAGACCAATATCGAGTTCTGAAACTGAATCAGTAATTTAAAAACCTACCAACCAAAAAAAAAGTCCCAGACCGGGTGGATTCACAGGCGAATTCTACCAGACATACAAACAAGAGCCGGTACCAATTCTGCTGACACTTTTTAAAAAAATTGAAGAGGAGAGACTCCTCTCTAACTCAGTCTGTGAAGCCAGCATCAGTATTGATAACAAAACCTGGCAAAGACACAACAAAAAAGGAAAACTACAGGCCAAGATCCTCGATGACTATAGATGCAAAAATCCTCAAATGCCAATCATTAAATGCAAATCAATAAATGTGATTCACCACATAAGCAGAATTGAAAACAAAAACCATATGATCATCTCACTAAATACAGAAAAAGCTTTCAATAAAATCCAACATCCATTCATAATAAAAACCCTCAACAAACTAGGAATCAAAGGAACATATCTATGACAAACTCACAGCAAACATCATACTGAATGGGCAAAAGCTAAAACCATTTCTCTTGTGAAGTGGAACAAGGATTCCTACTCTCACTACTCCTATTCAACTTAGTACTAGAAGTCCAAGCCACAGCAATCGAGCAAGAGAAAGAAATAAAAGGCATCCCAACAGGAAAAGTCAAACTATCTCTCTTTGTGGATGATAGGATTCTGTACCTTGAAAACCCTAAACACTCCACCAAAAGGCTCCTGGAACTAATACATGACTTCAGCAAAGTTTCAGGCTACAAAATCAAGGTACAAAAAAGCAATTACATAATTTCTACACACCAGCAATATTCAAGCTGAGAGCCAAATCAGAACACAATCTCATTTATAATAGCCACACCAAAAACAAAACACCAACAAAAAAAATCCTAGGAATACGTATAACCAAGAAGATGAAAGATCTCTACGAGGTCTACTACAAAACACTGCAAAAAAGAAATCATAGATGGCACAAACAAATGGGAAAATATTCCATGCTCATGGATTAGAAGAATCAATGTTATTAAAATGGCCATACTTTCCAAAGCAATCTACAGAGTCAATGCTATTCCTATCAAACCGCCAACTTCATTTTTCACAGAATTAGAAAAAACTATTCTAAAATTCGTATGGAACCATGAAAGAGCCCAAGTAGCCAAAACAATCCTAAGCAAAAAGAACAAAGCCAGAAGCATCACATTACGCAACTTCAAATTATACTATAAGGCTACGGTCACGAAAACTACATGATACTGGCTCAAAAACAAACACATACACCAATGAAACAGAATAGAGAACCCAGAAATAAAGCTGCACACCTATGGCCATCTAATCTACAAAGCTGACAAAAATAAGCAACAGGGAAAAGACTTCCTATTCAATAATTCTTGTTGGGATAACTGGATAGCCACATGTAGAAAAATGAAATTGGACCCCTACCTTTCACCTTATAAAAAATTAACTCAAGATGCATTAAAGTAAATGTAAGATCCCAAACTTTAAGAATCCTAGAAGAAAACCTAGGAAACACCATTTTGGACATGGGCTCTGGGAAATAATTTATGACTAAGTCTTCAAAAGCAATTCCAATAAAAACAAAAAGTGACAAGTGTGACCTAATTAAAGAGTTTCTTCATAGCAAAAGAAACTATCAACAGAGTGAACAGACGAACAGAGTTTCTTCATAGCAAAAGAAACTATCAACAGAGTGAACAGACGACCACAACAGAGTGAACAGAATGGGAGAAAATATTTGCAAACTATGTGTCCAACAAAGGTCTAATTTCCAGAATCTATAAGGAACTTAAATAATTGAACAAACAAAACACATTAGAAAGTGGGCAAAAGACATGAACAGACACTTCTCAAAAGGAGGCATACAACAAATATATGAAAAAATGTTCAACATCACTAATCATCAGAGGGGTGCAAATCAAAAGCACAATGAGTTTTAATAAAAGGAAGAACTTTACATAGGAAGAGTAGCCCACAATGGAATAAGTCACATTTTAAAGTGGTGTACTGCTTTTCACTTAAAGACTTCAATCAAAGATAGAGGGCCATTTATCACAATGTTGAAAGTGATTTTCTTCTCTACTGGGTAGAGGATTTTTTAGAAGACCTTTTGTATTAGCATTCTCTAAAGGGACAGAACTAATAGGATATAGGTGTATATATGAAGGGGAGTTTATTAAGGAGTATTGACTCATACGATCACAAGGTGTAAGTCCCACAATAGGCCATCTGCAAGCTGAGGAGCAGGGAAGCCAGTCCATTCCAAAACCTCAGAAGTCAGGAAGCTGACAGTGCAGCCTTCAGTCTGTGGCCAAAGGCCAAGAGCCCTGACAAACCACTGGTTAAGTCCAAGAGTCCAAAAGCTGAAGAATTTGGAGTCTGATGTTCAAGGGCAGGAAGCATTCAGCACGGGAGAAAGATGTAGGCTGGAAGACTCAGCAAATCAAGTGCTCCTACATTTTTCTGCCTGCTTTATTCTAGCCTCTCTGGCAACTGATTAGGTGGTGCCCACCCAGATTGAGGGTAGGTCTGCCTCTCCCATCCACTGACTCAAATGTTAATCTCCTTTTATAACACCCTCACAGACACAACCAGGAACAATACTTTGCATTCTTCAATCCAATCAAGTTGACACTCAATATTAACCATGACAACTCTGTTTTCAAGTTGACTTATAACTTGACATCCGCCACCACCACCATTTTTTTTACAGAAAAAAATATGAAGTAGTATGGAATTATGATATATACACATTAAAAAGATACAAATTTAAAAAAAATAGAGATCAGAAACCACATGGAAGACTTAGGAGAGTAGCAACAATTAAAATTAAAAATTTGAGGTCATGGAAGTTCAAAAAAGAAAATCCAACTCCCAACCATTGGAGATGTTGATTTAGTTCATCTGGAGTGGAACTGGGTAATATATTCTTTTTTTTAAGCCTCTTATCTAATTCTGGTTAGAGATCGACTGTCTCAGACTGTCTCTCCCAGCTCTTGGTCATCTCCTCCATGATTTTGTCAGGGGCTAAACATTACCCAATTTAAGGTAAGCTAAAGAGTATTCCTGTTACAGATAGAAAAAAAAAAAAGTTCATGGGTAGCAGTTCCCAGAAAGTGGGTATGAAAAGCCTAGCTCTCTCCCAAATGGAGAAAAGCAAATCTCACCATCCATTATTCACAGAGACTGCTTTGTAGTTCCCTGAAGCAAGGCTGTTTTATCCTGCCTAACTTGGGAAGCATTCTCCTTGGTTCACCCTAATGGAAAATGGTGGAGAAAATGGTTTATAGACTCTTCTTACTGAGACAACCCTCTGGGTGACCGAAAACAAAAATCAACTAATCAATCCCAAGACTTCCTACACATTGACTGGAAATCTACCCCCACAACTTGATGTGGGAGGGAAACACCCAAGTTCCCAGAAAATCCCATTTATCCATAAGACCCTTCTCCTGGTTATTTCAGCCTCCCTAGGGATAGACACTAAGGTGTTATAGCTCTGGTCCATTGCATGAAGAGTTATCCAGGGCCTGGAAGATGTTCATGGTGGCATCAACTGGCCACCTCAGTCATAAATGGTCCTGGAAATCCGACTTGGATCAGTACTGCCTTCTGATCAAAACTCAGATGATCAGTGATATCCAAGGTCCCTAATAACTACTGGATTCTCAGATTCCAGTGTGTGAGCATGAGACAATGAAGGCAAATGGGTAGGTCCTGGCACACACACATCCCAGGCACTGTCACGAAAGGAGGATTCACACATATCAACATAAAGTCTGAGACCAAAGTGAAGAAACAGCACCTGATGTTCTTTTCAACCAAGATCCCTGCTTAATTCCAAACATATTCTTCAGGCTGGATGTCGGGCAGCTGAAGGGTGATCAGTCTTCTGCTGGAATTAAAGCCTGCTGTGATGTTAATGAAGAACCACCAGTGGGTTTGCTGGAAGGTAATTTAGATCTACATAATTATGACTTAATCCCTCACCTGGTGACATCAGAAAGGTCCTTACCCAAGTGCAAGCTGCATGATATCATGCCACAAAGAGTACAGCTGTGTGACTCCTGTTCCCTTTTGTGAGTAGTGCTCACATCAGTCATGATAGCTTTATTAAATGGTGCAACCCAACCCAATTCTTGCACACAGAGTGCTATTTCCTAATCAAAACTGCAAAATGTGGCTGAGCAGGCTTTGAAAAGAAAGCTAGGTCTGCATCTTAAATAGCAGATTAACTGCTCTGCATGGGAAAGTTGCTGGGGTGGAGGGGTGGGGACAGCGGAGAACATCAGTACTTCAGAGTATTTCAGAGATAGAGAGGCAGTTGGAGGTACTGCCTCTCTATCAGTTGGAAGTGAAGAAATCCTCACAGCTATCTTCAGAACTCTACCTCTGGTTCTGGGGACAACTGTCATGGCAGGGACACATCACATTCAGCTAGTTCCCAGGGCCAACAAGAGCTCTCACTGAAGTATTTATGCTTCTTGTCCTCCATCTTCCAAGGGAGATGAGACATGGGTGTGAGAAAGAGAAAACCTTTAGAAAATAGCTTGGAGCCACGTCCAACACAGTGCCTGACTCAGATGCAAAGCCAGTGTTTTGTGCCATCAAGTATGGTAAAGATGTAAGAGTTTCTTAGGTCAGAGGCATTCAACGAGGGATAGAGTTTATGTCAAACTTGGGGTAGGGAGGTGGGGAAAGGGTCAAGGGTGTTTCCAGAAGGAGATGGCATTTGGGCTTGGCCTAAAGGATGGTGTTATGAGTTGAACTGTGTCCCCTGCCAAAATGTGTATTTTAAGTCTTAACCCCCAGTACCTCAGAATGTGACCTTATTTGGAATTAGGGTTATTGTAGATGTAATTAGTTAAGATGAGGTCATACTGTAGTAAGGTGAGCCTCTAATCCCATAAATGGTGTCCTTGTAAAAAGGGTGATGGGACTCAGGACATGCTACCAACATTATGGCACTTTGGCATTTGAGAAAATAGTAGAAGCAGGAAGGTCATTTTCACCATCCCCCTCACCCTTTGTCCCTGAAGCAGGCCATAAAACCTAGAAAGGCCACTCTCTGACCTCCCTCTCTTCTCTCCTGAAGACCCTCATGTGACAGCTGTCCTGTCTTGTACCTAGAGGGAAGGAAAGTCACACAGGGACACCAAGAAGGAGCTGAACAAACAGGCCTTCTAGTTCCCCCCAGTGTATTACCATTAAACGGTTCCCTTTGCTCCTCCTATCACACTTCTTTGTTTTTTTTTTTTTTTTTTGAGGTGGAGTTTTGCTCTTGTCACCCAGGCTGGAGTGCAATGGCGCAATCTCAGCTCACCACAACCTCCACCTCCTGGTTTCAAGTGATTATTCTGCCTCAGTCTCCTAACTAGCTGGGATTACAGGTGCCCACCACAACACCCAGCTAATTTTTGTATTTTTAGTAGATACAGGGTTTCGCCATGTTGGCCAGGCTGGTCTCGAACTGCTGACCTTAGGTGACCCACCCGCCTTGGCCTCACGAAGTGCTGGGATTACAGGCATGAGCCACTGCACCCAGCCCTCCCATCACACTTCTGCACAGGTTTCCCTGGTTCTTTGGGTCTTCATTTCTAAAGGCTTCCATGTCACATAAAACTTAAGTAAACATATGCATTTTTCTTGCTGATATGTCTTTTGTTATAGTGGTCTCAGCCATGAACCTTGTTAATGGGTGAGGAAAATACCTTTTTCTCTCCTACAGGGGGAAATTTGGAGACAGACACATACATGGGGAGATGCCATGTGAAGACTTGAGTTCTGCTGCCACAAGCCTAGGAACCATTAGAAGCCAGGAAAGAGGCCTGGAACAGCTCCTTCCCCAGCACCTTCAGAGAGAGCAAGGCTCTACCAACAACCTGATTTTGAACTCCTCGCCTCCAGAACTGTGAGACAATATATTTCTGTTGTTTTAAGCCACCCAGCATGTGGTACTTGGTTACAGCAGCCCTGGCAAATGAATACAGGTTTGTAGGACTGTATTTTTAGAGATGGAAAGGAGAACTTCAAGTGGAAGGAAGAGCATGAGCTTACTGGGGTAAGAATATGTATTTACGTATGCAGCACATTCATCAGTTCGGTTCTACTGGAACCAAGGTCTGTAAAGGAGCCATGGGAAAGTTATTGTGGCCAAGTAACAGAGGCTTTGAATGCTGGAAAAGACATCTAAATTTTGGGGCCGGGCACGGTGGCTCATGACTGTAATCCCAGCATTTTTGGAGACCGAGGCGGGTAGATCATGAGGTCAAGACAACAAGACCATCCTGGCCAACATGGTGAAACCCCATCTCTACTAAAAATACAAAAACTAGCTGGGCATGGTGGCATGCACCTGTAGTCCCAGCTACTTGGGAGGCTGAGGCAGGAGAATCGCTTGAGCCCAGGAGGTGGAGGTTGCAGTGAGCCGAGATTGCACCACTGTACTCCAGCCTGGCGATAGAGCAAGACTCCATCTAAAGAAAGAAAGACATCTACATTTTTATCTGGCAGAGTTTGCTTGTTTTGTGTTAATATTTATTTCTATCTATCTTGGCCTAAAATGATTTGAGGTGGCTGACCTTAGCATGTAGATCATGGGGAACCAGGTTGTGTGCCAGGAAGTGACTTGATCGGCACCTGCACAGGAGGGTGATCTTGGATGCAACTCCTTGGAGAAACAGAGCCAAGCAGCAGCCTAGGTGAGAAGCTGTGGCTATCATCTGAAAACTATGCAAAGCAGGTCTGAACTAGGAAAAGGGCAGCAGGTCAGAGAAGAGGGGATAAAGACAAGAGGTGAAATGGTAGGTTGACCTGGCAAATGCTTGCATGTGAGAGGAAGGGAGAGAGAGGAATTGAATGGAACGTGGTCAACATTTGAGCCTGGTGACTGTGAGGACAGTGATGCCATTTGCAGATTTAGGAGGAAGCATCACGTGAGGGAGGTGGAGGAGTTGTTTTTGTGCACATTGACTCTGAGGTGGTGGAGGGGTCCAGCAGGCAGTTGGACTTAGGAGAAAATGCACCATTATTCATCCAAACAAGATAATTGAATTTTTGAAGGCAGATAAAAAATAATGGTTCTACTCTACAAGAAATGAAGTGAAATGGTAAAACAACAACAACAAAACATACACACACAAAAAAAGCAAAAAACTAACTCATCCAATTAATCCATTTAGAGGTTGTTCTCATCTAGTGAAATGTGTGTGTGGATGTGTGTGTGGATGTGTGTGCACTTAAGTACTGTTAACAAAGAAAAGGTCTGGTCAGTGGCAAAAACTACTTGAACGCTGCTTTTAGCAAAGTCATCCCTCTCTTCAGAAGGATGAAGTACTCTTGCTTGTCAAAGAAGGTCCCTCTCAACTAGAAAAACAGCTGCAGGAACTCCAGCCCAAGGACCCCACAGCCCACAGGAGTGATCTCTTGCTTTGCTCTCCTGGCTGTCTCAGGAAGCAGAAGTGGAAACATTTGAGATGACAGCAGCTCTGCTTTCTTTGTAGAGTTAATTAGCTGGTGAATACTGAGCTCTCCGACAGAGAGGAAGCTCGGGTTATCAAAGTATTATTAATTGATGCATCTGGAGAAAGAGAGAAGCAGCCCCATCTGGACAGAGCTTGGATTCTTTTAGCGCCAGAATGGAGGAAAGCCCTTTCCTTAAAGTACAGTAAGAAAAGCCTGGTTCAGCTAAACAGTGAAGGGCAGTAGAATCTAACTCACACTCAACCCTCCTTAACACCTTCCATTCTTAAGTATTTATTAAGCCTGGTACAAGTGACAAATACCACATGTGATCTGTTATCACCAAAACTCATTAAGACAAATAATATTGAATAAGATCACGCAGGATGGCTTGCCATCAGAACTACTTACTACTTCAGGCCGGGTGCCATGGCTCATGCCTGTAATCCCAACGCTTTTGGTAGCTGAGGCAGGTGGGTCACCTGAGGCAAGGAGTTCAAGACCAGCCTGGCCAACATGGCAAAACCCCGTCTCTACTAAAAATACAAAAATTAGCCGGGCGTGGTGGTGGGTGCCTGTAATCCCAGCTACTCAGGAAGCTGAGGCAGGAGAATTACTTCAACCCAGGAGGCAGAGGTTGCAGCAAGCCGCCAAGATTCCACCACTGCACTCCAACCTGGGCGACAGAGCAAGGCTCTGTCTCAAACAAATAAACAAACAAGCAAACAAACAAACAACTTACTACTTCCAATAAAACTAGAATACAAGCCACATGTAATTTTAAACTTTCTTTTTTTTTTCTTTTAGTGACAGTTTCGCTCTTGTCGCCCAGGCTGGAATACAGTGGCGCGATCTCAGCTCACTGCAACCTCCACCTCCCAGTTGGTTTCAAGCAATTCTCCTGCCTCAGCCTCCCAAGTAGCTGGGATTACAGGAGACAGCCACCACGCCCGGCTAATTTTTCGTATTTTTAGTAGGGACAGGGTTTCACCATGTTGGCCAGGCCGGTCTCAAACTCCTGACCTCAGGTGATCCGCCCACCTCTGCCTCCCAAAGTGCTGGGACTACAGGTGTGGGCCACCGCACCCAGCCAATAATTTTAAACTTTCTAGTAGCAACACTTAAAAAAGTAAAAAGAAACAAGCAAAGTTAATTGTAATAATATATATATTAGACCATATATATTAGTATATATGATATATTAAATAATATATAATATAATATATATTAAATAATATATAGTATAATATGTATTATATATTAATAATATATATTATTTAACCCAGTGTGTCCAAAATATTACCATTTCACCATGCAATCCAAATTTTAAAATTATTGAAGTATTTTACTTTTTTTTGGTATGAAGTCTTCAAAATCCAGCATATACTTTACACTTAAAAGTGTATCTCAGTTTTAAGTGTTTGAGGGTCCCATGTGGCTGGTGGCCCACTTATTGGGAAGCACAGCACCATGTCTTCTGAACAGAAGACTTCAATCCTTGCTATTTATATAAACCCATTCTCTAGTTATGGCATCACACCTCATTTTCACAATGGATGATCTTTCTTCTGATTTAAAAAAAAAATTTAGACAAGATACATTTAACAGAATTGATTTGAGCAAGGAACAATTTCATGAATTGGGCAACAGTCCAATTCAGCAGGAGAGGTTCAGAGAGCTCTGTAGCTGTAGCAGCATGGGCAGTGAGCTTATATAGGCTGGCATGGAAGTAACACAAAGAAAATCTATTTCATTGCTTAGAGTAGAAAGATCTTAGTTGCAGGTTTATTGGCAGTTTCTGGTTGGTGAAGTTTTTAGTTTCGTTTTATCGTTTACATCAGGCGTTGGTCTGCTTATGTAGAAACTTAAAATATTGGAGTCACCCCAGTCTACTGATTCCCCATCCCCAGATTTTTTTAACACTTCAAAATGTGTGACCAATTAATTTGCTAGAGATTTCTTCAAAATTATAAGGTATTTCCTCCTGTTTAAAAGCTACAGGACTCAGGGCCATACGTGGTGGCTCATGCCTATAATCCCAGCACTTTGGAAGCCAAGGCCGGGGATCACTTTAGTTCAGGAGTTTGAGACCAGCCTGACCAATATGGCAAAACCCAGTCTCTACTAAAATTACAAAAATTAGCCAGGCATGGTGGCATGCACCTGTAGTCCTAGCTTCTAGGGAGGCTGAAGCATGAGAATGGCTTGAACCAGGGAGGTGGAGATTGCAGTAAGCTGAATTGTGCCACTGCACTCCAGCCTGGGCAACAGAGTGAGACTCCATCTAAAAATAAAAATAAGAAATGAAAGCTACAGGACTCAGTTTACAGATATTATTTTGTGCTGATGGGGTTCAGGATATGCTACTCCAAAATATGGTACCTTGACATATTGAATATTGTAGGCTGAAAGAATTAGAGAAAACCAAAGAAGCAGGAAGGTCACTTTCTGACTTTCTTTCACACTTCTCTTCTGAAGCAGTTCATAAAACCTAGGAAGGATTTTCTGACCTTCCCCTGAAGCAGGTTCTAAGACCCTTATTCAAGAGGTGCCCTCTCTACACCTGCAGGAAAGGAACGTTCTTATCTTTGAGGATACAAAGACACAGAGAAGAATCTGAACAAATAGACCTTGCTAAGATCTCCCTAGTTTATTACCATCAAATCATCCCCCCTTTATCCACTCATATCTCTCCATGACTGTCCATTCTTCACTAAACTTAGCATAAAAATATACTTAAAATGCTTCTTTGGGTTATTTCTTTATAAAGCCTCCATGTATGTAAAACTTATTAAATAAATTCATATGCTTTTTCTCTTGTTAATCTGTCTTTTGTTTCTGGCTTTAGCCATGAAGCTAGCAATGGATGAGGAAAAGATGTTTTTGTTACCCTACAGTGCAAAGGCAAGCTTGAATCTCAAATTTTAATGGAAAGGAATTGGGGAGAAAGAGAACATTTGCCCAGTGTTTTTCTATGTGCCACATACCATGCCAGGCACTGCATTTACACTCTTTCATGTAATTCTTACATTCAACTGAGCAACACATATATTACCACCATTTTTCTGTTGGGAAAACTGCAGATATAAGAGGACAAATGCCTTGCCCAAGTACATATTACCAGTAACAGCTGGTGTTACCAGTAAAGGCCCTAATTTTCAGTATTACTGGTCCTTTTTACTGTAAGCATCATAAGCACAGAGGCCAACTCTACTGGCAGTACTTGGTAGTTTTCCGTATCTGTGTCATTGAACAAGTCACATGGCGTGTGTTACAGTGTGCTCTTTTAGTTTTGCCATCTGTAGGTGGCTTGTGTTAATCAGCTCAATTAGACCCTGTGTCTTATCACAAGGACAGAGGGCTTTCTGTAGTCGGGGGTTCTTGCCTTAGTGTACTAGAAAAATTGGATCACACGCGGGCTTGGAGAATGAGGGCAAGGTTTTATTGAGTGGTCAAAGTAACTCAGCAGATGGATGGGAGCCAGAAGCCGGGTGGTCTTTCCCTGGAGTTGGGCCTCTCAGCAGCCGCGTTCTCTTCCAACCACCCTTGGCCGAACTCCGCATTGTCCTGTTGTAGATGCCCTGCCAGTGTCTCTGGTGTCTGCCGGTGTGCTCTTCTGCCAGTGTGTTCCTTTTGACATCCAGCCATTTGTGTCTGTGCCCACTAGGGTTTTGGGGGTTTTATAGGCACAAGATAGGGGCGTGGCTGGCCAGGGTGGTCCTGGAAAATGCAGCATTTGGCTATGAAAACAGAAATGCCTGTCCTCACCTAGGTCCTTAGGCACAGGCCTGAGGGTGGAGCCCTAGCCAAGGACCATGCCCTTTTCTACCCAGCACTTCCCTGCCCTCCTCCTGTATCAAATGCAGGCCATGTGGTATCCAAGCCTGTCTCACATTCTCATCAAGGTATGTGGCTCATTGGATGCAGCCCATCCCATTGCCCCCATCCCACCCCACAACAGTACCATGCAGATCTCACTCAGCACAACACTGAAGCCACGTACACCTGCTGATAGGATAGGGCAGACAGGGAACCTTATCCACAGATAGAAGCTAAGGCAGCTGCCCACTCTCTACCCTGGGAAGCCCCAGCCCCTCTCCTGTTAAACTCTTGTTCCTTCAGGTGAGGCTGAGGGATGAGACTTTACTCAACATCCTGGAGCTGGCTCTTCCTCATGCACAGCCTTTGAAGATCCCATGGAAAAGGGGTGGCAGCTAGCAGCAATAAAATATGTTACTGGTGGAGGGTGTTCAGGTTCTTGCCATATTTTTTTTTTTTGAGACTGTCACTCTGTTGCCCAGGCTGTAGTGTAGTGGTGCGATCTCAGCTCACTGCAACCTCCACCTCCCGGGTTCAAGTGATTCTTCTGCCTCAGCCTCCCAAGTAGCTGGGATTACAGGTGTGTGCCACCATGCCTGGCTAATTTTTGTGTTTTTCGTAGAGACAGGGTTTCACCATGTTAGTCAGGCTGGTCTCGAACTCCTGACCTCATGATCCACCCACCTCGGCCTCCCAAAGTGCTGGGATTACAGGCGTGAACCACCGTGGCCAGCCGGTTCTTGGCATCTTGAACAAAGAATTGGACAAAACACACAGACAAAGCAAGGAAAGAATGAAGCAACAAAAGCAGAGATTTTTTGAAAACGAAAGTATACTCCACAGAGTGGGAGTGGGCCAAGCACAGGGGCTCAAGAGCCAGTTAAAGAATTTTCTGCCATTTAAATACCCTCTAGAGGTTTCCATTGGTTACTTGATGCCCTATGTAAATGAGGAAGATGAAGTAAAGTTGCAAACTCATTTACTTGGTGTGTGCCCTGTGGAAATGGAAAGGATATTTCCTGTCATAGCTGAGGTGTTTCCATTTGATTTAGTTCTAGGAAGTCAGCGTGAATTGGCCTTATGTTCCCTGCCTCCAGATGTTATTCTCCTGCCTCAAGAATACTACATTTTAAAAAGTGGTTGAAGAGAACTCCTCATTGCAGAGGGAAGGCAGCAGTGCACAACAAGGGGCAATGGGCTAGTTAAGAGGAGAGGTCAAGAAAAGGGTGAGGTGGAAAAAATAGTGGGGGGCCTGCAACCTGCAGAGTCCTGCAGTTGATCTGCAAAGTGAAAGAAGCAGGAGCTGACTCCCCTCTTCTGCCCGCCTCCTCCTGTCTGCTCACTCCCAAGGCTCACCTGCCCTTTCTTCCTCAGCTGGTAAAAAATGGGACCCTGATTTGTACTCTCTGCTTACTTTACCCTGATTTATTTCCCTTTCAAGAGTATAAGCTGAGGGCATAGACTTGACTTTACTCAAGTTTATGTCTTGCACCACACTTATCACAGTGCTTTGCACATAATAGGCAATCCACACTATTTGGTGAATTTAATAATGAAGATCTGGGGTGCCCTGTGAATTTAAGATTGTAAAGGGGTTAAGAGTAAAAAGACACAGAGAATATTGAGACATTCGTTTGCATTTGAGAGAGAGGAGTGGGAAGAGGATACAGAGAGGGACCAAATTGGGACAAGAGGTACAAGTGGGGTGCAGTCTGCAGACCCTTGAAAAGCCCCGGAGAAATCGCATTAAAGAGCTCGAGCCTGAATGACTGCTTTTTATTGACAGATACCTGTTTGATCTTACAAAAGAACATGGGGAGAGAAGTTTCCTCTGTCTTCCTGTGTAATTGCTCTGCATTTCAGAAAGAAAGCTCTCTAAATTACAAGAAAAGAAATGAATGTGTAGTAATTAATTGCCCCAGATTCTCCAAAAAAAAAAGAAAAAGGCGACATAGCTTAAGTAACCATTTCACCATTGGAAACATCCAAAGGCAGTTACCATCATCAAGGGAAATAATAAAAGGCCCAAGCTGGTTTTCTGTGGGGTACACAGAATGTGGTAGAAAGAGCATGGGTTTAGGGATCGGAAGACCTGGGTTGATATTTTTTGCGGCACCACCGAGTAGCTTATGTGCTCTCAGTCTTAGGCAAGTCACCTAAACTCCCAAACTATGTTTGTTCCTCTGCAAAATGGGGATAATAATTCCCACCATTTTAACTATTAAGAAACAGAAAGTGTGTAAAGAACTCAGTATAATGCCTGGATTATTGAAGGTGCCCTTACTGTGAAATCCCTTTATTCTATATGTGTCCAAAATGGTGGCAGTACCTGGTGGGCCAGCTGCTTATTAATTTGCTAGCGGGTTGACATCCTAGATTTGTTTTCAGAGGAAATGCATTAAATAATTTACAGTTCCACAGCATCCACAGAGAAAACTGGTAGGATTGGGTATCTTCGTATAATATTGAGGAAGGGAGGCACCTAGAGCCAGTCAAGCAAATTAGGAGGCTCAAACTGAAAAGGAAAACATTGGCATGCTTTCTCTCTTCACTAGGACTTGGTACTCCATTTGTTCTCTAGTCTATGATAGTGAGAACTGTTGGGTACAAAAAGAGCTCCACTGGCCCCCATTTCTGCTGCTTTCTGTTAGCCCCTGGTCCATAGCTCCATTAGTACATAATCGCATTGTATTACAACACCCATCCATCTTTATGAGTCATCTGGACTTAGTTCACTTTCTCCTGCTAGACCACGGGTTAGCCTAGGTACCTTTTTAAAAACTTTTCTTGTCTTCCTAAGGGAAATTCCAGGAATCTAGAAGCTTCTGTGTAGTATGTAAATTACAGAGAAAGACTGCCGTTTTCCAACTGAAATATGACCCCTTTCAGTGCTGAGATGAGGTCACGGGATGTTCATTTCCTCGTATCTTTAAGGGATAGCTGCAAAGTTAACAGAGCTACTTTCGGAGGAGCCATTAGGAAGGCAAGGGAGGGCTGAGGCTCTGACCCACATTTCATTTTTGTAAGGGTCTGCCATCTTCCTGCTGAGTTATTCCTTTTTTTTTTTTTTTGAGACACAGTCTCGCTCCATTGCCCAGGCTGGAGTGCCGTGGTGCGATCTCAGCTCACTGCAACCTCTGCCTCCCGGGTTCAAGTGATTCTCCTGACTCAGCCTCCTGAGTAGCTGGGATTACAGGCGCCCTCCTCCACTCCCAGCAAATTTTTGTATTTTTAGTAGAGATGGAGTTTCACCATGTTGGCCAGGCTGGTCTCAAACTCCTGACCTCAGGTGATCTGCCTGCCTCAGCCTCCCAAAGTGCTGAAAGTGCTGGGATTACAAGCGTGAGCCACTGCCTGGCCTTATTCCCTTCTTTTTCTTTTTTCTTTTTTTTTTTTTAATCTCAGCCTCTTGTGGCAGCTCTCTAACTGTTGTTCTTTGAGAGGGAATTCTTGTTCCTCTATTCTAGTAGAGCGGCTCCAAGTTTATGGAATCAGCTTTCTTTGATTTGCTGTTGTTCCTCCAGAAGTTGTATGCTTACCAGAGTTGCTTTAAGAAGAATGTTTGATTTTCTAGTAATAGTCTTGAGTTGAGCAGTGGTGGCTTCATCCTTGTTTTGCATTTCTACATATTCCTCATGCAGTGATACTTCTTCACCTTAGACACTTTGGTCTTTTGAGTGGTTGAGCTCAGAATTGTAGCTTTGACAGTCTACAGCCTAAATTCTACAGTTTGTCACATAATTAAAATGCCTGTGCTCTTTTGCCCTCAATTAATACATCAATGGGCCTGCTTAACAATGAAATGTATCTAGTTTCTGTGTTTATTATCTGAAATCATGAACAAGGTAGGTGGGTAGCCCTGGTGATCCTAATGTAGACCAGCATTTGTTTTGGGAAGGGAAGGCAAGCTAGGGTGAGAAGGGATAATCAGGCTGCAAACCCAAGTCCTATGCCCTATAGGAGAGGAAATTGTCTCCTTCTATCCATCTTAGGTGCATCTCAGGGGCCCCAAAAGACAGACAAACTTATTTAATATAAGTTTTATGTGATACAGGAGCCTTCATAAGGAAGACCTGAAGAAGTGGTTAAACCTGAGTATTTTCTATTTTTTTTTTTGGAGACGGAGTCTCGCTCTGTCACCCAGGCTGGAGTGCAGTGGCGCAGCCTCGGCTCACAGCAACCTCCGCCTCCTGGGTTCAAGCAATTCTCCTGCCTCAGCCTCCTGAGTAGCTGGGACTACAGACGCATGCCACCACACCCGATTAATTTTTTTTTTTTTTTTTTTTGGATTTTAGTAGAGACGAGGTTTCACCGTGTTGCCCAGGCTGGTTTCAAACTCCTGAGCTTAGGCAATCCGCCTGCCTTGGCCTCCCAAAGTGTTGGGATTACAGGCGTGAGCCACCACACCCGGCCCTGAGTATTTTTTAATAGTAGGTTTGATGAGCAGAAAATTGTGGAGAAATATGATAGGGCAACAAAGGAATGATCTAATGGTAATAAACGGAGGGAAACTTAGCAAGGCCTGTTCAGATTCTTCTTGCCATCTCTGTGTCTTCAAAGATAAGAATGTTATTTCTTTGCAGGTGGGCACCTCCCACATTAGAGTCTTCTGACCTGATTCAGGGGAAGGTCAGCAAATCCTTTTTAGGTTTTATGACCTGCTACAGGAGGTTGGGGAGGGTGGGTGGCAGTCAGAGTGACCTTTCTACTTCTGTAGTTTTCTCAAATTCTTTCAGTGTAAAATATTCAGTACACCAAGGTGATATTTTTGGGGTAGCATTTCTCACACCCCATCATCCCCAGGTAAGTTCTGGGCACCAACTAATATCTCAACGATGGAAGTTTGCTAAAGGCTTAAAGCCAATAGCCACACTGTTACTTGAAGGTAAGTGGACTTGTCTTTCATCCTGAATGACATGACCTTCCCTGTTAAAGCACCTGATCCTTTTCTGGACAATGTCTGGCCCATGCCCACGGTGGTGTCCAGCGCTCTCTTCCCCTGGGTTGAGGTGCTTGCCTCTGCTCTTTCTTCTTGCCCTCCCTCATTTGTTTCCTTACCCCTAGAAACAGTATTGCTGCTTCCCAACTGAGTTTGCTTATGCAATCAAGACTCGGCATAGACCATGGTGTATTCTTTTCTCTCCCTATCTTTCCCCTCTGTTCATCTATTTCTTTCTAAGCAATTCAAATGACAACCTCTTCCTACAATGGCAGCCTCTCTGGTAGATACTGTTGTAAAACAATACAGATCTTTTTCTTCTTTACTCAGAAAAACTAATGTCTTTTGTGGTCAAAAGAAAATTAGTAACAGCTAAAAGTGGAATTTTAATGACAAAACAACCTAATTGTTATTCAGCTTTAACTTTCAATCCTACCTCCTCTTCCACAAATTCATATTAATTCATCAGCTAAATAATGTGCCTTCTACTAAAGATTCTGACATCTAATTTTCTGCCTGTACAGGTTTATTGCCAGGGTGAAAAATACTTTGTCTTTATATTTTCATTTTTAAAAACAAGCATAATGAAAATATAAAATATCATTTAGGATTTATCTAAGAAGATTTGGCAGCTTCTTTGAGAAATGATTAGATAAAGAAATATGGATCAAATTTAGAAGTCGTCTCTCCTAGCCTTAAGTCATTATTTCAATACGTATGAACTGATTAGATGGGGAGAAGATCTCTCTATCTATAGTTTTAACTATGATCCATGTCCACTTATTTATTTTAAAAAGTTTAACATAAAGAGTAATTTTTGAGACAACAAAGGATTAGGAAGTAGCCATGTTAACTGTGTAAATTGTGATGGTTATTATCCTTGAAATAGGTTGGGTTTACAACGCTCATGCCTGGCTGTCTACCTATTGTAACAAGAGGATACAATCCCTTTGAAAGAGGACTAAAAGAGCAAGAGCAAGAGAAATAGAACACTTGGGTAGTCCCAGATTGGTGTCATAGCTCTCATTCACTTCTGATATGATAAATTTTGCTTAATGTAATCCAATCCTGCGTTCACTTGTTATATCCAAATTATAAATGTATTTCTGTGGCTGAGTGATACATAAACAATGCTTAACATCTTGTCTGGGTTTAGGGAGACTGGAGAAACCCTCCTGGATCCTTTAAGCTGCTGGTAGTGTAAAATCCTATTACTTGTCTGCATATAATAACTATATTAATCACTACTCAGTAAGAGATGTTGGTCTTTTACATCAAGTTTTCCCTTTGGAATCTTAGCCTTTAAAACACACACACACACACACACACACACACCTCAGAATTTCCCTTCCCTTTCTTTCCCCCACAGTTCCCCTCCCCATACCAAAAAAAAAAAAGAAAAAAGAAAAAGAAAAAGAAAGAAAGAAAAGAAAAAAGAAAAAAAAGCACAGGAGACATGACTCCTGGGTCTCTCTCACTTAACTGTCAACTTCCAAACAGGATGTAAGTACCGTGGTGAATATCTCTCTAGACTAATTAGTTTTGTTGGCTCCTTTCAAATGGTTGTCTTTATATTCACGTACCATTCTTATTGGGCAGGAGCCCAGCAGGAAATATTTGGCCCACTCAAAATTCTAAAGAGAATTTAATAAAGGGTCTATTTACAGAGGTATGGTCAAGGTTAAGGAAACCAACAAAGGATGCTGAGGTCCCTGGGGCCTAGCCACAGCAGGAAGCTGAAGGATCAAGAGAAGCAAACAATACTTTTTTAAAAAGCAGTAGGGTCTTTTCAACAAATGATGTTGGGACCACTGGATATCCACATGCGGAAGAATGAAATTGCACCCTTATCTCACACCATGTATAAAAAATCAACCCAAAATGGATTAAAACTTGGCCAGGCATGGTGGCTCATGCCTGTAATCCCAGCACTTTGCGCGGCCAGGGCGGGTGGATCACCTGAGGTCAGGAGTTCGGGCCCAGCCTGGCCAACATGGTGAAACCCCATCTCTACTAAAAATACAAAAATTATCTGGGTGCAATGGCACATGCCCATAGTCCCAGCTACTCAGGAGGCTGAGGCAGGAGAATCGCTTGAACCTGAGATGTGGAGGTTGCAGTGAGCCCAGATCACACCACTGCACTCCAGCCTGGGTGACAGAGCAAGACTCCATCTCAAAAAAAAAAAAAAAAAGGGATTAAAAACTTAAACATAAGACTTCAAACTGTAAAACTACTAGAAGAAAGCATAGGAAAAAAATGATTCTTAATGTTGGTCTTGGTATAAGCCAAAAATAAAACTCTAAGCTTTCCCCCTGACCCCCAACTGACTGAATGGACTACTCTCTCAGCCAAGGACATTCCAAAATAAACCTGAAAAACTAGTTCAGGCCATGATGGGAAGAGGGGATCAGACATTATACCCTCCTCCCTTTGGAATACAAACACAACTGACCAGCATTAACATTAAAACAGAGATCTTAAGACTGACAAAACAGACTCTTGTCAGTAGCAATAAGATACTGAATTCCAACCTGACTCTAGTATAGCATCACATGACAGATAGCAGGCCCTGAAATAAATCAAAGTGTTTTACCCCCAAATATATTTCTTTGACATATTTTGAAATGGCCCTGCAAAACTCTTTCTTGCAGGGAAAATTTACATTCTGTAGAGAATCCCCTTCCATTTCCAGGTCATTTCCTGATCCAGGAGAGAACTAACTAAGAGTTTGGCACCATTTTAGGTCTGATAAGAGACATTTACCATCTATTCTCTCTGAAGCCTGCTATCTGGAGGCTTCATCTACATAATAAAAACTATGGTCCCCACAACCCCTTATCTTAACCCAGACACTCCTTTCTATTTATTGATTCTAGGTCTTTAGATAATTACTTAACTCTTTCAACCAATTGCCAATCAGAAAATCTCTGAATCCACTTATGACCTTGAAGCCTGCACTTTTGAGTTGTTCCAACTTTTCAGACTGAAGCAATGCACACCTTACATGTATTGATTGATATCTGATTGAAGCTTCTGTCCCCCTGAAATGTATAAAATCAAGCTGTAACCAACCACCTTGGGTACATGTTCTCAGACCCTCCTGGGGAATGTGTCATGGGCCTTGGTCACTTATATTTGGCTCAGAATAAACCTTTTTAAATATTTTACAGTTTGACTCTGTTGACGTCGGTCTTGGCAACAATTTTTTGGATATGACACAAAAGCATAGGCAACAAAAGCAAGGATAAACAAGTGGCATTGCATCAAAATGAGAAGCTTCTGCACAACAAAGGAAACAATCAACAGAGTGAATGAGAGAAAATGTTTGCAAACCACATATCTAATAAGGTGATAACATCCAAAATATATAAGGAACTCACGTAACTCAACAGCAAAGAACACAGATAACCTAATTAAAAAATGAGCAAAGGACCTGGGTAGATATTTTTTTCAAAGAGGACATACAAATGGCCATAGGTATATGAAAAGATGCTCAACATCACTAATTGTCAAGGGAAACAGGTGTTGGTGAGTGATAAGGTTTGGCTCCGTTTCCCCACCAAAATCTCATGTTGAATTGTGATCCACAGTGTTGAAGGTGGAGCCTAGTGGGAGGTGATTTGATCATGGGTGTGGTTTCTAATGGTTTGGCACCATCTCCCTAGTGCTGCCTCATGATAGAGTTCTTGTGAGATCTGGTTGTTTACAAGTGTGTAGTACCTCCCCCTTTGCTCTCTCTCCTGCCAGCCACATGCTTGCTTCCCCTTCACCCTCCACCATGATTGTAAGTTTCCTGAGGCCTCCCCAGAAGCAGAAGCCTGTACAACCCACAGAACCGGGAGCCAATTAAGCCTCTTTTCTTTATAAGTTACCCAGTCTCAGGTATGTCTTTATAGCATTGTGAGAATGGATTAATACAGTGAGGATGTGGAGAAAATTGAACCCTTGTGTTGGTAGGAATGTAAATTGATACAGCCATTATGAAAAACAGTATAGGATTTTCTTAAATTAAAAATAGAGCTATCCTGTGATCTGGCAACTCCACTTGTGGGCATATAGCCAAAGGAAATGAGATCAGGATTTTGAAGGGATAGCTACATTCCTATGTTCACTGTAACATTATTCACAATAACCAAGATGTGAAAACAACTTAAATGCCCATTGGCAGTTGAATGTTTAAAGAAAATGTCAGATACATATATATATATATACACACACACATATACATATATATATACACACATATATACATATATATATACACACATATACATATATACACACACACACACACACACACACATATATATATGATGGAGTCTTGCTCTGTCACCCAGGCTGGAGTACAGTGACATGATCTCGGCTTACTGCAACCTCCACCTCCTGGGTTCAAGCAATTCTCCTGCCTCAGCCTCCTGAGTAGCTGGAACTACTGGTGTGCACCATCACGCCCAGCTAATTGTTGTATTTTTTTTTTTTTTTTTTTTTTTGAGACGGAGTCTCACTCTGTTGCCCAGGCTAGAGTGCCGTGATGGTATCTTGGCTCACTGCAAGCTGCGCCTCCTGGGTTCATGCCATTCTCCTGCCTCAGCCTCCCAAGTAGCTGGGACTATAGGTGCCTATCACCACACCCAGCTAATTTTTTTGTATTTTTTAGTAGAGACGGGGTTTCACCGTGTTAGCTAGGATGGTCTCGATCTCCTGACCTCATGATCCGCCCACCTCGGCCTCCCAAAGTGCTGGGATTACAGGCGTGATAATTGCGTATTTTATGTACAGATGGGATTATGCCATGTTGCCAGGCTGGCCTCAAACTCCTGACGTCAGGTGATCTGCCCGCCTTGGCCTCCCGAAGTGCTGGGATTACAGGAATGAGTCGCCATGCCTGGCCAGTATAAAACATTGTTGATTGTGATGTTTCATGCATGTAAGTTTTCAATTTTGATGTAATCTTGCTACTTGTCATCTTTGCTTTTGTTTCCTGTACTTTTGTGTCATATCCAATCATATGTATTATATATATATGCACATACACACACATATATATATACAACACAGATATATATAAAATGAAACAGTATTCAGTCTTAAAAGGGAAAGAAATCCTGTTATTTGCAACAACATGGATGAACCTGGAAGACATTATGCTAAGTGAAATAAGCCAAACACTGAAAGGCAAATAGCGCATGATCTCATTTATATGTAGAATCTTAAAAAAGTGAAACTCATAGCAACAGAGAGTAGATTGGTGGTTCCCAGGGGCCCGAGAGAGGAGGAAATAAGGAGATTTTGGTAAAGGGTACAAAGTTTCAGTTATGCAAAATGACTAAGTTCTGGAGATATAGTCAGCATAGTGACTATAATGAACAATACAGTATTGTATACTAAAATTTGCTAATAGAGTAGATCTTAAGTGTTCTCACCACACACACACACACACACACACACGCGAAAGAAAATGATAACTATACGAAGCAATGATATGTTAATCAGCTTGATTGTAGTGATCATTTTACAAAGTGTACTTATATCAAAACATCAGGTTGTATACCTTAAATATATATGATTTTTATTTGTCAATTATACCTCAGTGAAGCTGAAGAAAAAGAGGGGAAAGGCTTAATGATATTGGATTTGGCAATGACTTTTTGGACATGACAGTAAAAGCATAGGTAACAAAAGTAAAAATAGATAAATTGGACTACATCAAAATTAAAAACTTCTTTGCATCAGAAGTCACAATCAACAAAGTGAAAACACAACCCATAGAATGGGAGAAAAAACTACTTGCCAATCATAGATCTGATAAGAGGTTAATATCCAAAATATATAAAGAACTCCTGGCCGGATGCGGTGGCTCATGCCTGTAATCCCAGCACTTTGGGAGGCTGAGGTGGGTAGATCACAAGGTCAGGAGTTCGAGACCAGCCTGACCAACATGGTGAAACCCCCATCTCTACTAAAAATACAAAAATTAGCTGGGCATGGTGGCGCACGCCTGTAATCCCAGCTAGTCAGGAGGCTGAGGCAGGAGAATTGCTTGAACCCAGGAGGCAGAGGTTGCAGTGAGCCAAGATCTTGCCATTGTACTCCAGCCTGGGTGACAGAGCAAGACTCCATCTCAAAAAAAAAAAAAAACAAAAAAAAAACAAAAAAAAAAACAACTCCTACAACTCAATAACAACAAAACAAATAACCCAATTTAAAAATGAGCAAAGGACTTGAGTAGACATTACACCAAAGAAGATATACAAATAAGCACATGAAAGATGAAAAGATGCTCAACATCATCAATAATTAGGGAAATGTAAATGGAAACCACTATGAGAAATAATCTTGCACCCATTAGGATGGCTGCTATAAAAAACAGAAAATAAGTGTTGATGAGAATGTAGCAAAATTGAAACCCTTGTGCAGTGTTGGTAAGAATGTAAAATGGTGCAACCAGTGTGAAAAACTGTATGGCATTTTCTAAAGCTAGTGTATTACCATATGATCTAGCAGCTTGACTTATGGGTATATACCTCAAATAATTGAAAGAAGGATTTTGAAGGGATATTTGGACACCCATGTTTATAGCAATATTATTCATAATAGCCAAAAGGAGGAAGCAACCTAAGTGTCCATTGACAGATGAGTGGACAAGCAAAATGTGGTCTATCCATACAATGAAATATTATTCAGCCTTAAAAAGGAAGGAAATTCAGACAGAGGCTACAACATAGATGAACCTTAATGGCGTTATGCAAAGTGAAATAAGCCATTAACAAAAAGGCACATACCGTGTGATTCCACTTATATGAGATATTTAGACTAATCAAATTCATAGAGGCAGAAAGTAGAATGGTGTTTGCCAGGGAACAGGGGAGAAAGGAATAGGGAGTTATCGTTTAGTAGTAATGGACTTTCAATTTTGGAAGATGAAAAGAGATCTGGAGACAGGTGGATTGCACTGCAATGTGAATGTATTTAATGCCAGTGGACTATATACTTAGACTAGTTAAAAGGTAAATTTTATGTTGTGTGTATTTTACCACAATGTTTTTAAAGGCTATAGTATTAAGAGCAACTCAATACCTAAAGAGTTAAAATCAAATTTCTCTAAAATGGTTTTTCTTCAACAGAATTTTGTAAAAGCCCATAAATCACTTTCTGAATGAGTTTCCAGTCAAGATGGACTCTTGAGTAGCTTGATTTGCTCAGGAATGAAAATCACAACGTGACAAAGTGAGAACTTCTTGAGGATGGCTCAATAATGAATGACTTTGAAAAATGCCCTACGTCTCAATTTATTTATAATGGAAATACCAAGCCTACTCAAAGCTGTTTGTGTCTGCAGGACTGTATATGTACCAGTAAATAATTCAAACACAAAATCCCTCACTTTGATATCTAAAGGCAATGAGGGGCAAAGGTCAGGCTTCTGTCTTATTCTTCACATGGCAATGGATTTTTGTCCTCCAGAAATGTTGCTGATGTCCTATGTCTCACCAGAAGGCCCTGTGTGAAATGACTCAGGGTGTGATTCTTTCTTTATCATACTCCTTCCATTTTAAACATTTAATGTTTGATTTGAAGGGGAAATAATTTCAAAGCCACTCCTTGTCTACTTGTACTTTTTCATGATTATCATATTATTTCTATGTGCATCCTAGACTTTGTAGTATTCTTAATGGTTTGCATCATCACAAACCTTAAGGAAGGCTGGAGCACTTTCCAGACAGTGGTGCGTGAAATGGAGGAGGATGTTGAAGCAGAGCATCCATGAGGCCCACTTGGCTGGATGGGAAGGCTGGTACAGCAACACTCAGAGATGTAAGGTTTGTTCTTTCTCAAGAGATTCCAAAGGACTTTCTGTTTGCTGTGGTTTGAACATCTCCTCCAAAACACATGTTGAAACTCGGTTACCGTTGTGGGGTGTCAAGAGGTGAGGCCTTTGGGAGGTGGTTGGGCCATGAGGACTCTGTCCTCATGAATGGATGATGTTTTTATCATGGGAGTGGGTTAGTTATTTTGGGATTTTGGCCCCCTTTTCATCTCTGCCTTGTGCCCTCTGACCCTCTCTTGCCCTTCTGCCTTCTGCCCTTTTACTGTGAGATGACCCTTGCCAGATGTGGCACCATGCTCTTGAACTTCCCAGCCTCCAGCACGGTAAGAAATAAAATTATTTTCCTTATAAATTACTGTCTTTGGTATTCTGTTATAGCAACAGAAAAAAAGACTAAGACACTGTTCTTTACTTAGAAACTTCCCTAAGTGTTACATGCTGTGATAATTTTGTCAATTTGAGTGGGACATGGGGTGCCTAGATATTTGGTCAAGTTTTATTCTGGGTGTGTCTGTGAGGGTGTGAGATTAACATACAAGTGGGTAGACTGAGGAAAGCAGATTGCCCTTCCTAATGTGGTGTGCTTCATGCAATTAATTAAAGACCTGAATATAACAAAAAAGCTGAGTAAGAGGAAACTTTGTCTGCCTGGCTTCTTGAGCTGAGACTTTGGTCTTCCCCTGCCTTCAGACTGGCACTTACACCATCAGCTCTCCTGGTTCTCAGGCGCTTGGACTTGTACTGGAATTGTACCACCTGCTCTCCTGAGTCTCCAGCTTGCCAACTGAAGATCATGGAATTCTTAATCTTCATAATTGCATGAGCCAATTCCTTTTAATATGTATGTATGTATCTATAGCCTATCGTATTCATTCTGTTTCTCTGAAGAAACATCTTCCATCCTATTAGTTCTGTTTCTCTGGAGAACCCTGACTACAAATACACTTGCATTGTGGGAAAGATTTGCAGCTTCTTTTTTGGCCTTTATAGCAGCAAAGATTTGTTTATTATGGAAGATAGTACTCACATTAGCAAAGACTAATATGAAACTAATCACTTCAGTGAGAGTCAGAAAATAAAGTCTTTTACTAACCATGGTGAGACTATAGGCATCTCACATCCTATAGACATCCAGATACCATATGTATAAGTTAACTTTTACTGCCTTTCAAACTATCCCAAACATTAGTGGCTTAAAATAGCCATTGATTTGGCTTATGATTCTTGGGGTTGCCTGAGCAGTTCTTCTGGCCTGAGTCATCTCAACTGATTTTTACTGTGCTCCCTCATAAATCAGTTGGCAAGGCAGCTGGTACCAAATAATCCAGGCTGGCTTCATTCTCATGTCTGGCAATGGGATATGGTTGGCCAGGCCCACAAGGGAAACTGGTCCCAGCATCTCTTATTATCCCACAGGCTAGCCTAAGCTTCTTCACAGGGTGGCCACAGCGTTCCCAAGAGCGACAAGAATGAGCAGCCAATGGCCAAGCATTTGTACCACATTCGCTACTGTTCTTTTGGCCAAAGCAAGTTTCACGGTCAAGCCCAGATTCAAGGGGTAGAGAAATAGACTCCACCTCTTAACTGGAGGAGCTACAAAAGTCACCTTGCAAGGGTTGTGCGTGCAGGGATGGGAAGAATTGGTAGCTGTGTTTGCAATCTAGCACACTGAATCAGCCAGTTTTACACTCATCTCCTTTAACTTTCCCTGTAACCTTCCAAGGTTACATTCGGGCCGGTTTGGATTAGATCTCAGGTCTGACTCTAAATGAGTCCTGTTAGCCCCTCTGAATGCTAGTTTGTGTCTTTTTCATTCTTTTGAGGCTTCAGAGTCTCGGCACTCCTCTCTGAGACAAGCATCCTGATCATTTCATTCCAAGCACTTATCTGCACAGATGTCATTTCACTTAGGAGGAACCAAGTGGCAGATGCATTTGGCATAATCACCATAAAGATAACTTTGTGAGCAGTCATCCATGTTTATAAAGCACACCACTATGTGCAGGAGACTTTCGGCAAGAAAGAGGGATACCCTTGTGGAAGAAAAGTAACTGAGGAAGTTTGGATACAAGGTATAAATAAAAGTTCTATAAGGTGCCTAAAAGGCACAGTAGATCACAGAAAACAGAGCCTCCTATTAACCTCATGGGAGAGCATCATCTGTGTGTAATAGGCGTCACGGAAGACCAGGAGTTATAAGGCTCCTGCCTTCCCCTCACTGTTGTCAGGACCTCTAGCTGTGCCCATCTTTTCTTCCTTTGTTTTAACTCTCATCTCCAGATTCTGCTTAGACATTTGACACAATTACCTCCTTTTCCTCACTCATGTCCCTTTTCTTACAGAAAGGCAATACCCTCCTTCTTCCAACTTGCTGTGAGCAGAGTTTATTTCTATATTATTAACATAGAAATACCAAGCCTACTCAAAGCTGTTTGTGTTGCAAACTAGGATAGACTTCTCAGAGACTTCCTACAGCATAGCCCAGCCAGCCTCCTCCCCTTTATCTCTACCACTTCCCCTTCCCAGAATTCCCACTTCCTTCTCCTCTTTCAGGATCTCACTCAAGTCTTACCTCTTCCCTAAAGCTCCTTAGCAACTCTCTCGGGACAGATTTGACCCCAACTGAGATTTTTCTCTTAACTCCCCTGGACTGGCTTGAGCATTGCATTATCTGAGTCCAGGAGTGAGCCCCATCTGCCAACAGTGGTAAGGGGAAGGTGATGCCACTGCTGCCTCCAATTCAGTTCCTCCCTGAAGACCTGTAACACAGCTCCAGACCAATCAGGCAGAACCTATCTCCTCTTGTATACTTTTAACTTAATATGTTTGATGTAGGTGTCCTGCTGCTTCAACCATAATGCAAATCCCTTGAATAAAGAGACTACAACTTTAACTTTTTCTGTATCCCCAGTGCCTGAAACAGCCCTCTCTGTGTAGTAGGGCCTTATAGGTTGTATAACCTGTTGCTGATAATGATGACTTGGGTGTTACCTGTGCTTTGTATCAGAGCCTGCATGACTTGCTTTTCCATAAAGCAGCACTGATCCACACTTGTTCTTAACTAGATGGATTGTGTTGCTATTTTTGAAGTGTATGTGCTGTGGCAGGATTTCTTGAACCTTTCATGTAACTGTCTTCTATTTGCTCTTCTTCCTGTTTTTATTATTCAGTGCCACTGGGACCCTTTAGTTATTAAAACTTGTGTCTCTCAAGCACTTCTGCCTTTTACCACCTCCTGTGATTATGTCTCCCTGAATTTCTCCTGGTCTTCTTTGATCTCCTGACTGTCCTAGTGTAACATTCTCAAGTCCTCATATCTTCATCCCCAAAAGATTTCACACAGTCCCTTCTGGTCATCATTTTAATCATTTTGATCTTAAGTCTTTGTGACTTCCCTGATGATATCCAGTTTTCTGTCTGCTAAGATAATCTGAGCTAGAAATTCTCAGTAATCCTTATCTAGTCCTGTGTTCAGATTTTATTCACAACATGATGCTTGCAGTTCCTTTGCAACAATTCTTCACTGGCTTAACTTTTTTTGCCTTAGTCTCTGAGCTTTTAAGATTATCTTTTCCTGGACTGCAATTTTTATCTTTGATCTCAACACCAGTACCTGATCTGGGTTATCTATTAGTGGGGCAACCTACAAAGCACCTTTGATATCTGCTAGGATGGATATTATTTGGCTCAGTCAACTTCTGCCTAGACTTTATCGGATCTTATTAGCCCAATTACTTATGACAATTATAATCTGAATGTAGCTGATTCCTGCAAAGGTAACACATGCATTCCTCATCTGTTGTTGGCTTTTCCCAACTTTATAATCATGAGGCTCAAAGTGTTTGTCTAACATTTTAAAGGGCCCCTCTCCACCTTACTGGGTCAAGGCTCCAGGTGAAATTCTCTTGGCTCCTATGTTTTCCCTCCTTAGCCCTTATGACAAATAAAACGACATGATTATTAGTGTAATTGTTTCCTTAATGTCTATATACCCACTAGGCTTTTATGAGATAATAAGCTTTCTTTTCTTCTTCCTAGACAGGGATAAGAAACCATCAAAGGATAATAAGTTAATTCATCAAATTATCTCAAATTTAAGGTTCTCCTCCATAAAGTTTTACAAAGCAGTTGAGTAGAAGCACAGTGTTTTGATTAAGGATGTAGGCTGGGAAACCAGACTTTGTATCTGAGTCCTAGCTTTGTCACTGTTTGACACAGTGGATTGAAGGGTTACATGACATCTCTATGCCTGTCCTTCCTCATCTATAATATGGGAATAATAATATTAATCTCTAACTTGTAGGGTACCTATAGGGATTGAGTTTATATATGTAAAGCACTTAGTTGTCTGACATTCAGCAATTACTCATAAATATTAATGTGGTTGTGTTTTAATTGTTATTATTATGTTAATACTAATGGTGCGTTCTATTGTGTATCTTCTCTCTTCTTTTCAAGGTGTTCTGTAAAAATTACAGTGTTCCATAAAAAATCACCGTGAGTTTGAAGTGCTGCCATCTCAACTTGTCTAAGAAGCACTGTTTGTCCTTGCACAAAAGGGGTATAAGTATGTACAGGGAAAGGGGACACACATTCTTTGCCTTGCCCAAGGTCCAGACTCCTGGAAAGGCATTCTTTCCCAATATAGGCAACAGAAGGTGCACCTGGCCTCTTCTTTCCATTCTGAATGAGGTTAGGTGCTGGCTCCAGACTGGGAGAACAACTCAGTTGCACACAGAAGAGTTTGAGGTAACTAAGTTAATAATAACACCAACGCAAAGATACCATGAAGCTGAAGCTGGAGTCAGCACCCTTTTCCGACTTAAGCTCTTTACCCCTTTGGTTCTCCCTCCAGGACAGCCTATCCTGGATGCCCTCTCAAAAAAGGCACTCTGAGAGTATCATCATGTCACTCCTCTACTTTCTCCTTCCTCTCACCCAAGGTGGCAAGGATCCAGGGCTATCACAAGAAGACCCTGCTCTCCGGAACGATCATATCCCACTGTCTTTGCCCACCTCACTACACTCCCTGGTCCCAGAAACCTGAGGTCTTCCTGCCTGCTCCAACACATACACACACACGCACACACACACACACACACCCTATTCTCACTCACTCACTCTCTCCCATTATTAGTATCTCACTAGGGTTGGGTTCTCTATGCCTCGTGATAAGTTCCTGAGAAATTAATTCGTACTTTTGGAGAAATAAGAGTATTAATGGTTAATTTCAGGGGTTTTGGAGCCAGGAAGACCTGAGTTGGAATGCCATTTTAGACACAAATTTTGTAACTGGGCAATTGCTTACCATCTTTGGGCCTCTTTCTTCTCCTTTGAAAATAGGGATGTCAATCCTCTTTCAGAGGGCCGTTGGAATAATTAAACGAGATACGTGTATAGCCCTTAGAACAGGCCTGGTTTACAGTAAGCAATGAATAAATGGAAGTGATTATTGATGTTTTTGTACTAATGAGAAGAATTTAGAATAAATATTTCCTCCCCTCACCTCCTCTCCCTCTGTCTAATTCTGTCTTCTCTGCCTGATAAAATAACTTGTTTTATGGATACAACGCCTTGTACTTCAATGCCCAGAATCCCAAAGTAGGGATTCTGTTAGTGAAAGTCCAGCCTAGTGAGCAGTTTGGTGAACTAGCAAGAGCAAAAATTGAGCAACAAGAGGTCTAGACTCTAATTCCTGCTCTGCTGCTAACAAGCCAGGCAATTTGGGGCAAGTCATTAGCCCCTGAAGGCTATAATTTCTTCTGTAAAAAGAATTGGGATAAGATGGACTTGTAGGTTCCTTCTGATTTTTGTATTTTATGGTTCTATATGAAAAGGTTTTTCTCTGAATGAATTCTTTTACTGATACTTAAAAAACCTTAGCTGATGTATTTTTTCTTCTGAGACCTCTTATTGCATAGCTTTATCTTGCCTCACATTTTTTTTCACATGCAGAAGTGGTAGTTGAAGGTGGACTGTGGAGTTGGTCATTCTAGGTTTGGATTTCAGTACCACCACTTGGCTTTTGGCCAGTTATTTAACCTCTCTGAGGCTCCGTGGTCTCATCTGTCTAATGAGGATGGACAGAGGGTAGATGTGAAGATGAAAGGAGGCAGAATTCTTAGACTAACCTCAAAGGCTATAGTTTGATTGTCCTGTAGGACATTAACCAGTTTTGTCTATAACTTGGCAAACTTATTTCAGAATGTCTTTTCTCATGGACTCTGAATACCTGATCACTATCTTCCTGATTTCTTCATTAATTAGTGAGTCTAATAGAATCTTTCACATGTGCTTCATTCTATTTTTTATATAAGAATCCTGTTTTTAACCTTTTGAAAATTATTCTTTGACTGCCTTCAGACACTCTCCTTGATAGACTGACATAGGCGAAACTCACTAGAAATGCTGATTAAGTTACTGAAAAAAAAGAAAAACGATCGAGATTTGCATTTTTACACTTTCTGCCTGATTCTTCCCTATGTCACTTAGCCGAAGCCAGGCCCTACGAGGGTAAGGGTGGGGAAAATTCCCTTGGAGGAATCTCTACTTATTGGAAAAAGAAATAAGCAAAAAGCAAGATGAGCCTGGCAGAAAGAGATATTTTGCTTGTGGCCTTTACATTTATGACTAGCAAGATAATGAAGGAAGGTAATTCTGAAAGCTTTATGTCAGTTTTAACGGTCCCTCAAGCACTGAGAAAGATAGTAGTCAATGGATGGTGTCCATAAGGATTTTTTCTCCTTCTCCCCTGACAGCCATTGACAGGATCATTTTGTATTTGCAACTGCTGTTATTGAAGCGTGCAGAAAAGGCCCTGTAAGGCCAGGAGGATGAGGGCTACTTCCCTGCAAGGATCTCTATTGTCATCACTATGGCAATAATACTTACTATAATTTTCATTCTGCTTTTCTATAGAGTGTCGACTTTGTGGAGCTTAAGGCTATGGGATTTGGGTCACATAAAATCACACTAGCATAAAATCACGCTTTGTTATCTTGAAAGAGTATTTTTTTTTAACTGCAAAGAGAGCCTATGCAACAAGATTAAAATAATTGCCAATGCAGGTCACTTGACTAATATAATTATTTATGGGATGCTAATAGCTTTTCAGACGCTTTCAGATACAGTGTCAATTTGACAGCAGTTTTTTCTCTCTCTGTTTGGATTGTTAGACCACTGCCAGTTTTTCTCCCCAAGGACAAGGCTTATCATTGGGGGGTGGGGGTGGGGAATGTAAATTAATTGGAAATCAGCTCTCAGGCGTCGTCTGGTAGTTTCTCTTTATTATCTGCAATTAAATCATAAGGACAGGAACCATGCCTTCTATTTCACTTATATGCACCCTCATCTCCTAGCGTCGCGCTCTGCATAAATTTCAATGGTACTAGCTTTCCTACAGACAGCTTTAGAGACATTAGACACTTCTAAAGTACGACTCTGCGGAAAGAGCCCTTTGGGAATGAAGCGGCAACGGTGGCGCACCTGCGATCCTAGCGTGGGATGACAAAGCTCTAAGAGGAGTCTCAGGGTAGGGAGGAAACAGCTGGAGACAAAGAAAGGGGGTGTAGCGAAAAGAGGTGAAAACAAGAAAGATAAGCGAACAGAACAGACCAAAGAGAGAAAAATAACAGAAGAGACTGAGAAAAAGAAAAAGCAAGTGGAGCGTCCACTGCCCCGCCTGCAGAAGGCGAGCACGCGCGGAGGAGACTACAGGCCCCAGAATTCCCCGCGGTTCCCCTTGCCTGGGGTCAGTCTCCTAGGCAACCCCGCTAAACAAGATGGCGACCTCCGGGAGGGCTCTCCAGAGGACCAGAGCTGCCTCTCTCCTCAGAGGCTTGGGCAGATCCCGAACTGGAGCCCGATCGTTACAGTTTCGCGCAGAAAAAGAGCGTCAGCCTTGCTGGTCTTCTTTTCCCATGGGGCAGAAGACGAAAGGCAGCTCTAACATAGCCTCCTCCTACCTGCTCCAGCAGCTCATGCACCGCTATCAGGAGCTGGACGCGGACGGAGACGAGGACCAGGGCGAGGGCGAGGCGGATTCCGAGGAGTCCTCAGAGTCCGAAATGCTGAATTTGGAGGTGTGTCTTACCCCCCACCCCATACTCCCTGGATCCCTCGTCCAGCCGTCAGGCCCTGCTACTTCAGGGCAGCTCCCCGATGCACCCCACCAGCCCGAAGCTTCCCACACCTTCTCAGGCTCTCTCGCCTCCAGGAACGCCTCTTCCCCCTCTTTTCTTCCCCTGTCTTTTACCCCGTTTTCTCACCCCCTGCCTGAAATAGCTCTAAATATCTCCCTTCTTTTTTCATTAACACATTTGATTTCTTATGAGTCAAGTTAACACAGCGTCACTTTGAAAGTGTCTAGATAATTGTCTGGAAATTATGGCTTTAGCTTTTTCGAAATTATACTTTGACAGTATTGTGAATAGGCAGAGTTCATCTCTGACATTGCCAGCACCTGTTGTCCATGGCTATGATATACTTCCACGCTCTTCCTCAGTTCTAGTCCCGTCAGCCTGCCTCCAGAAAAAAAAAAAAAAAAAAAAAAAAAAAAAAAAAAAAATCCACTTTTGAAAGTGCTTCTTCAAAGACTAAGTGACTTAAAAGTTGAATACATTACTTCTGTCGGGGGCATATGCCTTGTACAAGCAACATGCAGACACACCAGAAAAGAGCCTTAGAATGTTCAAACAGCCAGCTCATTGTGGGAATATTTTAGGATATGGGGAATGTTCCCATCATCCCACCCGTATTGACTGGGATGGGGGCTTCACGTTTCACATGACTGCGATTCCCTCCTTTCTACAATACCTCTTCTGACCACCACACAATTCCTCTTCTTTCTTATGCTTATTATCGTCCTTTTCCTTTCTTAGTCCATTGCTGTCTTCTTGTCCTTTTCCACTTATCATCACATCACTTTTTTTCGCTTGGCTTCTCATAAATTGCTTTCTTTCAAAAGCGTAATTTAATTTGCTTCCTTTCTGTTTTATTTATTTTTTTGAGGTGGAGTCTGGCTTTGTCACCAGGCAGGAGTGCAGTGGCGCGATCTCTGCTCATTGCAAGCTCCACCTCCTGGGTTCAAGCGATTCTCCTGAATCAGCCTCCCGAGTAGCTGGGACTACAGGTGTGTGCCACCATGCCCAGCTAATTCTTTGTATTTTTAGTAGAGACGAGGTTTCACCGTATTAGCCAGGATGGTCTTCGATCTCCTGACCTCTCCATCCGCCCACCTCTGCCTCCCAAAGTGCTGGGATTACAGGCGTGAGCCACCGCACCCGGCCTAATTTGCTTCCTTTCCATACACTGTTAGGTTCTTCTCTTTGTCTTGGCTGCCAGGAAACTTAGATTCAATAGTTTTTCTTAATTTCAAAGTTTTCTTTAAGTTTTTTCTCCCCTTTCCTTTTCCTTGGCAGTATAAATTGCATGAAATTCTTTTCAGAAGTAAATATAGAGAAGTAGAATCTTTCTTTCTTTCTTTCTCATTCTCTCTTTCTTTCTCTCTTTCTCCTTCCTTCCTTCCCCTCCCTCCCTCTCTCTTTCTTTCTTTCTTCTTTCTTCTTCCTTCCTTCCTCCCTTCCTTCCTTTTCTTTCTCTTTCTTTCTTTTTCTTTCTGTCTCTTTATTTCTCTCTTTCTTCCTTCCTTCCTCCCTTCCTTCTTTCCTGCCTTCCCCTCCCTCCCTCTTTCCCTTCCTTCCTTCCTTCTCTTTCTTTCTTTCTGTTTCTTTCTTTCTTTTCCTTCCTTTCTTCCTTCTTTCTTCCCTCCCTCCCTTCCACTCTGTCCTTCCTTCCTTCCTTCCTTCTTTCTTCTCTCCCTCCTTCCGCTCCACTCTCTCCTTCCTGCCTGCCTGCCTTCCTTCCTTCCTTCTTGCTTCCCTCCCTCCCTCCCCTCCACTTTCTCCTTCCTGCCTTCCTTCCCCCCTCCCCTCCCCCTCCTTCCCTCCTCTGCCTCCCCTCCCCTCCTCTCCTCTCCTCTTCTCTTCTCTCCTCTTCTCTTTCTTTCACAGGGTCTTACTCTGTCACCCAGGCTGGAATACAGTAGTCCAGTCATGACTCACTGCAGTCTCAACCTCCTAGGCTCAAGTAATCCTCCTGCCTCAGCCTCCTGAGTAGCAGGGACTACAGGTGTACACCAAAGCGCCTGGCTAATTCTTGTATTTTTTGTAGAGATGGGGGTCTTGCAGTATTGCCTAGGGTGATATTGATCTCCTGGCCTCAAGCAATCCGGCCACCTCAGCCTCCCTAAGTGCTGATGTTACAGGCATGAGCCACTGTGCCCAGCCTAGGATATTTTCAGTGCTCTCATTCTGTGATATTCTTCTGGTTTCCCCTCTTTGCATCTTTGCATCTATTCATAGTCACCTTTTCTCTTTGAGGCCAAACATATTTCTGTGTTATGCCTGTTCTCTTTCAGAAACTCCTTTCCTCATTTGTCTTATTTCTTCTTATTCTCCCCTCTCTAACTTACGGTGTCTTCTGTTACTCTGATTCTTCTATTAACCACTTGGGTTCCCCTTCCTTTGTAATGTCCTTCTGTTCACTTTCAACATTTGGCCTGTTTTTTTTTCCCATCCTCATCCCCCATTTTGTCTTTCCTCTTTTTTTACTTCCTTCTACATGAACTAGTTCCCATTAGTTTTGCTTAAAGTTGACCATAGAAAGCTATTAATTATTCTGTTCGTTATTACTTCTTTTGTCTTTTGTTGATTTACTTTGCTATCTTTAACAGTGACTGTTGCAAAACTATAGCAGTGTTTTTGTAACTTTGAGATGTTTGTATGGTTTCCACCAGCTTCCACCCCAGAGGAATTCACAAATGAACCACCAGTATACTTTGTTATTCTAATTAATACATAGCTCTTGGGCTATGGGGTTCATTAGCACCATTGTTAATCTGTCTTCAGTATGCCATTAACAAACCGTAGAAGGGGTTGACATGAACTAGCTATTCCTTTTTGGCTTGTAAGACACATATGGAACAGGTTCATTATTTCTTCCATTTACATTCTAAATATTAATTTTGTGTTTTTATTCTATTTTGGCTTTTCATAGTATTGCACACATATTAATATGCTAAATAAACTGAAACAAAGTTTTAAAAAGAAACATTTGGAAATTCATGTACGGTGATTTATTATTCCCATCTTAGGCTGTTATTCCCAGCTTATTATTCCCAGCTTAGCACCTTGGCAGTGCTGTCGTGGTCACAATGATTATTGAGTGTCTTTAACGCAATTTGCCTTAAACCTCAGAAGCCCTTATGAAGTAAGGGAGGCAGTATGGACCACCTGTTCAAAACACTGCCATTGGAATCAAAGATTTGTGTTTGAGGCTTGATTTAGCCTTTTGTTAGTTGTGAGATCTTGAGCAAGTTACTTAACCTCTCTCATTCTTAATGTGGGAATTATAATAATACTTAAAGAACTGTGAGAAATAAATGAGATCCTATATGTTAAATGCTTATCATAATATATTTTGATAGTCAATAATACAAATACTAACTTACATGTTTTTATCTGCTAACTACAGCCCATTAAGTGATTTGATTAATTTAGCCTTCATTGAACAAGCATTTACTGAATGATTGCTATGCAGAAAGCACTCTTTGACTGTACAGAGCAGAAGTTTCTAGGCCCAAAAATTGATGCATGAAAAACACTTCTTTTCAGTCCCTTAATGTAGGTAATAATACCTACTCCTGGGATAGTTATGAACATGAAATTTAATAAGAAACTCTATATTTAAAGTTCTTACTATAGTGTCTGATACAGAATAGACTTTCAAAAAATTATAGCTGCAATAAATAATAACAGTAATGGTAGAAAAAGATGAGAACATGACTGAAGACATACATGGTCCCTGCTCTCAAAGCGAGATAAGAATGTGAGTAAATCATAGCAATTCAGCATACCTGTAGTATGTCGTACAGAGATGAGTACAGCTGACAGCTGGATTGCAGGGACATGGAAGACTTCAGGGGAAGGAGACTCTTGCCTGGGTGGAGAGGTGGTGTGTGGGCAGGCAGATGGCAGCTTTTCCTACCGATGAGTTACAGGTGAGAACAGAAGAAGCCTCCTAGGTAGGGGTGAGATTGTGGAGGGCACTGTGATGTTGTAGGAATATGGACTTGGTTCTCTACACGGTGGGGAACTGCTCTGTTGGCCAGGTGGTATTAGATTGGAGGATGGTAATACTGGAGGCAAGGAGATCAGTGAGAAAATTCTAGCAAAATCCGGGGGGAGTGAGAAGAGCTGTTATCTATCATAGGAATCAGGGACAGATGGAGCTATGCGTTAAGGAGTTGGATATATGAACAATATGACTGGAAATCAGAGGAGGGATCTCAGAGTAGGAGACATGGGAATCATCACCACTAGATTCTGGGAAATCATCCAGGAAGGGATGGGAGGGAAAAGGCCATGAATAGAACCATAAAGGTACAAATACTAAGGGTATTTAAGTGGTAGGCAGATGAAGGAGCAGGGAAGAAAACTGGGAAGGACTGGTAAGAGAGGTATAAGGAGAAAGAAGACCTATATGATAGGGAAGCCAAGAGTCTCAAGAACATGATGACAGGGTGCAGTGGCTCACACCTGAAATCCTGACACTTTGGGAGCCAGAGGCAGGAGGATGGCTTGAGGCCAGAGTTTGACACCAGTCTAGGTAACACAGTGAGACCCTGTATCTATAAAAGAATTTTTAAAAAATTGGCCGACCAGTAATAGTGGTATGCACCTGTAGTCCCAGCTACTTGGGAGGCTGAGGAAAAGGATCACTTGAGTCCAGGAGTTCAAGGCTGCAGTGAGCTGTGATCATGCCACTGCACTCCAGCCTGGGTGACAGAGAAAGACCTTGTCTCAAAAAAAAAAATAAATAAATAAAATAAATAAATAAATAAATAAATAAGAAGATGGGAATGGGTTACGCTACAAATAGGTTAAGTGGGAAGAGGCCTAAAAAGTGCTCATTCATTTTGCCTGTTTGAGGGTCATTGGAGACATTGGCCCATGTGGTTTTTATGAGGTGGTGAAGTCAGGAGGCTAAGTGAAGTTGAAGAGTAGTTGGGAGGTGAGGAAAGGAGAACTAAGGCATAAGAAACAAACAGCTCTAGAGAAGATTGGTTATTAAAGGAAACTCTAGTTTATAGCTAAAGGAACCTGCAGGACTGAAGAAAGTTTCGTAGGACAGAAGAGTCTAACACACTTGTATAGCTGGAGTGGAAGCCACAGAGAGTGGTGGGTTCAAAACACAGACAGAAGGGGGCAAAAATGGTCCCTGAGGAAAGAGAAGGGGGTGGGACCCTGAGTAGAAAGAAGGCACAGTCTTCCTCTAAGACCTGAGTGAAAAACATTAGGACAGGTGCTCCTAGGAAGCTGAGAGGGTTAACATTTGAGAGCTTCCGCTTTGTCTCATAAGTAGAAGAGAAGGGCATTAGTGGAGAAGAGGGCAAAAGAGTTGAGGCACTGCACAGCTTGAGAGTGATGGAGAGCTGGGCTAGTCAAGAAGAGGAGTTGAAAAGGGGCTGATGAAGAACAGGAGACTGTTTCATAGCAAAGAGGCCCAGAGGAAAGTCAGCTTTACAGGGACTCCAGGATGCAGGGTTGTGGGGTCTTCTCCAGCCCACTCAGCAGCTAGGGGGCAGATGACGTGCATTCATTCATTCAATCCATGTTTGAGCACTCACCATGTGCTAGGCACTGTTTGCCTCCTTCACACTTAGGCTTCAGCCATCCTGAACCTTCATCATCCTCTCAATGGGCCACGCTTGCTTTTGCTTTTGGGATTTTGTACATGCTGCCCCTTTTGCCTGTAATACTATTTCTTGGCTTGCTTTTCAGCCTTATCTTCCCTTTTGCCAGAGTAACTCACAATTTGGGTCTCAATTGAATTGCCGTCTCTCCTAGGAAGATTTTGCTAACCTCTTACTCCACCCTGGTACTGACATACAATGGGGGCCCTGCTCATAGTCAGCAGACACTGCTTATCTCTATTATAATCTTTATCAAATCCAAAAATTGCTTGCGTACTTGTCTGTCTCCCAGACTGAACTGTAAATCCCTTATGGACTGGCACCATATCTGTTCACTGATTCACCATGTCTTATCCATTGAGCCAAGCATAGTGGCTGGCATGTGCTAGGTATTCTATAGAGATTTTTTTTTCCCCTGATGAATGATGAACATGACACAGTCCTGCCTCAATGCAGCAGTTGATTGTGAACTTGATTCTGATTTGTATATGGATGGGGTAGTTGCAACCAGGGGAAAAGGATCAGAGACTTGAAGATAGAGAGAAACTGAAATTGCGTATGGGGCCAGGTGTGGTGGCTCATGCCTGTAGTCCCAGCACTTTGGAAGGTGGAAGTGGGCGATTGCTTGAGCCCAGGAGTTTGAGATCAGCCTGGGCAACATGGTGAAACCCTGCTTCTATAAAAAAAAACTATGAAAATTAGCCAGGCATGGTGGCACATGCCTGTAGACCCAGCTATTTTGGAGGCTGAGGTGGGAGGATGGCTTGAGCCCGGGAGGTTGAGGCTGCAGTGAGCTGAGATCACAACACTACATTTCAGCCCAGGTGACAGAGCGAGACCATGTCTTAAAAAAAAAAGAAAAAGAAAAAAAGAAATTGCCCATGGGCTACCCAGTAGGGAAGGGAGTATAGTCAGAAGGGAACAGATAAACTATGAGAAAGGTGTCTATCTGTGAACAGACTGGAGATTTTGTTGTGGTCAGTGAACAAGTTCAACAGGTGCTAGATAGGTTGAAGGATAAGCAATTGTGGGATTACAGTGGAACACTGGGGTCTGAGGTTTCCAGGGTGGAGCAGTTTAGCATGATGACTAAGTCCAGGGCATGGCCGTGAGAGTAAGCTGTCTAGAGCTGAGGCAGTAAAGAATTGTGCATGTGTGCATGTGCTGGCAGTAGGGTGTTGAATGGCCACCCATAGGGATTCTGAAGCCACTCAAGATAACGACGGGAGCTTGAAAACGACCGAAGATCGGAAGGAGAGACATGATACCGCCAAATGTCAGTAACCTCCAGAAGTGTGAGGAGGTTATTGTGCAGTGTGCTGCCTTCCTCAAGGAAAAATGGTGACAATGTGGCTCATCTCCATGTCAATAGCTAAGTTGAAAAATAAGCATCCACCTGCTCTGAGTGAGTAAGTGAGGATGCAGTGTCTTCATATTTCCAGGAAATGGAGGGGGCCAGATGAACTTCAAAGGGCTAGGTGGAAAGTTTGGAGGGAAGGTAACATTCCTTCCCAGGCCTTATATAATAAATTAGAACTTTATTTAGAAAAGTAAATGTGTTTTGCCCATTTTGTGAACAGGCTGATTGGCATAGATGAGTGAAACTTTAAGATGTGGAATTTCTGACTTCATCAATTAGTAGTAACAGAAATCGTCATCTATTGGAAACACTATGTTGCACATACTGTGCTGGGAGTTTTATGTTCATTTTTTTTTCTTTCTCCAAAATATTAGAAGGTGTTGGGAAGGAATGACTTTCTCTCTACTCTCCTAGCTTTTATAGCTGGGTCTATAAAATAAACAGACAACAGGTGGATTAACAGGAGAAAAGGTATTATACATGTATTAATTTTGAATAAATTTGTAATGTTTGTGGGGGACAAACATTGCAGGAAAAAACAAAAGTGAATAATCAAAAAAGCAGTGAGATTTGAGATGTTATGTACCATCTCAGTAGGGGAAGGGGAGAAGGGATGCAGGCCACTTAGGGGAGAGTAAATGCTTTTTAGGGAATGAATAGTCCCTTAGAAAAACAGATGCGGGGTATGAGAGTTTGTGACAAAGTCTGTCTTAGTGTGACATTGACTTCTGGTCTCCTCCCCTGAGTTGGTAAAAGTCATTCTTCCGTGTTTTATGAAACCACTGGAGCAGGGGCAAATTTAGGACAACTGAGTTTCTTTTGGAGGATGTACCTTTAGGCAGATAAAGGGAGTTCAGAAAGAGCCTTTCCCTGCGTTTGCTGTTTTTCAAGTGCCTTCAGCTCAAAATAATCAATGCACCAACATGGCATATTTTACAGCGACATGTCCTGAACTTCTTGAAAGGTAATAACATTTCCTATTTATAGGTGAAAACTACCAGGCTCAGTGAAAACTCTACCTCCCCAAAGTCACACATCCAAAATGTCAGGGCTGGGGTTCAAGCCATGCCTGCCCAATTCTGAAGCCATGTGCTGCCTCCACATAGGTGGTATTTACTTCCCTGAATCAGTGGAAACTTGCCGGGAAAGAAACTCTTTTTCTTTTTTCTGAGATGGAGTCTCGCTCTGTCGCCTAGGCTGGAGTGTGGTGGCGCAATCTTGGCTCACTGCAAGCTCTGCCTCCTGGGTTCACGCCATTCTCCTGCCTCAGCCTCCCAAGTAGCTGGGACTCCAGGTGCCCTCCACCACATCTGGCTAATTTTTTTGTATTTTTAGTAGAGACGGGGTTTCACCGTGTGAGCCAGGATGGTCTCGATCTCCTGACCTCGCGGACTGCCCACCTTGGCCTCCCAAAGTGCTGGGATTACAGGCGTGAGCCACCACGCCCGGCAAGAAGCTCTTTATAATAGCACAAGCCTACATGCGTATGTCGTCAGTACCTACAGCCAGAGCAGCATTCTTGGTTCCTGAATTCATATAGAGGACTTAGAAAAAGGGTATTTTGCCATCGTAATCTATATGCTAGTCGTAGTTAGTTATGTTGGTGTGACTGATGTGATCACTATGTTTTGTGTTCTCATGTGATGTCAGTGTTAATGTGTTGGTCATTGTGGAGTTGAAGGCAGCACAAATATAATACTGACCCACCTCTTATCTCTTTTGCCTGTCATTGTTGGAGGAAGGGCATGTCAGGGTGCCATTGGTTCATGTGATGTCTATAGACCAAGGGCCAACCTCCTTATGGAAATGATCATCACCTTTTTAATAATCTTGTACATTTTATAAATCTAGCAACATTGACCAATAGGAAGTGAACTGAAGGACCTGTTTTCTCTAGCAAGAATACCAGATTTAGAGAGATAATTGTCTTAATTTGATGTAACCATCCTTTGGGGTGTGGGCAAGCAGTCAAATGCAGTGGTTAGGGCAGTTTGGGAGAACTGCCCTGGGACTGGACAGATTGGGATTTTCATTCCAGCTCTGTCACATACTATCTGTTTGGTTTCAGGGAAGTTAACCTGCAAACCTTAATTCTTCTGTCTGTAAAGTGGAGATAAGAGTAACTATCTCAATGTTGTCCAGAGGATTCAATGAGTTCATCCATTGAGAGCTGTTAGTACAGTGTCTGAAATAGAGAACCAGTCAATCAATACCATCACTGATACTGCTGCTTCTACTGCTACAATGTTCACTCAACTGAATGCCTATCGCAAGTGACCACCTGAAAAAACCAGTGGCAATGAAAACATTGATTTGGCAGATAGTTATTTAATTATATGTAATATGTATATGTTATCAACACAGAATTTTTTGGGGGGTTGGTAAATTTTGGAGAGCTCAGCTCCTGGGTATAAAATATACTAAATAAGTGCTGGGTATGACAAGATAGATTGTTTCTTTTCTAATGAGAGTCTTTTCTTTGTCTACCTTTCTGGGTTTTTTACAGGAGGAATTTGATGGGGTCCTGAGAGAGGAGGCTGTGGCCAAAGCACTCCATCACTTGGGGCGCTCAGGCTCTGGGACTGAGCAAGTCTACCTCAATCTAACTTTATCAGTGAGTATGACAAAATCTCCATTGGCTGGCTACAGCTTGACACTGACTAGACCATATTCATTTTCTTCAGTACTCAGCTTTTGTGGTGGCAGCAAATCTTGGAGCCTCGCATTTGAGGGAGACTGGTGACAAGAGATATTTATGTAAATATTAGACTTCAAAGAGCCCTGACCAATCCAATAATCAGCCCCCCAAATTTCTTAGTTTTCATTCTCTTCACACACTATTTCTTTCATCTTAAGTAGTCTGTATTATAGTAATCAATGCTTTCTTTCCAGGAGGTTGAATTTGATTCTGTAAAACCAATCAAAGACTCTTTAAGAATTTTCTCTCTGATCAGTGGAAGAAACACTAAACTTTATATCTGAATCCAAGGGAACAAAGTATTTTGATATTGACTTTCCCCACTAAGTATGTCAAGAAATAAGAGGCTTTGAGCTATATCTTACTTTTGAAAAGATACCTATCATTAAAGAAAAAAAATCTATTATTATTCATCAGTTTTTAAGATTTCAGTACTCATCATAGAGTAGCACAAAATCTTGGCTTCAGTTTTATCAAAAGAGGCTGTAAGAGCAAACTACTGGGAATACTTGCTTCTTTCCTCATTTTGTTTCTCTGTAGTCCTAGAAAAACAATTTAAGTCATTTTGTCTCCTTATATTGTAAAGCATTAAATATTCATTGGAGATCCACAGAGTAAATTTAGGTACATATGAGAAAAAAAAATGCACATTGAAATTTTACCATGGCACCATGATTTGGCGAAAGGGTATATAATTCACTGTAAGCCTGTTCTATCTTGGATTTGAATGAGTAAGCTAAGCAAGAAATGTTAAGCGCTTTTCACCTTTGCTAGTTCCATGGGCATGTCCTTCAAGGTCAGCATATTAAAACAGTAATCTTTTTCTATTTTCACTTTATAACATTTTATGGATGACTCAGCCAGTCAGGCAATAACATACAGGAAGCACCCTGTATGCATTGCGCTGTGTTCGACGCTGGAATATGGTATATAATTCCAGCAGCCAATGCATCCCCACACAAGCCCCTTTCAATCAATATTCTACTTCTGTAGGTAGTGCTATGCCTTAAATTGATCTACCCCAAAAAGCAATCCTTTAAATCTTATTTCAGCTGGATGGACTGAAGCTTAATTTATTTTGCCACTGACCTCTTTACATTTGAGATATTACACATTGAATTACTTTGACTTAATAACCTGTCTTACTGAATACACTTTCTTAGAGTTGCCTGGTTTGGTGATTTTTTTTTTCCTTTATGTCTTACTTATGTTACATGTTATTTTTTTTACTTTCTCTTATTACTTGTGTACATATCTTCTCTCCTACCAAAGTCATAAGTTTCTTAAGGGCACAATTTAGCTCTCTTCCATCATTGCATTTCTCATCATGCCAAGCACAATGCCTTGTACATAGTAAATATTCAGTAAGTGTTTATTTATTATTACTGTTCTAGCGGCCTTCATTAAACAATCACCATTATTCTATATGAGAACGTGCTTATAATGACTCTTCATTGGTTTGCTTTTTTTCTGACTCTGCCATCATGGCATAAAACAGTCATAGAAGTCTTTGTTCCACTCAACCAAATTCCCCTCAACCTCACCTGAAGTTGACTAGAATCAAGATTTCCTGGAAAGAATTTTGGACAAGGATTCAAGAGACTTAGATACTGCTTCTCTGTCACTAACTTGCTGTGTGATTTCAGGCTGTTAACATACCTCTCTGTACCTCACACCCCTCATCTCTAAATTGGGAATAAGCTGCCCTACAGATTTCACAGGTGTGTTTGATCAGATGAGATTATTGTGAAAGAGCTTTGAAAACGAACCCGGTGAAAGTGTAGGTAGTATTGTTATTAATGATCTCCTGATGAGGTGTGAATTCTCTTTAAAACTTCATTTAAATTCTAGACATTTTTTTCTTTTCTTCTACTAGATAAAGGCCTTGTCTTTATTGCTATTTTGTGATTTATTAAAATAAAAAAAAAGACTGTTCTAACGGTCTCCACGAACACTGCTTTAAATTGGCCTTTCATGTTGTATTTGTTTTTGCTAACAACACTAATATTATTAAGCTATTATTTTCTTCAAAGGAAGGGCTTTTTTTTATGGCATCTGTTTTGAGATCCTATTAGTGGCGGGCTTCAGATTTTGTTCTCTCTCTTCTTCTATACTTGTGAAAGAAATTCTGGATTTCTTTCCATCAACAGTTACTGCAAGAAGGCTGAGTAGTAACCTGATAAAGCAACATTAAAGTCTTTTACCTTTTGTTTTCTCAGGGTTGTAATTTAATTGATGTTAGCATTCTCTGTGGATATGTTCACCTACAGAAGTTGGATCTTTCAGCGAATAAAATTGAAGGTATGTAATTGTCATTCTAGATTGATCACTGAATTATCTGAAAACTTAAACGTTGCAGTATGTAATATGGTTTAATAATACCAGACTTGATATCACAATTTGTGTATCAATTTACATATTGATCCTTTGCTTTCCATGCAAAAAAGGCACCGATAACTGATGAGAGAGAAAAAGGCACAGATCTGCAATACGATGATGTGGCTGAGATGCAGTCAATGATATTTAAGACTAGGAGATGGAATGTTGGCTTTATTTTTTCCTTTTAAGAGATTGATCATTACTTCTTCAATACTCCCTGAATATTTAATGATTTCTTTTCTTTTCCTCTGTTACTCAGTGCAGATGAATTAGTCTTTTTTTTTCTTTAATGGATTCTTTTCTTTATTTTGTCTTTGCATTTATATTTTATTACACTCATTATTTTGCATTTTTTAAATCTTATTTTTAAAATTAAAAGAAAATTTTTTTTTGAGATGGAGTCTCACTCTGTTGCCCAGGCTGGAGTGCAGTGGCATGATCACAACTCACTGCAACCTCTGCCTCCTGGGTCCAAGTGATTCTCCTGCCTCAGCCTCTGGAGTAGCTGGGACTACAGGCACGCACCACCACGCCTGGCTAATTTTTTGTATTTCTAGTAGAGATAGGGTTTCGCCATGTTGGCCAGGATGGTCTCGAACTCCTGACCTCAAGTGATCTGCCCACCTCAGCCTCCCAACGTGCTGGGATTACAGGTGTGAGCCACTGTGCCCGGGCCTACATTTTGCATTTTAAATCTGTTAGCTCTTTTATCCTTATTATTGAGCACCAGGGATTCACAAATACATATTTTTCATTCTTTAAAGCTGTCTTTATTTAATTGATTCTTTCAACTCTAACTCCACCATTTGTAGTTCTATATAATATATTTGTTATGACACCTTGTTCACATTTAATGAAATTAGTCCTACAGTTGTCAAATTTTCTTCAAAGCTTGATCCTTGTTTATAATTTTCTGATCTTATTTGAAATTGACAGTGTACGATGTTTTTCTTTAGATTTCTAGGGAAGTGAGCAAATCATTACTTCTGACCTGCTTTCTTCACCGATAATCTTTCTGCTTGCTTCTTTTGCCTGCCTTTTTTATGACAAATAAATGTTGCTGATATGTCTTCTCTGTTTGATTTTGGGGTTTTTTTCCCCCTTCTAGGACCCTAATAATTAAAGTCCACTTTTTAATGATTAAGAAATATTCTAGCCCGTTTTCATTCTTAAAATGCTACTGTTTTTGAAAGACTTTTAATTATTTTTTTTCTAGTTTTCTAAAGCTTTATTATGGAAAATTACAAATATGTGCACAAATAGATATTGGAATGAATATTTGGGTTCAACAATTATCTGCCCATCTATATACCTCCCTGCGCCACTTCCCCAGGGTTATTTTAAAGCAAATCTTAGATGGTTATCTCATCAGAAGGCCCTTTCTAATGTTTCTGGCAGGAGCACTTGGCCTACTCCATGCCTCCGCGGTTGTTTCCATTTGCTGGGTAGGAAATCGCGGAGTGGTGGGGGCCTTGCCAGTGCTCAGTGCTGACAACAGGAGCAGGGAGCCCACAGTTATGCTCCAAGAGTTCCTCTTCGGCCGGATCAGTCCTTACTAACCTTCGATGGCACATTTCATTAGTTCATCGACTGTTTGAAAGCCTCCTATGTGTAAGGTACAGCATGTTTCTTTTTGTGATGACAGCCTCACTGGTCTCCTGGTGTAGGCCAAACTTCAGACTGCATCCGAATCACCTGGAAGCTCTGATAACACAGATTTCTGGGCCCCACTCTCAGGGTTTCTGATTCGGTAGGTTTGGGGTGGGGCCTGGGAATTTGCATTTCGAATAAGCTCCTGGATGAGGCTGATGCTGCTGGTCCGGGACCACACGCCGAAAACCAGTGATGGAGACAGGAGGAGCTCCTGCTCTCTGGTGGGCAAGGAGGTCACTGCACTGATAGGGACAACAGGCCAGCTCAAGTTCAAAGTCCAGCAACCCAGACCAGGGACTTTTTTCTGTCTTGATATGAAAACACTGGCTATCTACAGTGTGTGAAATGCACTCACCATCTCTTTGTCTCTAGCTAAGTACTAGCTGCTGCTTCTGCTTCAAGAAGGATCTCCATTTACCTGCCCACAGAAAGATCATCTTTCAGGAGGGTCTGGGGGTCCCTTGAAGTTAGTAGAGTTGAGACCACTGCTGACAGACATGTAGCTGAGCTCAGCGTGGACAAATCAATACCACTTGGAAAGCAATTACAGTTTCTCCTTAGGTTTCCTCGAAGAGTTCTTCCTTGATTTGCTGATTTATTTCCAACAAAGTGTTAATGTCTCAAAGTATTGTCTCTCCTAGAACTATTTACATTTAGTAAGGAAGGGCATGGTTTCGTCCAGAGAAATAACATAGAAATTGGGGTGAATTTTCTGGCTTCAGTGACTATTGAGAAGGGAAGATACCAGGAGGCCACTTACATAGCGTGTCCTACCCACCTCAGGGCAGGGCCCCAGCTACTCCAGGCTGGCTTCCTTCCCGAGGTCTGCATGTGTCTGTGCCACCTGGAGAAAGGTAGAAGCACTTTGCTTGGCTTTGGGTGAGGAGGCTCCATTCTCCCACTGGAGGCCATCCCCAGGGAGTTGTAATAGTGCATACCATGATCTAGAATGAGGAGAGAGATGGAAATGCTAGCATTGTTGCCATTTTCAGGCGGAGAAAGGACTTACTGGTAGAGACAGGGCCATAACCCTTACTGTGTGACCCTTCCTGATTCCTTCCCTAATTCATTCCGCTACCTCTGTGTCTGCTGTAAATTCATACAGAAAGGTAAAACAATAGTTCATATCTTTTATCTTTTATATGTAATTTCATTAGCACTATCCTTTATTAGCACAGTAGTCCTTTACTTAGTATTCACGATTCAAAGTGTATGCTTGGGATAAAATGCAAAACTCGGATGTACATTTGATCCATTCTGGAGTCAAAAATCAAATAACAGCAATGAGTTAAATCCCTTCAAATACTTAATGCGATCTAGTGCTAAGTCCAACTGAAACAAAATTTAATTTACAACAAAGAGAGTTTCCTAATTGTGGCATTTCCACTCTTTATGAAAAGATCTAATTTAGTTATTTAGGGGCTAATTATCAAGAGGATTATCTAAGGCTTTTGCTTCTCATCCTTTTCTCAAAGGCTGGCAAGTTTTGTAGCATTTCATTGTTAGTGGCAGTGAGTGGGCATGCGGAAGAGGCTGCAGGGAGTGGTTACTTGGCTGCCCCCAAAATAGGGCATACAAGGATTGGCCACCCCTGGGGAAGAGGATTAATTATTGACTCATCGAGAGTTTTCTACCTTTTTTTTTTTTATATTTCGCATACTCCTGATTTTATTCCTTTCACTCATATGGAATAATTAAGATGTCTTTGCAACTGTTATAATTTTAAAATATTCTGAGGTCATGTATACTGTTTTTAATGCCTTTGTCTTGTTATTTTATTGGCTTACCTTATTCTGTATCTGTTTCCCTCCGTAGATTTATCTTGTGTGAGTTGTATGCCTTATCTCTTAGAACTTAATGCTTCTCAAAATAATTTGACTACGTTCTTCAATTTCAAGCCACCCAAAAACCTCAAGGTAGACTTTATGAATACATTAATTACACGTTAAGGGGTTTGCAAAAGTGCATTAAATAAGCAAAATAGCACTCAGAGAATTCAGAGAGAATAAGATACGGAGGTAAGCAATGTAAGTGTCTGAAAAGAAATAAAAAAGAAGGCTTTGTGTATCCTTTATTTTGGAAAAGGGAGCTGGTCTGTCAGTCACAATTAGTGGCTTTCAGGAAGCTTTGTTCAAACCTAGTGTTCAAACCAACGAACTTCCCTCTGGTCTCCTCTTTCCCTCATTTGAATAGTAGTTATTATTTCACTTTTTTTGTTGTTATAGTGGAACAATTTTTTAAAATATTACTTGGGACATTTTATTTATTTAAAGAAATGCATTTTATTGTGTATATTTCAGATGTACAGCATGATGTTATAGGACATACAGCGGAATAATTTATCTGAAAAATTTTTTATCTGAATAATCTGTAAAAATGTCCTAGGCTCAAACTTTGCCCTTTTATTTATCTAACTTTACTTTTTAAGAAAATAATGCTTTCAGATCTCCATTCTTGCTTCTCCGCACTTGCTTTTGCATTTCTGAAGCAGAAATAAACTACCTGTGAACAATGGTGGATGGAATAGTTTGCTATGCCCTAGAGCAGTGAGTCTGTTGCTTAAATGCATGCCCAAATCACCTGTGGTTCTTTTGAAAAGGGAATTCTGACCCATTGGGTCTGGGGTGGGGCCTGAGCCTGTGATTGCTAAACACCTTCCTGATGATGTCATGCCACTGGTCCATGGGTCATACTTAAGTAGCAAAGTCAGAGAGAAGTGGTTCCCACACTTTCTGCACATTGGAATCACCTGAGGGAGTTTTCAGACCTACTGATACCGAAATCCCACTGCAAGAGATTCTGATTTAAGTGGTCCAAGGTAAGGTGTGGGCTTTGGGCTTTTTATTTTCGGAGACAAGTTGGAGTGCAGTTGCACAATCTTGTCTCACCACAACTTCAGCCTCCTGGGCTCAAGTGATCCTGTCGCCCAGGCTGGAGTGCAGTGGCGCAATCTTGTCTCACTCTGACCGCAACCTCGGACTCCTGGGCTCAAGTGGTCCTCTCACCTCAGCCTGAGTAGCTGGGACTACAGGCAAGTGCCAAAGCACCCGGCTAATTTTTTTTGGTATTTTTTGTAGAGGCGGGGTTTCACTATGTAGCCCAGGCTGGTCTTGAACTCCTGGACTCAAATGATCCACCTGCCTCAGCCTCCCAAAGTGCTAGGATTACAGGTGTGAGCCACCACGCCTGGCCTGGCCTTTTAAAGAGACCATCAGGTGGCTCTAATGTGCTGACAAATCTGGAAACGATCACCCTGGGTTTTGTGATTAGTGTTGTTGTATTGGACTCAAATATTTCATTAAAAAGTCATTTTAATGAATGGACATCAACTATTGCCTTTTATTATCTATTAGTTTTATTTTATTTACAAACCAAATTAACTTAAATCCAAAATATTCTATGGAGAGTTGCACAAATATGAAAATCTGTTTGAAATCAAGAAACAGACATTCCCTTATACTGATGAGAGACCTTAATTTTCAATTATTCTTCAATTTTATATCACTCCATTATCAATAATGCATTTTTTCACTTTGAAATTATAGTTTTTGCCAGGATGACATTCCTTTGTGCAAATAAGCCACACTAGGTGCCTATCTGTACTCAGTGTGGGGCCGCATGGTCTTGAGGTTATCAGGAATTGAATTTGCAGAGCTGTTTTGATTCACCTTTTGCTGTTCTATTTGCATTGCCTGAAGCCACAGGGCAGTCATTCATGGTAACAGCATGAGCCCTACCCCAGGAAAAACTTTGGAGTTTCTCCCTTTCACATCCCTTCCTTGCACTCTCCCAGAAAGACCCCACAAATGAACAAAAGCAAATCATGAACCCCATCTTTAAGGTTCTGAGCTCCTGGAGAATTACGAGCAAATATATTGGTCATTTTAGAGAAGTGTGTACCAAGTGCCAGGCTGTACCCTGAGGTGCTGCAAGCCACTGTGAGCTCTGTGTAGACCTGGGAAGGAATGATGGTGGCCTCCTGGTGTTTGTTTTCTTTTCTTTTCTTTTCTTTTCTTTTTTTTAGCTGGAGTCTCATGCTTGTTGCCCAGGCTGGAGTGCAATGGCGAGATCTCGGCTCACCGCAACCTCTACCTCCCAGGTTCAAGCAATTCTCTTGCCTCAGCCTCCCGAGTAGCTGGGATTATAGGCATGAGCCACTACACCTGGCTAATTTTGTACTTTTAGTAGAGATGGGGTTTCACCATGTTTACTAGGCTGGTCTGAAACTCCTGACCTCAGATGATCTGCCCGCCTTGGCCTCCCAAAGTGCTGGGATTACAGGTGTGAGCGGCCGCGCCTGGCCTCAGGTGTTTTCAATGTATTATTTAATCCTCCCAGTAAAGCTGTGGGGCTGTCCTGATACTGTCCTGATACTGAAGCATGAAAGGTTAGGTAACTAACTTCACCTTTGCTGGGAGGTAGCGGAACTGGGATTGAACCCACTGTCTGAGACCCCATGGCCCACATCTTTCCAGCAAGTCAGGCTCATGTACTATGCTCCGCCCTCTTGAGAAGCTCCACTTCCTATTCATTTAATATCTATGAGCCTTGTACCACCAACCAGAGAGAACATGCATTTCCTAGAGCGGGGACTTGTACGTGTACTCTTGTTGTATTTATTAGAATGCTTTTGCTCTTACTAGGTGCAAAATGTTAATTTGACTTGATGGCTACTTTTTCCAAGCTCTAGGTTCCAGTGGGAGTCCAAACAGTGGCACAGACCCCTTTAAGGTCTTTCAAGAAACCTGGCCGGGCGCAGTGGCTCAGGCCTGTAATCCCAGCACTTTGGGAGGCTGACATGGGTGGATCACTTGAGGTCAGGGGTTCAAGACCAGCCGTGGTCAACATGGTGAAACCCCACCTCTACTAAAAATACAAAATTTAGCCTGGCGTGGTGGTGGGAGCCTATAGTCCCAGCTACTTGGGAGGCTGAGGCAGGAGAATCGCTTGAACTGGGAGGCAGAGGTTGCAGTGGGCCAAGACTGAGCCACTGCACTCCAGCCTGGGCAACAGAGCGAGACTCCATCTAAAAAAAAAAAAAAAAAGAAACCTAATACCATAGCTACATAGAGAGCCTAGTATTAGCATTTGCCCTGACTGAGGTGTAGTTACACAGATGTCATACTATGGCACCGGAATGAAAGGTGTTGATGAAAAAGTGTCAATGATAAGTAAGCCCTATCATGATAAGTTTATTCCTACTTTATTATTATTCTATAGAAGAAAAAAATGAATGTTAAACTCCATTTACATCATGCCAAACTGACTTATTTCATAGTATGCATTTTACATAGCTCCCATTTGTATATGCATACGTTTGGTGTTCTGATTTTTTTAATAACACTTTTATTTGTACATTTCTATTTCTTCATATAGTTTGCTAACTTGTATTTTACTAAGTAGTCCTGTTGCTTGCTGTATTGCAATTGACTTCATCAGTTTTCTACTCTTGCCATTTGAGTTGTTTCTAAATTAGTTTTTAGTATTTACTCTATAAAGTTTTTAGTACTTAAAGGGTTTAGTATTCAATGTGTGGCTAAAATAATCTCCATAAATTTGGGGGGTGAAATCACTATTTTAAAGGGCATGGAAAAATAAGAATAGTGCTTATTATGTAATTGCTTGATGGTTTTCCAGAAAATGATTATAATGTACCCAGCAAATTATGAATGCAGTGGTTCCAAAACTTGAGTTTTTCTTTCCTTAAAATTTTTTTTTTGTTTATCTTTTGCCAGCAGGTGAATAATTAAAGTTATTTAATTTTTTTTTAGTCTTACATGTTTGACTAGGAACAACAGAAGTTGCTGAAAAGGCTTTCCTACAGTAGTCAATTTTGAGAAAGAATGTAAAGTTGAAGAGACATTGCCTAGAGATAAATAAGAAAGACTAGGCTGGGCGCGGTGGCTCACACCTATAATCCCAACACTTTGGGAGGCCGAGATGGGTGGATCAGAGGTTGGTCAGGAGATTGAGACCACCCTGGCTAACACAGTGAAACCCTGTCTCTACTAAAAATACAAAAAAAAAAAAAAAAAAAAAATCCCAGGTGTGGCGGCACATGTCTATAGTCCCAGCTACTCGGAAGGCTGAGGCAGGAGAATTGCTTGAACCTGTGAGGCGGAGGTTGCAGTGAGCTGAGATCGTGCCACAGCACTTCAGCCTGAGTGACAGAGTGAGACTCCACCTCAAAAAAAAAAAAAAATATTCTGGCATTTAGAGAGTAGCCTGGGACTATATATGGAAATAGGAATAGAAAAGGTAAAGGAACAGGAAACAAGATATGCACAGAAATGAAGTGAATACAGGTTACTGGGCAGTAGAGAAAATGAAATGGTTGTGGGTAAGGATGAAATTGAGGTAAATCCTGAAGGAAGACCAAGGAAATTTAAAATACATGCTAAAAGTGGAGAGCATGGCTACAGGAATTGAAAGCATTTAGGTTACTGGGAGGTTCCTGTGCACCATGGGGAAGAGGCCTTCTTGCTATCCCTCAAAGTGGACAGAAAAGGATCCCAGTTAGAAAATGATTAAATGGTCAGGCGCGGTGGCTCATGCCTGTAATCCCAGCACTTTAGGAGGCTGAGATGGGTGGATCATGAGGTCAGGAGATCGAGACCATCCTGGCTAATACAGTGAAACCCCATCTCTACTAAAAATACAAAAAAATTAGCCACGTGCAGTGGTGGGCACCTATAATCCCATCTACTCGGGAGGCTGAGGCAGGAGAATCGCTTGAATCCGGGAGGCGGAGGTTGCAGTAAGCTGAGATCACACCACTGCACTCCAGCCTGGGCGACAGAGCAAGACTCCTTTTCAAAAAAAAAGATTAAAGACAGATGACTCTTTTAGCCTTAGTGTGTACTTTTAGTAGTGAATTCTAACTCTACATTCATAAATACCTTCTTCTTGCGCTGTTAATTATGGTAAATATGTGGTAAATATGTGGTAAATATGAAAGATGAAATATTAATATAACATCTTGTTCTCTTTTTCTTGCCAGAAGGCGGATTTTTCCCACAACCAAATTTCTGAAATTTGTGATTTGTCGGCGTATCATGCTCTCACTAGACTAGTTTTGGATGGTATCCTTTGAATAAGTAAAGGGGAAAATTTTAAAAACAATATAAAAATTAAAGACTACACATTCAAGAATTGTATTAGATTACATGGACTAGTACCAGATAAGCAATTTAATAGAGATGTGACTTATTTAAATGACTAGGAATTGATATTCACAAAATGAGGATAAATATTTTATTTACCAAGAAATGAAACTGTGAGTCAAAGCTTGTCAAGAGTATCTTACCCTTGAAAAGCTAAGTAAGATAGTCATTTTTCTGATAAATGTAGGCTTATTCTTATTCTAGAACCAGAGAAGAAGTTCTGTTGTAATTAACTCCTTTTTCAGTTGGGTGCGTTGGCTCACACCTGTAATCCTAGCACTTTGGGAGGCCAAGGCAGGTGGATCACCTGAGGTCACGAGTTCAAGACCAGCCTGGCCAACGTGGCGGAAACCCTGCCTCTACTAAAAATACAAAAATTAGTCAGGTGTGATGGGGTGCGCCTGTAATCCCAGACTGAGGCACGAGAATTGCTTGAATCCGGGAGGTGGAGGTTGTAGTGACCCAAGATTGTGCCACTGCCTCTAGCCTGGGTAACAGAGTGAGACTGTCTCAAAAAAAAAAAAAATTAACTCCTTCAAATTTGCTGAAACTTGTGTCCTACTTTATATAAATTCAGTATTTGAAAATCTAGATATGGTCATAAGGAAAATTAGTGATTCTTTATTTTACAAAAGAGTTCATGATAAGTTCTCTTTAAATAGTAAGCTTTTCTAGTGTATTTTAAATATGCTTTCTTTTTTTTTTTAAAAAAGAACAACTTGTGATTTGATTTGCAACATACCTATTTCATGAGCCAGGCTCCCATGCAAGCAGAGCACCTCCTTTAAAGACAGCGAGCTCCAACTTCTAGAGCCTAAGGGGCTAATTGGAGATCTGTGAGTTTAATGAGCTTGAGTCTCTTCTTCACGCCAGAGACTGATGTTTTCTGGGTGGCAGGGGAGCCAGTACCTTCTCTTTCTCAGTAAGTATCTTTCTAGTCACCTGAGGATTTTTGGGGACAGAATGGAGAATGAATTGATTGCCTTGGGTGCCTCATTCAGGGATGTGACAGCAGCTAGTACACACTACATTTGTGATAAGGCTGAGACGAGGGACAACAAAGGGTACATTTTCTTGAAGATGTGTCTTGTAAAAGAAAAAAATCCTTTATTCATATATGATGGAAAGCTTGGAACATAGCACCACTCCCTTTAGAACTTATGTGTGAAAACGAGCAATTAGTGGACATTTAGATGGTGCTTAAATGAGCAAGTTTTCCTGATTATAGCCTAACACAGAAATCAGAAAGTGACCAATATAACATGTTTTGTTGACAAACTAAAAGCATACACATTAGCAGCATATCTCTGTAGAACCTTCACTTCATGCTTGACTATCATGTATTTTGAGTTTGCAGAGAGATAGCTGGACAGTCCAGAAGCTATCTGGCTCAGACATCCATTTATCTCAGGCTGTGTAGAGTGCTACACAGGAAGACCACAGCAGCAGCATCACCTGGAACTTCATAGAAATGCAGATTCTTGGGCTCCATTGCAGACCTAAGAAATCAGAATCTGCATTTTAATAAGACCCCCCCAAAGCAATTTGAGTTCACATTAAAGCTTAAGAAACACTGGTTGGTCTAGGCTGGGCGTGGTGGCTCACGCCTGTGATCCCAGCACTTTGGGAGGCTGAGGTGGGCAGATCACGAGGTCAAGAGATTGAGACCATCCTGGCCAACATGGTGAAACCCCGTCTGTACTAAAAATACAAAAATTAGGCCGGGCACGGTGGCTCACGCCTGTGATCCCAGCACTTTGGGAGGTTGAGGTGGGCAGATCACGAGGTCAGGAGATCGAGACCATCCTGGCTAACATGGTGAAACCCCGTCTCTACTAAAAATACAAAAAATTAGCCAGGCGTGGTGGCGGGCACCTGTAGTCCCAGCTACTGGGGAGGCTGAGGCAGGAGAATGACGTGAACCCGGGAGGCGGAGCTTGCAGTGAGCCGAGATGGCGCCACTGTACTCCAGCCTGGGCAACAGAGCGAGACTCTGTCTCAAAAAAAAAAAAAAAAATACAAAAATTAGCTGGGCCTGGTGGCACATGCCTGTAGTCCCAGCTACTTGGGAGGCTGAGGCAAGAGAATCGCTTGAACCTGGGAGGTGGAGGTTGTAGTGAGCCGAGATCGCACCGCTGCACTCTAGCCTGGAGACAGAGCGAGACTTCTTCTCAAAACAAAAACAAGCAAACAAACAAACAAACAAACAAAAGAAACAACACTGGTTTGCCTAGAAGTCAGCAGCCCCTAAACTCTTGCTAGCCAGAAAGAATTCAGTAATTAGGGTTCCCTGAATGCTGATGGTGCCATGGCAGTCTGGAGTTTGTTATGGAGATCTCTTGTCCCCCAGAAAAACATTCTATGTTTTGGCATGGAATTGCCAAACAAAACAACTCCACAGTATTTTGGACTCAAAACACAGTTGAAACCATTTCTATCAAGAGAGTCTTAATTTCTATATACATTTAGCTTTTCATGTAAAAACTAAAGTATCATGACTTTGTAAATGTCAGATATAATGAAAAAAGGAATTAGGGTTTTTTTTTTTCTTGACATTAGCTGTAGCAATTGAGTCTTATCACTAAAGTATAAAAAGCTGTAATTATTACATCAAAACCAATAGAAGTTCAGAACATGGGTATATAATTAGAGTGTAACATGGCACCATTTCTCACCTGTGTTTTAAAAAATGCAAAAACAAACTATCATTCATCAACTATTAATGAAATAAACTTCTTAGATCTCTTGCAGTTTTGAAAAAATAGTAGGCTAGTTTTGAAACAGCATGAAATATACTTCTTTCTCTCCTGTTCTGTTTAAGCCTATCATATTGTGCATGATACAGATGGTGAAGTTTTACAAGCTTTTCTGGACAGCAGAAAGCAAAAACGTATCTAGATTATAAATTAATCTCTTGAGGAGAAGAAAAACCACAAGATTAGACTGTTTTTGAAAATATTAAAACAGTTTGATTAAAAAGAGAATTTTAAAACAACTTTTATGCCAGTACAGTTGAAAACTTGGATGAAATACAAAAATTCCTAGAAAAATATTACACGTCAGTTTGGAAATAGAAACCCTGAGTAGTCCTATAACTATAAAATTAATTTATTATAAATTAAAATAAGCTAAATTAAAAAATTAAAAATCTTTCTACCAAAAAAGCCTAGACCCCAAATTTTCAAAACAGACCTTCCAATAGTGAACAAATTCTTTCAAACACTAAAAACAGAAGGCATATTCACAATTCATTTTAATTAGGTTACTTTGATATCTAAGCCAGCCAAGGAGCAATAAGAGAAAGGAAAACAACAGGCTTGTCTCACTCATGATGTAGCTGTAAAAGTCCTAAACAAAATATTAGCAACAGAATCTGGCAGTGTATTAAAAAGACCATGTATTACCACCAAATTGGGTTTTTCTCAGGAATGTATGGAGAGTTTAATACTAGAAAATCTATAAACATAATTAACTACATTAATAGATTAAAGGAAATAAACCTTATGATCCAGAGATATAGAAACTCAACAGATATAGACAATTTAATAAAATCCAGCTCTCATTCACAATAAAAACTCTCAGTAAACTAGTAATAGGGAATTTCCACAAATTCACAGAGGATGTCTACAAAAATATTTGAAACACACTTTATCCTAATTGGGTATATGTTCTAAGCTTTCTCCTTTAAAATTGGGAACAAGTTAGGATGTCTGCCATTGCCACTTCAACCCATCATTATTTTGGAGGTCTTAGCCAACACCATAAAACAAGAGAAAGAAATTAAAGGTGTAAAGGTTAGTAATGAGAACATAAAAGTCATTCTGTGCAAATGACATGTTTATCTATAGAGAATATTAAAAATTTGCTATAAACTACTACAAATAATAGTTTTGAGAGTTCAACAACATGACTAGATATGACTTCAATAAATGGAAATCAGTTGCATTTCTGTATGCCAGAAACAAGCAATTAGAAAATAACTTTAAAAAGAAACACCATTTATAAAAACAACAAAAACAAATTTTATTAAAGATGAATAAGACTTGTGGGGGTAGGGAGACTAACAAAACTCTATTTAAGGGTGTTGAAGACCTAACTAAAGAGAAATATATCCCATGTCCCTGGATAAGAAGATGGGCAAAATAAAAGATGAGAAAAATAATTTTATGGAAAATAAATCAGAGAAGGCAAATAAACATATGAAGAGATACCAGCCTCATTTGTATTCCAAGAAATGCAACTCAAAACCACATGAGATATTGTATTATATCCATTCAATTGACAAAATTTAAGAAATCTAAACATACCAAGTGTTGGAGAACTTGTAGATCCAGAAGATCTTTTTACCTTGTTTGTGGGTATGAAATTAGTTCAACCACCATGGAAAACAATTTTATATTGTCATATAAAGTTGAGCATCCAAGTTCACCATGACCTAGTACTTTTATTCCTATATGTGGAAAGTTTAGTATATGTGTACCTGAAGCCTTGTATAAGAACGTTCATAGCAGTATTGCTTATACTAGTAAAAAATTGAAACAGCCCAAACACACATTCATAAGAGAAACCATAAGTTATGGTATAGTCACACAATAGCATATCATACAGTAGAGAAAATGAACGAAATATATCTACATGCATGTAAATATAATTTAGGCATAAAACTAAGGGAGGAAGGGAAGAGGAAAGAGACAACTGAGCATAGTTACTATCTCTGGGAAGGAGACACAGGGTAGATTTAAGTTGTTAATTTTCTGCTGATTGGGCTGTGGGGCACTAGTTTCAAGCATGCTCATTATATTTTTAAAAATAAAATCAGTCAAGCATAGGTCAATGGTGAATCAGGTATTAAACTTAACCCAGCTCTATGTAAAAATTTAAAAACCTGAAAATTCTAAATTAATTTCTTTGAAAATAATTATTTAAAATAAAAACAAATCAGTTGCGCTAGTAATACTGACAGTGTAATTGTAGTAGATTATATCAATATCTCAGAATGAATTGTTAACTATAAGATACCAATTTTTTTATTTTATGTTATGTTATTTTGTCTTTCCATATGTGGATAATTGACGATTAATTGATGATTATCCTAAATTGCAATACAGTAAGCTTTGCCAAGGTTATGTAAATATATTTATTCTTAAGAAAGAGTACAGTTTATTCTGTACCTATAAACATTGACTAGTTGTTTATTAGAATTTATTTTATGATGATAGAATAATGGAATTGAAAAATTCATAGAAATTTAATTCCAGACAGAATTTTAAAGATCATCTAGTGCTAATCACTATTTTATTTTGTGGCAGAGGAACCTGAGACTCCAGAAGGGTCAACAACTTGCCCCAGATTATTTGGTAAATGGTTGAACTGAGACTTCTGAATTCCACTGTTTTTCCCATGTTGCAATTCATTGAGTAATTACAACTTTTGTCACAGAGGCATTTAAACTATGTGTGTTCCTTTTCTTGGAGAGATTCTCTCCTATAGTGAAGAGCATTTTTCACTGGTCAGGTGATATAGATCTTTCAGGATTGGTTTTGATTAAAGTCATCAGTGCAGCTCTCTCCACTAAGAGAACTGTGATGGATTTCCTACTATTTCTCAGTAACTGTTTGCTATACACCCGAACCGTATTTTATGATTGTAGACAAATGAATAAGAGCAAATACTGAACTAGTGAATAATTCATGTCAAGCATTGTGAACTACTGACAGCATCGTCAAAATGTAAAAATATGTTGTTGGGCTTTTCCCCAGTTGTAAAGTTACGCTTAAGTGCTACAGGGTTCCTTCATTCAGTTTCCCCAAGGATCTACAATTTCACTTTAAAAGATTTATTCAGAGAATCATAAAAGTTTAGAGCTGGAATGCGGTATGATGATTTTGAGTTCTTTTGAGTTTCTTTCTCCTGATAGTGGTCTTTTAAAATTAAAATATACCTAAGAGGATTAACCCAGTAAGCTAATTCATTGTAGTGTGTAGTGATTTATCAGATTATGTTTCTTCTTATCAGGAAGTCCCAAGACCTGTGAAAGAACACGAATAATGTTAGGAGGAAAGGCAAGTAACATTTTGTGAAGGTTCTTAAGAGAACGAGAGATTGGAGAGATAAAGATATTGAAGATGATCTATGAACTCAAAGCTCTATATGGCCCAGGCCTGCATATTGACTGTTGGCAGTGCCACCAGGCACACATGAGGTGACTGTGGGAGCAAGTAGAGGAAAAAGCTGTTGTGTCACTGTAGAAAGTTCTCTTTACTCAGGAACCTGATTAATTTAGAGTGTCTGAAATTCCTTGATATTTGAAGGAGAGTGAAAAGCTGAGAAATAGGAGGAAATAATTTTTCTGGAATGAGCATATTTCTCAACAGAGATGTTCAGGCAACTCCTGCTCCTTTGCCCCAGTGCTGTTAGTGACCGCAGCAGTACCTGCAGGAAACATAGCTGTGATTGCAGTGAGCATCTGAATTCCTCCTCCCTTCTGTCCTTGCAGTGCTAATTTCAGAACACGTGACTAGCTGTGGGAGTCCAAGCTAGAGAGTAAGCTGGATGTGCCAAGGGAACTGTGGTTAGCCTCTAATGTCTTAGAAAATTACTGTAGACACAATAAACAAGCTTTCCTTTTTGATTCCTGATATCTCTTGATAATTTCAGAATTCCTGTTTTCTAGTTTTCTGATCCTTGCCTGCTTCCCATGAGAATACTTCCTGAGGCAGATAACCACAAGCAGTGGTTTTATTCTGCCATGATTCAGAGTATCTTCATCTTGGTTGGAGTAGAGCTACCAGGACACTCTAGTGCTCCTAAAATAGGACTTAAACATGATTTCTGTCTCTGCTAAACTGAGACAGATGGCCATTCGAAGTTTTCCTTGCATAGTTTTTGTTGCCAAAGACTGCCTGCTCCAAGGGTATTTTATTTCATCCATACCTGAGTGAGATAGTTTAATCTCCTATTTCTTATGTTTCATATTCATCTTTTGTTACAATCTGTATCTACAAAGATCAGGTCTTTGTTCTAGTTCCAGAACAATTATTTAAGCAGCCCAAAGAAAGTAGAACCAGAAGGGATAGTATTGGTGAGCATAAACATCTGTTTGTAGGGCTATTCTGGCAGGAAGCTTTATGAAAACAGATTTGAAAATGCATATTGACCACAAACAGAGTTATACTTCAGTCTAAGGATTGAAACTGAAACCATTGAGGAAAACCCAAGAATTTCTGGTACATTTTACATTTTTGTCTAGTTTCCTTATTTACCTCTTTCTCTGGTCTAGGTATTTTCAGGCTTAATCCCAGCCTTGAATTTGCCATTTCTGTGCTATTGGCCTAGAGGCAGAGGACGTGCTTCCTTGGCCTCATGTAATATAATTTGGTAATGGTATCAATGCCTTATAATTGTGAGGTGATTTATGGTTTGTTGCTCATTCATACCCATTTTCTAATTTTTTTCCCATGACCTAACTTTTTTAATGGCCACCTGATATTATCTCCACTTTAAATGAAAAATCTACTAAGTAGTAGAGTTGGGATAATTACAAATAATTATGGAGGCAAAATGTTTTTGTGATATTTATGACTTCTTCCTTCTTTTTTAAAAAAATTCTTTGTTTCTCTGATTAACGGAAGGAGATAGCTGGAGGTTAGAAGATGACCAGGAGAGGCTTTGAGGAAGAAATGGTTTGTCTAGAATACATACTAAAAAATGGAATGGCTGTGACATATTTACAGTTATGATAGACATTGCAAAATTGCCTCTAAAGTGGCTATATCATAATGAACTCTCTCAGTAGTATAAAAGTATCTGTTATTCAAAACCTTTTACTTTAAAGTGTTTGCCAAGCTGATGGGTAAAGAATGGCAGCTTATCTTAATTTGCATTCTCCTGACTACAGGTGAGACAGAATGTCTTTTCATATGTTGATTAGCCACTTGGATTCGCTCTTTTGGAAATTGCCTGGGCATATTCGTTGTCCGTTTTTTATTGGGTTTTTTTTTTTCTATTGATTTGTTGTCATTTTTAATGTATTCTAGGTAGGATCTTTTGTCTGCTAGTATATATTGTGAATACGTTCTCCTAGCCTATCATTTTCACTTATTTGTGTATTTAAAAAGTAATAGTAAGAAAATAAATAGTAAGAAAATAAGTGTTATATGTCAAAAAGAAATATTTAAGATATTGATTTAATGTGAATGTTAAAAAAAATAAGAAAAAAGGTGGGATTTGCAGTTGTCTTGAAGAATGGGTATGGTTTAGAAAGGAGCAGGAAAAAGAAAGTTCTTGGTACATTCCAGAACTATTGTGAAATTGACCTGGCAGAAATAGGGAATTCTCATTGGATGATAATGTGGATGAAACTGGATAAATAAGTTTTGCTTATAGTGAAGGGCCTTAGATGGCAGAGTGAGGAATCTGGAATTCTATGAGAATTTTTTTAATTGAAACATGATATTCAATCAATATTTTTAAAAAATTACTCTGCCTACAGTGTGTAGAGTGACTTTAGGGCAGGAAGTAATGGATATTTGTGTAACTATTGATGTTAAAGGTGAGTTAAGTTGGCAGAGGAATGAATAAAAAGGAAAGAAATCATTAAAGAGATATTTTAAGGCAAAAAAATGGCAGGTCTTGGTGATTGGATGCCTCACAGATTATGAGTGGCTGAGAAATGGAGATGTCATGGGTGACTTGAGAGGAAAAACTGAGCTTTGATGGGGAAATGACATTAAATCCTGGAAATTGGTCAAAGAGATTGAGAACAGAGAGAGCTGAACAGGATTAATGACTTTGAGATTATAGTGTTAGGTGACTACAAGATGGAACACAGAAGGTAAGCTAAAATTTTCACAATAAATGGAATTTAACAGATGAAGAAAGTAAGGCAGAGTTTAAGCCTCATTGATTTTACAGGGAGAATGGAGGTCAGTGTAGACAGAAAGAAAGGGCTGTTCCTTTCTATAACAGGGTATTGGTCTTTGGACCACCCATTTGCTGCAGATGACATCTCCCAGGCTCTTAGCCCAGTTATAAGGATGATAATGCATGGTGCATGTTGCCCCTGCAGGGCGATCTGGTAGTCAGAAGTTCTGCCTGTGGGAACACACATAAGTTTCTCATGGAGACTTAACTGATCGAGGGAAAACACACTGCCAACGAGGCAGCTATGAACCACGGTGATTTTTCTTTCCATACCGATTAAATGAGTCAAATACAATCCACTCAAAAGCTATGCTTTTTTTTTTTTTTTTTTTTTTTTTTTTTGAGACGGAGTCTTGCTCTGTCGCCCAGGCTGGAGTGCAGTGGCGCGATCTCTGCTCATTGCAAGCTCCGCCTCCTGGGTTCACGCTGTTCTCCTGCCTCAGCCTCCCAAGTAGCTGGGACTACAGGCACCCGCCACCACGCCCAGCTAATTTTTTGTATTTTTTGTAGAGACGGGGTTTCACCGTGTTAGCCAGGATGGTCTCGATCTCCTGACCTCGTGATGTGCCCGCCTCAGCCTCCCAAAGTGCTGAGATTACAGGCATGAGCCACCGTGCCTGGCCACTATGCCTTTTTAAAATAAAAATTGTATAAAATATGACATGTTCTGTATGAAAAAATATATTTCAGGATTAATACTCATCCTATATTGGGCATATAATCATTCTTTATTTAAGCTGCTTTGTCTAGTGATGATTTAACACTGATTCTTTTTTTCTTCCAAATGCTTTTAATAACATTTTCCTTAAACGTAGTCATGGTGTATAGGCAATGAGATAGAAGAAATCAGTGGACTAGAGTTGTGCAACAATCTAATTCACCTTAGTTTGGCCAACAACAAGATCACGACAATTAATGGCTTAAACAAGTTACCAATCAAAATACTTTGTCTGGTGAGTCTAACAAAATGCTGTTCTTTATAGAAGTAGTAGTTAATGCTTTTAGTAACTACATGAATTATGACTACTTAGGATTCAAATATATAAAGAGCAAATTCCTTCATGAAATGTTATTGTCTTCAGTTTTGTTTGCTCCTTTCTTTACCATTTGCGTGTGTGTGTGTGTGGGGGGGTGGTTTGTGAGAGAGAGAGAGAGAGAAAGAAAGCAAATTTCATGCTAAAGTAAAATGATTTGCTAATTTGTTATCCAAATTCAATATTTTAAATGATTGGCTTTTTTATACTGGGAAAGAAAGGTATACTTTTAGTATGTATTTTAAAATATTTTTTATAATATCTTATTGGTGAAAATAACATTTAAGGATACTTAAGCATAATATTTATTGCTGTTAACACTTTAACTGCTTTCAAATGAACCACAAGATGTTTTCTGGGCACTGAATTTTGACAGTCCTTTTATTTTAACATGTGTTAGTCAGTCTTCCACTCTAGAAAATCAAAAATAGTGCTAAGGATAAATGAAAATTCCAATCAGAAAGTTTAAATTTGATTATTTTTTCCCACAGAGAGCACTTTTTCTAAGCTGTGTGACGTGCTGTGTGACTATGACTCAATTTACAGAAATTCAGCAGGATTCTAATAGTCCCAAAGATATACCCAATATTTTTGAAATAACAGGATAGCTCCCTAACTTGGGGGTCTACAGTATTGTCTGTGAAATATCCAGGATTCTTTCTTCTCCTTCCTCCTACTTCTTACTCTCTTGGGTGGCTTTGCTGTTCTTCATTACATCTATCATGGGGTGGGCGGGTGGGATTTCAAGCCATGAGGCTTGTAGCTTGTAAATTTCTTACAAGAACTATCCCACAGGGGGTTGTTGAAACTGTTGCTTGAAATGACATCTTGGGCCATGCACTGCAACTCATGCCTGTAATCGCAGCACTTTGGGAGGCTGAGGTGGGAGGATCACTTGAGTCCGGGAGTTTGAGACCAGCCTGAGCAACATAGCCAGACCCCGTCTCTATAAAAAATAAAAAATTTGCTGGGCATGGTGGTGCAAGCCTGTAGTCCCAGCTACTTAGGAGGCTGAAGTGGGAGAATCACTTGAGCCCAGGAGGTCAAGGCTGCAGTGAGTCACGATCATGTCACTGCACTGCAGCCTGGGCAACAGAGTAAGACCCTGCTGCAAAAAAAAAAAAAAAAAAAAGAAAGAAAGAAATGACATCTTGGATTATCTGCTGATTTTTGACATATACAATATACTATTTCTGTCTTATTTAACCATAGATCACTGAAGATTGGCTATGTGTTAATTTTTCTTTCCCTTAGCTTAGAGCTCAAAGTGCTTTCTTAAAACTCTTCCAGGCTGGGCGTGGTGGCTCACGCCTGTAATCCCAGCACTTTGGGAGGCTAAGGCGGGTGGATCATGAGGTCAGGAGTTCAAGACCAGCCTGGCCAAGATGGTGAAACTCTGTCTCTACTAGAAATACAAAAATTAGCTAGGCGCGGTGGTGGGCCCCTGTCATCCCAGCTACTCGGGAGGCTGAGGCAGGAGAATTGCTTAAACTCAGGAGGCGGAGGTTGCAGTGAGCCGAGATCGTGCCACTGAACTCCAGTCTGGTTGACAGAGCGAGACTCCGTCTCAAAAAAACAAAACAAACAAAAAAACACAAACCAAACCTCTTCCATTCCTGCAGTGAGTTAGGTCAGGATAAAGTATTGGCATCCCGGTACTGAGGATGAACCTGAGGGTTTAATAATTTTCCTGATCTTTCATGTTTTCCACCCATGAAGGCATATGAGCAAAACATAAATGAAAATGAATTCAATAAATTAGATTGAAAATGTTTAAGTTATAAAAGAAAGTCAAATTTTAAAATTATGACAATCTGAAGGATTTTTAGCAGCATGTATGCTTCATTTTGTGGTCTGTTAGAATCTTGTTCTTTTCTTTACATATCTTCTCTGTATTGATGTTCCCATTCATTTAAAGTGGAGCATGGTAAATAGAAAAAGATATAGGGGTGTGCTTAAGGGAATGAGAATGAACTCATTATTAAGAATTATAATACGTAGCATTTTCATCCTAAGAGTGTGTTTCAATTACAAAATAAATAATCCATGTTGATAGTTCTGTCTCAAGTAGCTTTTAGAAAAAGGATAGAATACTTCTATTTTCTTAGATT